>NC_083629.1:4023388-4348820 GCF_963584025.1 Labrus mixtus | reverse complement strand
CTCAAAGCGCTTTTACACAGCGGGACACACCTCCACATTCACACCACATTGACACACTGATCACAGTGGCTGCAGTGTCCATCAGAAGTAACTTATCCCATTCATACACAGTTAAAACTTGGGAATAAATGTTTTGCCCAAGGACACATCGGCCATGTGGCTGCAGGAGCTGGGGATCGAACCCCCAACCTTTCAGTTGAGAGAAGTCCAACTCTACCAACCGAGCCACAGTCGGCAGCACCCACTGGTGAAACAAGAGGTGTTAAAGGCCCAATGACGGACGCGTCATATTGAAAGTCCTGACTATAACTAACTTTTGGTCAATCTTGAACTGGCAGAGAGGGGCAGCTGAGGCTGAATCTTGGTTTCAACATGCCAAATCAGCCACACCATTCCCTATGTATATATAAATATATATAACTCTCTTTCTTAAAACAGATGAGTTTAAAAAAATCATAATTCCAAACACAAAGAAAGAAATGAGCTATATTGGGGAGTCCTGGACCTTAGCAACCAGCCTCGAGTGGACACTGGAGGAAATGCAGTTTTAAGCACTTCCTTATTGGTTTCATTGGAGGGTTGCCGCTAGCATAAAACATCGCTTCCATTCTTGTTGTCTTTCCATTAACTCTCCAAGAGTAAATCACACAGAGTTCAGAGTGCTGGAGTAAAAATGCACTTCATGGTTTTTTTTTCTATTGCGGTGACTAAGAGGGGGGGACGTTAAAACAACAGCTCAAACAACCAGGAGACCAAGTCATTCATCATCTAGGATCACATTTGCACGATCCAAAAACACTCTTTTTGACAGTATTTAAGGTTTTCAACATCTTCGTAGGGATTTACATGACCTGTTGCCAATGAAGTTTTTTTATTGGAAACAAATTGGATCAATAGAGCGTTGCGTCAGTTGTAATTAAAACAGCTCAGACTTTCTAATCGAGTTCATTAACAGCAGAAGGTTGAACCCCGAGTCTGATTAATGCTTAATTTGCTTTTAAATTGCCTGTTGGATTTCCCCCCGTGTTGAATTGATTCGAGGTTTTTAGCGGAGAATCATTAGAAGTCATACCTCAGCACTTTTCCTGCTAAGTAGTAGTGAAGACTCCTCCTCTTTCTCTTCATCAGTTCTCTTCTCTCTGACACTGAAATATGTCTGTTCTTTCAACTCCAGCCACGGCTTCAACCGATTCTCAAGGTTTCACTTTCCAGTCTTTCCTCATCAGATTTAGTTTCTCTTTTCTCATTTTGTTTTCGACTTCTTAACTCCTACTTTTAACTCAAGAGGCAGTCTCCCTGATTGCCTCGTTATCAGGACCACTCATCTATTTCACATCAGTTGATCTCATTTTTATTTAAAAATGTCATTGTAACCCTGTTTAAACCCCAGGCTGGACTAAGTGCTTAAATGAATAACTTTGAATATATATGCAGGATTAATTTGTGGCATTAATGTTGTGTTACGCTGCTTCAAAGAGCAAACTGCCTCAACCAAGTCCATGCTGACCTCACACACACAAAAAAGACTTTTGTCACTTGTCAATGGATTTCCAATCCAATGATTACATTTCCTCATCGTTCATGGCTCGACTTGTTTGGGCTGCAGTTGACCCTTACCTGCTATCATTCTGGCTCTGCTAACTTTATCGGACTGTTTTTGTGTCTGTTCTTATATTTCCGTCTGCCTTCTCCACAGGTTGGTCAATGAGAATGAGGTGAAACAATGGCGAGACCAGGCAGAGAAGTTCAGGAAAGGTACGACTTGTTTGACACGCTGCCCCCTGCAGGTGGAGAGAGAGAGAAAATGCATCATCCAATTCTTCATGCATTTATCTATCAATCTGGTTTTTATTTTATTTTTTCATATTTGCACACACATTACTCTCTGCTGCTCTAAATGAACATTGTTCTGTTTTCTGTTCTGTTTTGCTTTTAGACCATGCAGAGCTGATGGCTAAACTAGAGAAGAAGGAGAGGGAGTGTGAAACCAAGACCCAGGAAAAGGACGAGATGATGAAGACTCTGAATAAGATGAAGGACAAACTGCAGCGTGAGGGAGTGGAGCTGCGCTCGGCCAGGGAGCAAGTCATGGACCTGTCCACACGGATCAATGACATATCTGTAAGCACTGATGCTTTTTATGTTGCACACTGAATGAGTCATGGATATATTATAGTGTAACCCTAAGGTTACATTTAAAAAAGATAATATTAATGATGAAATACCCCTCCATCTTTTAAAATACAGTAGTCTGGTCAGCTGCCCTTCGTTGCAATATTTGGCCAATGGTTGTAGATTTTCCAGATAAAGTGGTTCAGTTGGCATTAACACATTATAATTAAAGTAATGCACACACATTACTTAACCTACACACACAGGTTAATTACATTACAAACATTAATCAACTTATTAAAGTCTCCTTCTTTAAAGAAGTCATCACTGATGATGGATTTAACATGGGGATCAAACCATATCTCCCTGAAGAAGTTTATGTTTAGTTTGACCCATCTATCCGTCAGTCTGAGTGTACTCTCGTCCTCATTATTATTTGTGACATGACTTCAAGGTGGAAACAAAAATGGAGGATAGAAACAGTACTGAAACTGAAGAGGAAAACAATGTACTTCACCTTGTGTCAGTGAGAACAGGCTGTCTTCATCTTTTCATTTCCCTATCTTCTCCAACAGAGTGGCGGCGTGTCATTCCCAACCCC
Source organism: Labrus mixtus (assembly GCF_963584025.1). NCBI lineage: Eukaryota > Metazoa > Chordata > Actinopteri > Labriformes > Labridae > Labrus > Labrus mixtus. The sequence goes on along the minus strand of NC_083629.1, from coordinate 4,346,107 downwards.
TCCTCCCCCTCCTGGTGCCCCGATGGCTCCTCCTCCGCCACCTATGATGGGTGGCTGTCCTCCGCCTCCTCCTCCTCCGCTTCCATTCAGCTGCCCGCCTCCTCCTCCGCCACCTCCTCCTCCACCCGGAGCACCGCCTCCTCCACCAGGGGCCCCTCCCATTTTTGGAGCCCCGCCTCCTATTCCGTCGTTCAACTCAGCGAGCACCATGCGCTCCAAGTCCATCCCTCAGCCTTCTCATCCGCTCAAGTCCTTCAACTGGGCCAAACTAGGAGAGGTGAGAGAACATGTATCAATATGTTGGTTTGTCTTTTTTATATCTTTTGTTTGGTCTGTCTTATCCATAATCTTGAAGATCTGCAAATTTAGATAATGAATATTTTCTTATTGCATTATTTCTGATTAAGTCTGTATCAGTCTGTATTCCTCACCTGTTAACAGCTCGGGTAGCCGTAATGATTTGTAGAATGTAAAATGAATCAACAAAAAACAAGAAAGAGAAACAAGTTTAAAGATCTAAGATTTTAACTATTTTCATGAAGGTCACAATTGTCCAAAAAAAGATCATGATGTAAAGAAAAATCTGTTCTCAGAGTCTTACATCATTACATTATATCCCTGCTGTTCTTATAATATGATAGCTTTAGCACGGTGTCTCTGCAGTTTGATGTTTTAGCTTCTATAACTACTACGTTCAAGGCATCTAATCGTACTTTAAGTAACTGAAGAAACTTTGAATGCTTGACTTTAAGTGTTAACCCTTTTTGTCCTCCTCTTCAGAATGTGATCAACGGCACCATCTGGAACGACATCGATGACCTGAGAGCGTTCGAGATTCTCGACCTGAAGGACATAGAGAAGATGTTTTCAGCCTATCAGAGACAGCAGGTTTGGATTTATTAGCACACTGAGAAAAAAAAAACTGAATTACATTTTAGGAAAATGTGTGTGGGTGTGTGTGTGGGTGTGTGGGTGTGGGTGTGTGTGTGTGTGTGTGTGGGTGTGTGGGTGGGTGTGTGTGTGTGTGTGTGTGTGTGTGTGTGTGTGTGTGTGTGTGTGTGTGTGTGTGTGTGTGTGTGTGTGTGTGTGTGTGTGTGTGTGTGTGTGTGTGTGTGTGTGTGTGTGTGTGTGTGTGTGTGTGTGTGTGTGTGTGTGTGTGTGTGTGTGTGTGTGTGTGTGTGTGTGTGTGTGTGTGTGTGTGTGTGTGTGTGTGTGTGTGTGTGTGTGTGTGTGTGTGTGTGTGTGTCTTGAGGGTTCAGCTCCAGGCTAACACGAGCAGCTGTTCACTGCTGAATGCCTGATATTGTAGAGATGCCACACGGCTCAAGCTTTGCCCGGGTATCTGCCGAGCGTTTGTGTGAGAACTTGGCGATTTGACTGCGTCTTCACGGGGCTCATGGATTAAAATGAACAGACAGGAAAGAGGCACTGAAGTCACAAGGAGTCCCCACACAGGAACCTCTGTCGGCATAGAGAGGCATTGACTAAAACCATGTTGAACCCGAGACTAACTAATAGGATAATTACAGGACGCACGCCCTTTGGGACCGGAGCATACAGTACACAGTGATTACTTCTGTGTGTGTGTGCTTCAAACTCATTTACCCTCCACTTGTCATGTGATGATATTCATGCAGTTGCATAATACCGCCTCAAATGGCTCTAAGTGGAATGTTAATGGTCCTAATGAGTTTCTAGTAATCGCAGTTTAAAGCAAGGTCGTTAAGGCTCGATGGAGCAGCAGCACTTAACCTCGATGGACGCATTGTTGAACTTCTTTTTTAGGCATTTTACTGCCATGCTTAAAAGCATTCTGACAGCTAAACGCAAAACTTCTCTTTTCAGGCTTTTATTAAAGGGAAACGGGTCGTTTGAGGCTTTTGCCGACGGTGATTTAGTGCGGGTATTTATTTATACAGAGCAGGTTTTTATTGGCTCAGGTTGACACCGATCTCTACGGACGGAGCCGCATTAAAAAAAACAAGATCTTTCTGGCCTCGACAACTTTGGTTCCATTTGGCAAGAGTCAGACGAAATTCAACAGGACGATTTTATAATGTTTACACGGGGCATAATTGCTTTTTTGAAGCTTGTCATTGGTGTTTCTTTTTAAAATGGTCTTATGTTTACATTTGCCCTCTGTAGGATTAGGAACCACACTCATTTTTCATTTTTTGCGGTTTTTCCACGTCAAGACAAATGTAGATGCAATCAAAAGAATACATTAAAACAATCGTGACCTGTTTTAGGAATACAGAAACCAAAATGAAACGAGATATTTTAGACTTCCATGAGCCCCTGATGACTTTTGACAGCAGATTATTACAATTTTCTCTCTCACTGAGGGGCTTCCCAGCTGCAGCTTGTAGTTTGCATAGTTGTAGTTCTTTGCACTTGCCACCACTCTGTTTTCTGCTTGAGTTGCTAATCTTTGCATGTGTTTTCAATTTTTTTTTGTGTCTCTCTGCATTTCTCCGATTGCCTGCGCAGGAGCTGCTCACTAACCAATCCTTCAAACAGGTGAGTTCAAGTTCTCCCAGCATCTTTATCTCAAGTGTTACCTTCACTTCTCAATCACCTTCTCCTCTGCAATGCAACAGCCTCACAGAGCGGACACTTCTTTACATTATGAGTGAATAATGATGTGAATGTCCAAAAGTGACGGGATGACCCAAAGTGGTTGGCATGTCCTGTCACACATCAGCCGTACGACATGACATAGGACACAAGGCACTGACATGAAGCTGATAGTTGACATTTTGTGTTTTTAGTCCTATGGGTGTTTAAACAGGATGCAGTCACTCAAGATGATGCTGTTGCAGGTCGCAGCATCCAGAGCCCACCACACAATCATCTAAACTATGCAGAACACAAAAATAAAAAAGACTCCAAGCCCCCGTCCTAACCTTTGTTTGCTGTGACACAGCCTCTGCAGACGCACAAATAAATAAAATAAAACCATATCTGTGATTATAGCAATGTTCACACTAAAGTTCTAATGCTCAAGATGGATTTGTTTTGCAGATTCATGTTCACATTACTTTTCAAAAAGTGGCATGAAGTGACCCACATGTGCAAAAAAAAACAAACCCAAACAATGACGTCACAAGAGCACAGTGTTTGAACAGTTCACTGAAGTAAATGTGCTCTAAGGTTTAACTCATTGTCCCTCTTCTGTCCGTCTACATCTCAGCTGTCTTCCATTTTGGTTTTTTTTGGAGTGCGAGTGAGTCCTGCCCCCCTGCCTTTCCCTCCGGCGCAGAACTAGGACCCTCAGAGTGTTGTGAAAGTCACATACATTCTGATCTGGCTGCTCAAACAGAGGTTCTGATTGCTAAAGCCTCGACCTGTATCCGATTTAGCGTCACATATGAATGTGGCCAAACTCTGATTTGAAAATATCAGATTCCATGTGACTTGAGCTGGTCAGACTGTCAAAAACAATTGATAGTATATATTTTGGTAATATCCAGGAAAATTCACCAAGCGAATGGGAGGGGTTTATGCATTATGCCCCCCGTCCTGTCCAACAGAGGTCGTCTCCTACTGTGCTGTGAGGGAAATGTGTGAACAGGCAACTCAGGAAGATTTCAGCCGCAGCCTGCCTGAAATGTTCTAGAAATGTTTCATGAGTGCATGTGGGAAAAAGGCTTTAGGAATTAGAAAAGGATGGAATGGAAATGGAAGTCTTTAAATGCAGCCACTTTTATGTTAAACAGTCCAAACAGCATGTGTGGGCAGAGGGGGTTCAAGACGTCCTACAGTATGAAAGGGAGTTGCCCCCCTTACATAGTGCCAACCTCACTCTGATGCCAGACAACCTGGGTCAGTGCAGACATGGAAAAACAACACTTTTCTTTTCTCTCTACAAGCTGCATCTGTTTCACATACGTCATTGGCAGAAACCTCCAAAAAGGACAGGAAACCAGCTTGGACCTAAAATAGAGCGCATTTTAACATGCGGCCCCGACCAGTTTTCTCAGACGTGTGTTCTTTTTCTCTTGTGGATTTTTAAAAACTACATTTGTGTGGAGCTTACAAAAATATCTCACTTGGCCTGGACTAAGTTTTAGCAGTGTTTCCTGCTCCTCGGAGAGGTTTTATAGGCCTGCCTGCATTGTGTTTCTCAGGATGACTCACCAAATAAAATCTGCTTTCACAACACATACTATTTAATTTTTATTTTTTCGCCTGCACAGGCATGAATTTGTGAGTTTCCTCCACTTTTTTGGGCACATTCTTCCAATCACACATCTTCCAAAAACTCAATCCAGGTTTAGATTGTTCTAATGAGACGTGTATTTTGTTCTCTATGAAGTGATGCACAACACTCATCTTAGTTAAATCAGGTCGGAGAACTTGACCCGAGGCCAACTAAAGTATTTGGCATTAGAGCAACCTTTTAGTCTGCGTTTGAAAGTGGCAGTGATCAAACTACCACAACTGGTTCTTCTGACTTCTCCAAAGTCTGGTCCAAATTAACACACTGTTAAATGCTTCGAGGGGCTCATATCATCTCTAAACAAAATAAAGATGTCTAACAGATGTGAGGAGGAAACCTTTGCATTTTATGTGAGCGCTTTTAACTGAAACTATGTTGCAGAGTTAATCTTGTTCTTTTTGTCTTTGTCCTCCTGCAGAAGGAGACGGGCTCCATGGATGACTTATACGTCAGCACACGGAAGGTCAAGGAGCTGTCAGTCATCGATGGGAGACGTGCACAAAACTGCATCATCCTGCTTTCAAAGTAAGACCCCAGGACAGAATTATCAATCATGCTTCTTTATACCATCAATAAAAAACATGTTACTGTCTGTTTATTGGATTAAAATACAGAAGAGATGTCCTAAAGGCAGGCTGTAGTGAGATCCTGCAGCCACTGGGTCAGGGGTTAGAGCTGTAACTCACTTGCTTGAGGCAGGTGCCTCCTTTGTCTGCTGCAAGAAATGTTTTTTAATGGACACAAGAGGACATCTGTCAGCATAATTGAATAACCAGATGTGACCTTTACTGGGATACATGACGGTCAGTGAAGAATTGGAGTAGTGGTCAGATTTCAACAAGGTTTTTGTTGGATATTCTGAATAACACGTTAAGTATTTCTTAACCCAAATGAATCATATGACTCTCCTGCTTTACGTGCAAATGAACAAAGAGTCTCAACAACCTTAATTACCCCTTCAAAACATTAAAGGATGTGTACAAACCGTGATCCAGGCTCAGCAGAGAAAGGAGGGCTGTGCTCATGTTTCCATGCAGCAGAAAGAGAGTGAGCCGATGATTACAGACTGAAGTGATGTAAAACGTTGTTTGATCATGAAGCCTGATGTTCCTCGACAGTTCTGTGGAATATCAGTGATGCATTGGGAACTGCACTGCAACATCTATTCTCTTTTCACTGTGAGAAATCAGGAAAGAGATCAGCGTCATTAACACACCTGTTATGAAACATCTGTCTCCTCACCATGCTGCATTATCACAAACTTGCATCAATAAATGGTGAGCGAGATGGATCGGCTCAGGTCATTTTGCCTTGGCGGCAGGGGTAAATCCAGGGGGGTCGGATGTGCTACTCTGAAATCCTAAATCAACTTTTTGGGCTGCAGCAGGCTTCTAGTATCTTCTATCTATTTTAAGGGCTCTGATGCACCAGCTCAATGAGGATGCTGTTCGTTGATGTAGCAAAAGTTGTTCATTTTAAAATGAAAACATAGACGTGTGGACGTAACCTCCCTTTAGACGTGTTAAACTAACCCCTTCCTCCTGAGGGGGGCTGCAGTCTGTGAACTGGAATCAGTTATCATCATTTAAGGTCCCAACAACATTGACCCAAAGCCCTGTGGAGAATTTGAACCCTTTTTACTGATCAATAAACAGACTTCCTGAGACCCTCTCTGTCTGCCTAAACAGCAACATGGTCCCAAAGCTCGCTCTCGTGTGCACCGTAAATGACCCGAGGGTACAAACCCGACCCGACTGGGGTCAGCACATGGTCAATACATGACAAAGACCGACGATGCTGTTATTGATCATAAAGCTGCACACTTAGCACAGAAGACACCTGGGAGGACGCAGCTGACTCCGGTCCAGACCCAGGCCCAGTAGTTCCATGTTTGAAATAAACATACTTTTAATGTGTTCATGTAAACAAACTACAACTTCCTTCCTGTGCAGGTTAAAATTGAGCAATGAGGAGATCAAGAGGGCCATTCTAGAGATGGATGAGAGGGAAGAGCTCGCCAAAGATATGCTGGAGCAGGTAAGGCTCAGAACTCGTGGTGTCATTAGAACTGTTTGTTTTTCTCTGTAACAACATTGTGTCCTGATTTGATTGATACTGAACGGAAATCGATACTCTATCGTTCAAAAAGGCGCCATGGAGGTTTGATGCTTGGTCAGCAGTCAGTCCAGACAAAGTACCTATAGATTTCTAATGGGGACAGAGGAAGTAAAACAGAAAATGATTAAGCATCCTGAATCTTTTCGATGTATTTCAGTGTGTAATGTTGCCTTGGATGAACTTTAAAAGAGATGTACACTCAGTACAGCCAATAGAAACCGATCCTGTTTATAGCTATACAACTTTATCAGAAGTCACTTTGATGTTGTTCCTGGTGTCTTTGCAGTTGTTGAAGTTTGTCCCCGAGAAAAGCGACATTGATCTCTTGGAGGAGCACAAACACGAGCTGGAGCGGATGGCCCGAGCCGATCGCTTCCTCTTTGAAATGAGCAGGTACTGAAAACGACCTTATTGCATTTCACTGCTTCAGGTGACAACCTTATGAAGTGTATATGGTAGAGCCGGGCAATAAGTCGGATCAACAGGTAGAAATTGTGCAGAATAAAAAGATTAACCAGTAAACCATTATTTCCTCCTGAACAATCGGTTCAAAAAGAATAAACCTGTAAAGCTTTGTGAAGCATAAAAAAACTGACTGAGACTTATCTGAGAGGAGAAGAAGAAGTCATGGCTGTCCTTTTAGGACTCTTAACACATTTGAAGTTGGTGCCTTTTCTTCTGTGTTACAGAATTAACTGTTTGTCCAAGATCATCAAAGCCTCCCATGTCTCCTCTGAAATATAACCCTGTCCTCTCTCTTTCCTCTGGTCAGAGGAATACTTCTGGGATTAAGTCGTTTCCTTTTTAATATCCCTGGTCCCACTTTGAAAATTCACACTCCCTCCCTCTGTGAACCTTTCGGAGAGTTTAACATTCCCATTTGTCAACGCTTGAACTTAATGGGAGCCTAATAGATGATCAAAAGTCTGTGAAAACTAAGAGAGGGAGTTTTGTTCGTTTGGGTGATTTCTAGCTTTGAATTTAAGCTTCCCACGAGACAGATGTAACTCACCTCACCTTCTGTTTCCTTTTCATCCCTTTTCCCCTCCCTTTACCTCTTTCTGCCTTTCATCAGAATTGACCACTACCAACACAGACTGCAGGCTTTGTTCTTTAAGAAGAAGTTTGCAGAGCGTCTCGCTGAAACCAAGCCGAAAGTTGAAGGTAAGGGCAAAAGGCTCTGAATTTAACTTTCTGTGTTAAGGCATGCAATGCTCTTGTTTTCACTTTTAATTAATCAACAAAAACAAAAGACAAAAATGGGACTATCAAAATAACAAAGTCAAACCCCCGATTTATTGGAGCTGCACTGTTGTCATTCCACTAAACACAAGATAAACTTAATAAACCTGCACAGAAAATGTTCCTGTGAGAAAAGCTCGTAACACTTTTCTTATATTTTTCAAACTTTAGCTTGAAACTATGTTGCCCAGCTTATATTCAACATTACCACCCATGTTTAAAACATCTATCCATCCATGATCGATACCACTTAATCCTGTTCAAGGTTGTGGGAGAGGCTGGAACCAATCCCAGCTGCCATAAGGCGAGAGGCGGGGTACACCCTGGACTGGTCAAAGGTCAATTAAAGGGGCAACTTCAGGACACACAAACATTTTTCTAAAACATGAACACAAAATATTTTAGACTTTTGGGTTTTATGAAACGATGATCCCAGAGGCTTGTTAGAAAGTCAGTCATATGTGTGTTTGTAAGACGTGATTATTGAAACAACTAACTAACTTAACTTTCAATAAGGGACTTAACATCCTTTTAGTATAAAATGTGATCCCAACTTCATGGCTCAACAGGTGAAGCAGAATATAATGACAAATATGAATGGTAATAAAAACCATGATAATATTAGGAAGCATTGGAACGGATCTTAACTTGAGCATAACTAAGGATTTTACTGCTTTATGGACCTTAAAGTTATCATTTTTCATCATCTTAAACATTTGATAGATTGAGTGATGAATAGACTGTGAGAGTAAATGTTCAATAAATTGATATTTGAATGGAATTGAAAGTTGCGGGCCTCTTTTATGACACCCTTCAGACTTTTCTTGCATCACTCTTACATCTGAGGCAAAGGATTACAATCTCAAGAACATGCTTATGTCACACTTAAAATGCCATTTGTGTTGAACTCTCTGACCAAATCCTTTACACAGTGACTCATGAAATCCTTTCTTCCTGTTGAGTTTGCACATGTGTTTGCGTGTGTGCACAGTTCAAGCGGATGGCTTATTGTATGTTGGCCCGCTGTAGTTTTTCCCCTTCTAGTCAGCCTCAAGGTTACCAAGGAGGCTGTTTTGGAAAGCTGGCCCATGTTGAGAGGGGGAGAGTCTTTCTCATAAACACTGCAGCTCACTTCAAAGACTTGACAAAGAGGGAAAGGTCTTCCAATGAGCTGTGTGTGTGTGTGTGTGTGTGTGAACATGGGTGTGTCCCGGCTGAGTAAGATTGTCGCAGGTTTTTTCCAATGCCTAGCTAACAGCCGAGGGTAGCAAACCAGCACCAACACCACCATACGTACATGTATCGTATCATCCCAGTTGTCCAGGTGCAACAAAGCACCCAGCTTTACAATGAGAAAAATATAAGTGACGACAGTATCTGTTTTAGCCAAAGATACTTGAAAGACCCTTTTTTCCTCAACAAATAATCCTTTCTCTGCTCTGATGAGCACATTATATTTTATGTGCCAGCAGTCTTGTCTTAGCAGCAGTGCTTCCTGACAGCTAAGCCGTGTGTGCTGTAGCTTCTTTGTCAAAAAGCCTCTCACTTTTAGTTTGCCTTTGTTTAAAATGTGTTCTAACTGGCATCACTGGCTGCCAGTAATGGAAATAAAGAAGGAGCAGAGGAGTAATCCTGTGAGTTCGGGTGTAGGTTTAAGCCTCCTGGATCTTTGTTGTTGGATCCAAACGTTCCCAGAACCACAAATGTTCAACGCTGAAGATGAAGTTCTCATATCCTTTTATTATTCATGCTACTTTGTCATATACTCTAAATGAGACTATGTTTCCAGGACCACCCAGCATGTTCAATAGAAACATTTGAGCAGACAGTGCAGTTAGCCTTTCCTGCATCCAGCAGAACGCCGTCGGCACAGCCAGAGGAGCAGTTCCCATGCTGCACACAGCAGAAAGAGCTGTAACAATAACAAGAGAGGGTTTTGTTAATGATTTTCACATTCACACTGAGGTTTCCTCTGTGGAGCGAGGGAACCACCTGCACTTTGCCAGACAAGTCCGCTCTCATGGGGGAGGAATGGGACAGCACGGGGCTGTGTTTGGAGTAATATCTTCCCCCTGCTGTTTTATGGATGGATGGAAGGGATTGATGGGTTTCCCCTCTGAGCTGCCCAGTTGTTGTGTGGAGTATTGATCAATCATTATGAGTGATGTTAAAAATGAAGGAAAGGATGGGAAGCCCAGGGTCAGCTGAAACTGGAGGTTTGCATATGTGTCCATGGGGGCTGAGTAGAGAAACAGAATGGAAAGGATTGAAGGGGGGAAAAAACACCGGTTTATTATGTAATATAAAAAAGGTGATACACTAAGTGCACACATATCAATCACCAACTTATATGATCTCTCCAGCTGCTTCTCTCTCTTTCCATTTTCCCCCCAGCCATCCTGAATGCGTCCAGGGAGGTGGTCCGGAGCAAGAGGCTGACTCAGATGCTGGAGGTGGTGCTGGCCTTCGGCAACTTCATGAACAAGGGCCAGAGAGGAAACGCCTACGGCTTCAAAGTCTCCAGTCTCAACAAAATCGCTGACACCAAGTCCAGCATAGACAGGTGGGCCTTTTAGCGCCTTAAACTGAAGCTGTCAATCAAACGTAGAAAAAGAAATAGCCTCTTCTTCTCAGCTTTCTAAGTTCTAAAAGTGAAAAGGAAGGTTCGCACAGATGTCTCACACATGGGGTAGGAATCAGGAAAAGAGTCGCTCGATTTCTTCAAAGTCTGTTTCGAACAAAAGTCCAAATGTTGGTTTAGAATTTATGTTTTTCTTTCAAAGATCTCTCGTAATAGTAAGAAAGAGTCACAATTAAAATAAAGCACCAAAGTTGATTGATGCGATTGATTGAAGTGGTAGAGTCGATCACCTCTCGACCAGAATGTTGAGGGTTCGATCCCCAGCTTCTGCAAGAAGTCCTGCAGCCACATGCCCGATGTGTCCTTTGGCAGGACACTTTACCCCAAGTTGTTCCTGTTGCTTCTTCAGTGGTGTATGAATGGATGAGTTAATACTGACGGTCACTTTATACAACAACTACTGTCATCAGTGTGTGAATGTGTAGGTGTGACCTGCAGTGTAAAAGTACTTTGAGTAGTCAGAAGACTAGAAAAGAAATATACAAGTCCATTTACCATTTACTGTTGTATTTCTGTCAGCATGGACTGTAAGCAGTAAAGCAGTATGGTTCTCCAGGGCTTAATCAAGAACAAGTCAAGAACATTTGAGTCGAGCGTATTTGAAAAATTACTTCCAAACTAGTTTAAAAAAGAATCATGCTAATGCCCACCTCAAGTGGGGACAAAAGTTTTGGAAAATCTGGTGAAATGTTTTTATTTGACTTGTGGAGTTCATATCAAACCAGGTTTAATGTGAGACACTTTTTATGAATCGACAAATTGTTCATACAAAGTTGTGCTCAGAGGTAATTCCAAGTACATCCCATCCATGTGCAGTGATATAGAATCAATTAAGAGTTGTTCATTAACAAGAACCCTTATTTAAAAAAATAAGAATATACCGGTGCTGCAGCAAATCTGTGTCAAAATTACAACATCAACAAAAAATACTGAAACTGGAAGAGCTATTAGCATGTTGTTTAAATACTTCAAGAAACAATATACTAGTTATTTTTTGTAGCATGCATTATCTGGACTTAAAATTTAAAACACTATAGGGTCAGAAAAAATACTTTCCAATTCAGGAAATGGGATCATCCACACAGAGCCTGTGAATGCAGCTGTACTCCTTCACAGTTTTACATTTCCTGTTTGAATCACCCATAGCATGTTGGGAACTGTAGTGCAGAATACAAAAACTGAAACATTGAACTTATAATAAATAATATTTTGATGGTAAAACAGAAGAACATCTTCACTTCTCTTTTTTTTGTTTGATTCCATAAAGTTCTCATTAAAAGAACAGTACATGTTCCCGGGACAGGAAGGTGATGACTAGTATGCCATAAGTCTGCAAATAGAGTAACAATAAAGAGTTAAAGCTGAGCAGAACATCCTGAGGTTCAAAGGATTAAAGAGAAGTATTCAAGATGAGCCTTTAATTAGCAGCTCTGCATGACGTTATCTATCCTGGATTACTTTTGGTTTTCAAACTTTTGTCTTCATTTGTGACTCAACAGGAACATCACCATGTTGCACTACCTGATCATGATCTTTGAGAAGAACTACCCGGACACACTGAACATCCAGCAGGACCTCAACAGTGTCCCGGAGGCTGCAAAAGTCAAGTGAGTGTCCCAACTCTTCACTGAAGGGAACATTTTCCCCAGAGCCATGTTTGAGTAGAGACAGGTGTCAACATGTAACCCTTTTAAACCCCTACATTTAAAGGTATATCATCCAGAAATCTAAAAATCTTAGTTTTAATATTAATTCTGTATTACTGAAAATCAAAAGACCAGGTGTGAATTTTGGATTATTATCTGTAATGTATGTGTTACAATAAAGTTAGAGAGCAAGTTTCAACCATTGTAGTGCTGCTCATATCTGCCTGTTTCCTCTGTGGCCTGGTGCTGAAACTTGAGTCCATGCATTTGTGTCTTCAGTCAAACCTTTAACTTGTTTCTATTAAATACTGCAACTAGAATCTTTGACAAAAAAAAGTAAAAAATGAATCATAAAGCAACCAGTTCTGGCCTTCATTTCACTGGTTTCCATTGTGTGCTAGGGCTAGTTTGAAGATGATTTCTTCTTGTCAAGATGCTGCATGGACTTTCAGTATCTCAAATCACCTGATTGATGTTAATGAGGCTTTTACTGCCTGGTTCAGTTTGTTTGTAGTCTGTTTCTCCTATGTATTTATTTCAATCGTAAAGTGCATCAGGACTATGCTGCGTGAGGATTTAGCTTTTTGAATAAAGTTGTAAGAACACTTGTTAGTTGGATTTTAAAAAAAGTTCCTTTCCTCCACATATTTTGGAGTGTTAAACTGAATAAGTCATAAACTAGTGCCATAAAACTTGTAGAAAGCTTCAGTATAAAATTATCTGATTCGTCTTTTTTTCTTTCACTAGTTTGGCAGAGCTGGAAAAAGAGGTGCACAACATGAAAAGTGGGCTGAAGGCTCTGGAGGCGGTGAGTTGTGTGTGTTTGTGTCGTTGCTCCCTCCTGTTGGTTCTTCTGATGTCTGTTATTATGTTTTTTGGAGCAGAGCAGCGATGGACAGCAGGATGAGGTGTTTAAATGCTGCTGATGTTTAATGCTAACATGGACTGGAAAATGTTTACAGCCACGCAGAGAAACACGGCTAATGTTCCTGCACTCTTAAAGACACATAATAACTATAAGAACTTGATCGTTTGTTGTTGATCCTCCCTCACTCTTAAATCCTTGGAGCTCTGCCAGAAGTCAGAATCTGTGACTGGATGAGGGTGCATTAGTGCACATGGCAAGGGGAAGCTGCACGTCTGTGAAGGCACCATTAATAGAATAGAATAGAACTAGAATAATAGAATTACTTTATTGATCCCAAACTGGGAAATTGTGGAACAATTATGCTCAAATATACAGTATGCATACATTTTTTGTATGTATATACATTTTACATATGTGACATATGCTGCAAGATAAATAACATCTTTTTCAGGGAGGGCCTTATTTCATCCAGACGATGACCCACTGCATTCTGAAGCTAAACCATACTTTCTGTCGTCCCGACCTGTCACCAATTGAAAATGTTTGCCGCATTATGAAAAGCAGATTGGACACTAAAGACTCTAAACTGTTGAAGAAAAGTAAAAGATTCCACTTGGCAGAAACTGTTCACCTCAGTTCACCAAAACGCTTACAAAGTGTCTCAACGTTTTTTAAACGTGTTGCTGGCATCAAATTGAAAATGGACACAAAAAGGAAAATGTATTTTAAAATTTCAAGATGTGATATGCTGACTTTGTACTTTTTCTATTAAAAACGGGGTTTCAATGTGTTGAAAATCATTACTTTGGGGTTTTTAATTTTACATTTTCACACAATGTAGCAACTATCAGGACATGGAACTGTATTTTAAAATGATTTATTTGACCTTAAATATACACAACCTGAGCCACTAAGTGATTTAACTCAGGTGACCGTGACTATTGAGAAATGTATTGTACCTGTGGCATAAATAGAAGAATCTAATAAACACACAGTATAGAATTTGTCGAAACAATTTGAATATAGAAACATAAAAAACTCATTAGAAAGCTTTTTGAACCCTCTACATTTAGGTATTTTTTAGATGAACTCATTTCAATGTGGAGTGTTTTGATACATCACTGCGATAACAAAGCAGTGCCTCTGTCTGTGATTTTGCTCATTTTAGTTCAATCAAAGTATCTGTAAAAGCTTTATATCTATCGGGTTTCTTTTTAAGTTAAGCTCTAGTTATTTTTATTGGATTAGTCTGTTTATAATTTCAGTTCAATCTTAACCGGATCATGCAGAAAACACTCTCCTGCAGCAAGATCATGGCTGCCCCCTAGTGCTCGATGTCCCCCAATTCAGTTTTCAGCCACAGGTGGTGTGTTTTCATGGGGTTGAAGGAGATGTCCCTGATTGCTTTATAGAACAAAAGAACCCCTATAATCTTAAGTATTTTCTTTTTTTTTTAAATCCCACTTTTCTCGTCTGCTCGCCCCCCCCCCCCCCCTGCAGGAGCTGCAGTACCAGCAGAGCAGGACGAGGGAACGTGGGGATAAGTTCGTGGCTGTGATCGGAGACTTCATCACCGTGGCCGGCTTCAGCTTCTCTGAACTGGAGGACCAGCTGAGCGAAGCCAAGGACAAGGTAGCTAACTGCATGAGCACCGAGCTATACAGGAAACAGAGCGTTTAAAACACGAGACAAGAACATATTGCTAGTTCATATGTCCATGTGGGTGGCTTTGATCTGTCCTCTGTGACTTGTTGTCACTGCCAAACCCTCATGTCAGACAAAAGAGAGACGAAACGCTGAAGGGAGAAACCCGACCCCAGTGTGATGACTTCAGCAGTGCAGGGGAAACCCAGCCTTGAAAGCTTTCTGTGGATTCCCCCCTCGTCCTGCCTTTGTGTTTGTCTCTCTGAGTTTAGTCTTTTAAATCCACACTCTCCTTCTTTGTGCACGAGGACATATGGCCTCTTGAACCCTGCTGGCTCATGCACTGATGTCTGGTAGGAAGCATGTAAGCTGAAGACATCAGTGGGACTGCAGGAACCCCAGAGTGAATACAGTGTTGAAAAAATTAATGTGAGCAGGTTTTTTCGCAGGCCTTCGGGTGCTCTCTTGCACACAGCTTTTAAGTCCTGCAGATAACATGCAGTAGTAATAGTAACTCCAACATGATGTTTAGGTTGAGGCTCTTTTTTTCAAAATAGTTTATGCACTGATGAAGAATACATAAATAGTTTTAAACTCTCTGAAGAACTGGTTCCCAACCTGTCCAAATCATGGATAACTATCCATCATGCAAATGACCACAGAAGATTTTACTAGTAAGTGTTCTGGTCATTGTTTGCAGTTTCACCAGCCCTTCTCAGTGGTGTAGCTAAGCTCAGCCATCATCACATCTCTGTACATTCATGATTCTACAACGTCGTAAGATTGGTGTCCCAGTCTGTGAGTTCACTTTGCGTTTCGGGATTGAAGAAGCACAGCAGTGTCGGAGCTCACACAGTCAGACATGCATGCACACACACATAAGCCGCGAAATTCAATTTTTCTCAATATAAAAAAACAGCTTATTTTTTTACAAGATTGTCTTTTTATTGCAATAATGAATATTAGTCTGCAAAACATGAAATTAAATGACCAAAATTAGCTTTTGTAGACCATACAATGAAACTTGTGGGACTTGAACCAAGGTCAGGGAATCACTGCGCTCATGAATCAAGAGAGCTTGAGCAAGAAAGGAAGAAAGAGAGGGAGACCCTTCACTCTGCTAAATTATCTGTTCAAGGAGGAGTTCGCTAAAAAGTTGGAGGGAAAAATGGGCCTGTTTGGATGTCATGGGAAAAGAACGAGAGAAGGAAGGCTTCTGTAAAACAAAAGAACCTGTGTTCAGCAGCCCAGACTCTAAACACACTCTTTTCCTAACTCCACTGTGTGTGTGTGTGTGTGTGTGTGTGTGTGTGTGTGTGTGTGTGTGTGTGTGTGTGTGTGTGTGTGTGTGTGTGTGTGTGTGTGTGTGTGTGTGTGTGTGTGTGTGTGTGTGTGTGTGTGTGTGTGTGTGTGTGTGTGTGTGTGTGTGTGTGTGTGTGTGTGTGTGTGTGTGTGTGTGTGTGTGTGTGTGTGTGTGTGTGTGTGTGTGTGTGTGTGTGTGTGTGTGTGTGTGTGTGTGTGTGTGTGTGTGTGTGTGTGTGTGTGTGTGTGTGTGTGTGTGTGTGTGGGGAGGCTGACACATTAACTCAGAGCTTGTCACAGCTCTCTGACGCTCTGTTAGGTTTCCAGCAGAATACAAATATGGAAGAGTGGGTGTGCACTCAATGTTTTAGTTCTAGGTTGAGAAGGATGACTAAACAGAGCAAGCAGTGCAATGCAGCTAATAAAGCTCCATGGCAACCAATGTGTGTGTATTTGTAGGAGAGAAACACACACACACACCCTCACCAGACACTACTACATACATTACAAAGGATTACAGATGTCCAAGGTCATGGGGGTTATTGGGACAGAGGTTTCTAGAGGAGAGAAGGGATTTTCTCTCTGATCCAGAGAGATGGGTTGGGTTTATCTCTCGCACCCTCATCTCTTCATGTTCACAAACAATTCAGTGCAAGATTCAGTCTTCAGTCTGAAACAAAACAACTACATTGCTGTTCTGACCCAGCTCAGTTCTGTTCACATAGCGATGATGAGCTGGATGGGGACGGGATACATTTGATCAGTTTGTGATGTAGGGACCAGATAGATGTGATACACGTTTCATTATTTACAAAAGCTCCCTCACTGGAATGAGACATCAAGAGCTGCTCGTCAAGTTAGAAAACAAACACTGTCAACCCCCCCCCCCCCCTCCCTCTCCTGCAAAACGTCTCCAGACTAACTCTGTGCATGTGGATAAAGTGTGCATGTGTGTGCCGGGGTTTAGCCTCGCACAGCCATCCCAAGATTGTGATAATTTAGGTCATACAGAGGTGGAATAGTTTTCATGATCACTGAAAGGTTTGACATGAAATTCCTTATCAATACTGTAGCACAGCTGCTACAACATTATAACTGTACTTGGCTTTTGGTGCCCGTGATGAGTATTGCAATGACAATATTTTGCATAAAATCAATTTTACCTCAAATGACTGCCCAATGGCTCATTGAAACATGTACAAACAGCACTGGTGTACAGACACGCTGTATTCTCAATTAGCACAATGTGCTTTGTGAATTAGACACTCATTTTTGCACAGGCTGAGCAAGCACAAAAGCCATGCATCCTTTTCTGAATTAGGCCCTCAAACTTATTGGTGCAATCAATGGAGTCGCCCCCCAGTGGACATTAAGGAGAGTGCAGGTTGAAGGCAATTATACTTTATCCTTATTTGTTAAGCCAAAAGTCTATGTCCACTTTCATATACAATCTACAATGCTGCTATTGAATTTAAAGTCTCAAATTTGACTTCCACAACAAAGGAGTATCTGGCTGATCTTTTTTAACCATGTAACCAAAAGGAATAAATGTCTCCTTGAGCGGTGGAAATACTCGATCAAACCTGTTTCAGTTGAAAACTGTAGATTCTTTAATGCTGGGGCATCTTACCAAAGCTCTGCACAAACTGATCTTACTACAGGCTCTCCTTGTATTTCATTTGCAGCTCAGCACAAACTTATTTCCCATGTGCCCACTTTCATTAAACCTAGCCTCTCACAACTGCCAGTCCATGACACTAACACCGTGACAACATCACTGAGCTTTTTGTTTCATGCATTTAATACATTGGCACAGAAAAGCTGGGGAGGGAAGTTTATTTAAAGACAGGCTTGTCTCATGCTGAAGTTGTGTATGGAGGAGTAGGGATCAGACTAAATCAGAAGTGACTATTTGAACTCTAAATTTCTGAATTTCTGAGGGCCAGCCTCCGAGGGCTGGATTATAAAACTAATCTACTTTATTTTTATCTATAAATTGATGCAATTAAGTTTATTTGTTTTCCCTCAAGAACATGTTTATTAAGTTCCCACATGCAGAGCATTCACAAAACCTCGGATGGTTGGTGAGATTACAGCACTATTAATCAAAGATTTAATCTAAAACAGCCTGTAAGAAAGTTTGTGGTTTTTAACAACTTAAAGCTCCTGTGAGGAGTTGTGAAACAGACTGAGATAAATACAGATGCCTTTAAACATGACGGAAACGCAAACAAGACCATAAGCTGCAAGACTGATCATTTTTGTCATTTTAGATGCTTGTTACCACTGCCGCCTGCCAGGTGTCATATAGTGAGTTCAACACAGTGCAGAAACTGTTAATCACGACAACATGATCACTCCTTACACATGTGCAGGACAGAATCAACAAAGAGATAAGAGTCACCACTTTTTCTACAGGGGGCGCCAAAATCCCCAAGAACCTGGAGTTCATCACAGGAGCTTTAAAATTAAAGAACATTATTTTGTCAGTGTACGATAAACAAATACAAACACAGTAACTTGTGAGTATCTTAGTGTAGATAGCACAGGATTGATACACTCATCCCTATGAATAAGCCTCTCATAGTGCCAAAGAGTTTGGAAATCGTAAATGGACTTCAGCTTGTTTAGCGCTTTTCTAGTCTTCTGACTACTCAAAATGCTTTTACACTGCAGGTCACACCTACACATTTACACTCTGATTGTAAAGTGTCCATCAGTATTAACTAATCCCATTCATACACATTCATACGCCGCAGACAAAGCGGCTGCAGGAGCTTGGATCGCACCCCCAAACTTCCGGTTTAGAGACGGCTGACTACCAGCTGAGCCACAGCCTTGTGTGTCTGTGTGACAGGGGCTAAAGCTGTGGGACTTAATATGATCAATTTCCGTGTGTGTGTGTGTGTGTGTGTGTGTGTGTGTTTTCTTCTTCAGCTCAGACCCAGAGGGGACGAGAGGAAACAGATTTGACCAGACACATAATTACAGGAGGGAGAGGGATGATGGTGGTGGTAGCCATGGTGACCAGCCCATAATGACAGGATGATTGTGTAGCCTCAGAAAAAAGAAAAAAACAATCCCATCTCCTCCGTATCAAAACACAAGAAGTTGAAACAGTTTACTACCCCGGCTAAAAACTACAGTGATCGGATGTTTTCTGTAACATACCCAGAGAGGGCAGGCCTTAAAGTACAGCAGATATTCATGCTTTCTTACTACGGCTGTTTTATGTGAGGATGATGATGGCCTTAAGGGTGGATAATGATACACCAGCAAAAATACATTCACAGCAGTTTTCTCTATATTGATCAAAGTGGATTTTTGTCACAATTCATTATGTTCGAGTTCATATTCATATTTAATAATACTCCTGTTTAAGGATTTTGTGATGAGGTCAACTTAAAGAAACCACATCTTCCATTAATTGAATTTAAAAATATACATTTTTAACATGTTTCTAAGAATGATGCGATACTCGATTGAGCTAAAAAGCCACAAAAGTCCACAGGGTGATAAATGCAAAAATAGTCTCTCCAACAAAGAGTTGGTTTCAACTAATTAGTAGAACCAGCTTGTTGATTAATCAGACCTGGCCGTGTATCTTTGGCTGTCTCAAACCAGATACTAATGTACTCCCTTCTACATAAACAAACAGTAGCCTACTGAGCCCACTGTTAGTATGCTGTTAGCAACAAACTGAATTACTGACCACATTACGTTTCTCCAGTTAAAGCTACGTTGGATAAGCTAGCATCAAGCTAGCCTGACCTTAGTGAATGTGACATCATATTTAGTCTGAATAGTATGAAAGTATATGGTTTCTGACACAGCCTTCTTCTATGTCTGTATCTGCTCTGTGTGATACTCATTTCAGTAGCACTGATGATTGTCAAGATGTTTTTTATTTACCTTTTTGTTCTGTGAGCACCTTTTGTTCTCACCATTCCTGTCCTCAATAAAGAGACTATTTTTGCATTCATGTCAGTCAGTGGTCTTTTAGCCCAGTCGAGTTGGTGTGCAGGGGATCTCCTCTGCCATTTTCTTTTCACATTATTGTGAATAATGATTACATTTACAACAGGTTAAACATAACGACATCCTTTTGGCAACAGAGAGGACACTCAGTTCTGTTTTCTGCTGAATGCTGCAGTATGAAGCTGTATGTGTGCAGGAATGTAGAGTAGGTTTGGCTGCAGGCGTCGTCCTGGCACAGAGCACCAGACAGCTTGGACTGAACAGGGGGGACATACGGTGCTCAAATCATGCAGTCAGTCTCCCATCTTCTGCTTGTGTGTGTGTGTCTGCATGTGTGCTGCTGCAGTCCTAGATCACACAACATTAAACATGCATTCAAGCAAAGGAATTTGGGCAAGGATGGATACTCTTTTAAATATAGGAACAAGCAATGAAAGACCAGTGTTTAGCCGAGAATGCAAGACACAAAACTTTATTGTTTTTTATCCATTTGTTCTAGGCTTGCTTTTAGTCACTTCCTATCAAAATGTAAAAATGTTGAACATGGTCTCTGTCTCCGCACAGTTTACCAAATCTCTGAAGCACTTTGGGGAAGAAGAAGGGAGGATGCAGCCTGATGAGTTCTTCGGGATCTTCGACACCTTCTTGCAGTCGTTTTGTGAAGCACGGCAGGACCTGGAGAACATGCAGCGACGTAAAGATGAGGAGGAGAGGAGGTCACGAATGGAGGCCATGGTGAGAGACACATTTTGATAATGATTAGAGCAAATGTCCTGGTGATTCCCATGATGGAACTCCATCAAAAACACTGTATTTCACGCACATGGGCATGTTTTTAAGAACTAGCTGTGCACGCTCTGATGAGCTCAATGACAATCCAGGTGAAGCCGTTTTACCTTTCTGCAGGACGCCCCTGTGTTTCCTGTGAAACCAAAACATATCTTTGTCATATATGACAGCCAGAACAATGATCTTTTTTTTGTTCCAACCAAGTGGATTTGAGGCCCAAAAAAAACATTTTACTAACAAAACAAAACCATCACTATTTGGTAAGTTTTAGGTAAAGATCATGGTATGGGCTTGAATAATAACCAATAGTCCTACTACATCCATATCCAAATACAGACACACTTATAACATCCATCTGAGAAGATCTTTGCTGTTGGAAATAATTTATGCATAATATCTGTATTTTAGAAATTTTTGCATGAAGTCATTATTGTCCCTTTTTCAAAGTCTGGTGACCTCATTAGCTCACATTGCTGATCTTCAATACGATACAGAATGGTACGGCCAATATGATGTCATATGATATGGTACAGTACTTTAGGACAAGGTACAGTACAATTAAATAGGATACCATACACTTTATTGTTTTAAATCTATTGTTTTAGAGTGAAGGTAAATCCATCTAAATTTAAACAGATTGAACCATCTCTATGTGATATAACATGTTTT
The DNA here is from genome assembly GCF_963584025.1 of Labrus mixtus. Lineage (NCBI taxonomy): Eukaryota > Metazoa > Chordata > Actinopteri > Labriformes > Labridae > Labrus > Labrus mixtus. The sequence goes on along the minus strand of NC_083629.1, from coordinate 4,324,988 downwards.
TAGGGACTCTCTTTCCACCACCACTCCTCTAAAGTGTCTGCCTGTGTCCCCTGACTTCCTGTTCTTTAATTTTCCAGCTCAAGGAGCAGAGGGAACGGGAACGGCGGGCCAAGAAGAGCGGGGCCTCAGACGAGGTCGGCGGGGAGTTTGACGACCTAGTGTCGGCTTTACGTTCCGGTGAGGTCTTCGACAAGGACCTTAACAAATTCAAGCGTAACCGCAAACGCTCTGTCAACCAGCTGGTGGAGGGCGGGGGCCGCGAACGAGCTGTCACCAAGGTCAACTACTAGGTCGAGGAATGGAAGGACAAAAACTAAAAACATTTAACACCTAAATTCTATCGAGGTGTTTGACACCTTTAGTCCAGGTTCTCGAGTGGTGACCTTTGACATAGGAGAGGCTGTAAATAAAGGCTGGACATGTGGCAACATGTATGGACAGTAGCGCCACTTTGAAGGATGCAACACTCTCCTCTGATTTGGTCTTGTAAAGCTGTTTCCAACCTGTTTGTCCTGGTGTTGTTTGATCTCATGAGCTGGATGAAGGACACTTGTGATTGGTTGATCGATGGATGGATAGACGGACAGACAGACCACTGTGACGCACTATCCCATATCTTTTGACCCTATCCTTTTAGCACTGTGTTCAAACTTCCAGCTCTCCATCACCCCTTCTTTTTCACTGCTCTTTATATCTTACAAACCTTTCTCCGTTTCTCAGTAACTTCCTCGGGGCTTGATCAGCCCATTCTCTGTGTATCTGGTTCTAGAGACACATAGGACGTTCAAATCCACCAGTCACGCTGTAAATAGATTCCAGGCCAAGAGAAAGGATTGGGATGAAAAAGTATATCTGGAAAAAGAAGGTGGGGAGCTACGGGAACTAAGCCATTACCTCCACGGCCATGGTGGTTCCCGGGACGAGAGACACTCCAGCATCAGTATTGGTGGATATTCATGAACTACCTTTCCCAGAATGCTTTGCAAGCTTCTGAAAGCGTGAGGAAGGGCACCACAACAGTGCTTCATAACAGAGGATTTATCCCAACCTGGCCTCTTGAAATGCACAGCATTCACAAGTAGGGAGTTATTTCAGAGGACACAAAATGAAAAAAAAACAACCTCTCTCATCTTGTTCTACCCGACAACACGATGACTGTGCCACCAGGTTTTAGCCTCACCTACACTCTCCAATGGTTTCAACATTGTTCTGGCATTAACGAGTGCCAAAACAAAGAGAGAAACACAAATGTAAATGTATTAACAAAAAAACATACTGCAATTAGGCGTTGATATATATTTATATTCAGATGCAGACAAGCTAATTGCAAAGATGTAGAGGTTTTTTTTTATGTTTTCATGGCATTTGGGGGTTTTGTACACACAATGCATTATTTGTTGGTGTTGCAAGTTCACATTGCTGTTGAAGTGAATTTCTATACATTTTGCGCTTTATGTAAAATAGATAATTGCTTGACCTTTTCTCACCAGTATGTGTTGTTTGCACTGTAGATTTTCTGACAAAACTTCACTCTCAGTGGTTCCCACAGGCAGGTCTCGTCGACAAAGTCCTCTCTGTACTTAAAATACCTTTATGTGTAAAAGATAATGAAGGAATGCCACATGAAAATTAAAACATAAAGGCATATTCGGCGGTTTGTTTACAGTGCTCTCACTGCTCAGCTGTCTGCTTGCATCTGAATGTGTTTTCTGATTCATCTGCTGCAACCACTATGCAGACCAGAGGGTGCGAAAATGATGCTGCATAATGGTTCCCATCCATTGTATCTATAGGATCTTTTCCACTGGTGCTAAAACTTGTGGTTTATGTAAAGCCATTAGTCCACTTTAGGATTTAAACCAGGGATTTATTGCTAAGATTCAGCCTCATTACACACATTTCTGTGTTTTTATTTCAGCTGGCATTGTGATTTCAGACCACACTTTGTAATCAGTATGTTACAACAGAGCACTTAAAGGGTGTACACAGTGTACAAATGGCTACATGGAAATGTTAAGGGTTCTTTGATGGTTGTAAGTTTGAAGAAAAAAAACAGAAGTGTGCCCATAGGGCATCAGAAGGATTTAAATTGGGTTATTAAGAGTCGGCCGTTCACCATATTCACATGGCAGCCATTTTTTTCTGGCAGCTAGCTCAGGATGGGAAGCTCAAATTCTGCTATCGGAAGGAAACTGTTGTATTGCTGTGTACATATTTCAAAGTAGAAAAACATGGGGACACAGAAAAGTTGCTTTAAGATTTATCAGTAACTGAAGTGATAATGGTGGTAGAAACAGAGATACAGGGATATCAGAACATATAGCCTATTAGCTAGCATTGGACAGCAGCTAGCAGCATTCAACAACAAACAGTGTAACGTGTGTAGCTGTTAGCTGAAGTGGTTGAATGCTAATGTGAGCTGTTGTCCAACAGAAGCTAATGTGTAATATTATATATATATATATATATTATATTATATTTGAACACAGCCACTGCCCGCTGTCTTTTTAGTTGCTAAACTTTATAAGAGTATTAAAAGGAAAAAGGAAAATTGAAGCTTCCCACCATTATTCTACTTCCAATGTGCCACCAAGCAGTTTATTGTGTCAGAATTTGAGCTTCAGTGTGTGTATGGTAAATGGAGATAGTCTCTTCTTGTCAGTTTTTAAGGGTGATGAGGACGCAGATAGGTTCACACTCCATTAAATGAGTGCGATTAATATGCTAAGTTTGAAAATGCATCTGCATCATGTGCATATAAAGAGTTGGAAGGCAAAGAGTTGGAATATCATACATGGTTACATCTATTTTTGTTTTTTAAATAACCCATGTCATTCAAGGTTGTTAGTGAGCTCCAGAGTCCAGGAGTAGAGTTTTAAGATTGGATTTGGTCTTTTTCAGAGCAAAGGGACAAAAAAAAGAAACACCCTGTTAAATCTCCTTTGTTGGCTCAAGACGTGAGAAGTAAAAAATGAATAATTTAGTTATATTTGGTATGATTATAACCAAACACGAGATACTTGTGCCCTTATTGTGTGTGGATGTATCGAGTGTGAGGCCCCTGATGTAGTCTGTAAAAGCAAAGAGGTTAAAGGTTTTTCTCACAGTGACAATTACAGTTAACACTTGTCTCCTTTCCTCGGATTAAATCAGATCAATGACCCCACAGCACTTGAACCAATGAGCACTTGGTGTACAAACAAAGAAGTACATTTCCAAAAAGATTAATGCTTATGTCATTCAACAAACTGAACCTTTACTCTACACAAATTTCTGAATGCCACACAAATCTCCACAGTAGTGAAGGCTATCCCAGTTGGTCTCTGTTATAATTTGATCCAACACATTTTTTGTTTCACCTTTAAGTGCCTCTGTACCCGTTTTCACACACGTATCATTCCTATTATTGTGTTAAGTGCTTGTGGCTTTCCCAAAAAAATAGTGTTTTCCAGAAGCTGACAGTTTGAATCGGCCTAATTGGCGCCACCTTGTGGCTGCAGATGGTGCACTGTGTCAACACCTACTTCTCCTCAGTGTTAACACTAGGTGCCAGTTGACCTGAACGTTAGGTAAAATTACTCACTCACTTAATTTTTCCATAAACTGTAACTTCACAGAGAACCATCATCCTACCAGGAGGTTATTTATTAGATTTTTCTGAAGTAGAGAAAAGCTAATGTAAGGTTAAAAAGGTGAGAAGTGTGCAGAGAGGATCTTTGAATTAAGAGATTAATTGGTAAACCAAAAAGATTTAAACATTCAGACACTTTAAAAAATCTAAAAAAGTCCCTTATATCTTAAGGGGAAGAGGACGTTTGATTGCCTATTCTTTAACCAACGTCTCATGTATTTTTGAGCTGTTCTATTTCCTAACCTCTGCTCCTTTGTCTTTCAAGTAAATCCGAGTTAGTATTTCAGACTTTGGCAGACCCTTCACACTCTTAATCCAGAGCTTTAACCTGTAGTGTAGTGCAGACTATTTACTGAGGGGTATTGCAACATTGTCAGTATTATTACATGTTTATGTTGTTACATGTATGGATGTTTATTTGGCCATTGACTGGCTGATTGTGGAGTGTACAGATGGAAATCAGAGGAATGAAATTAGTAGCTTGTTCAATGCACTTTTATTATGGGACATTTCCATTTGCAGCGCCATTATGAGGGGCTCAGATCCCTCCTAACTTGAGAAGGGTGCAACGGAAGAGCGGTGCAGAAAAACACAGTGTGAAGAAGAGGAGGGAGATAAAGGGCAAGTGAGCTTGGACGCTCCGGCTGGGCCGCTGTAAACACATTAATATTCAGTCTGTATGGATGGCAGAGGTGGGACTTTTGAGGACACAAAGAGGTGACACTTGTTTGAAACCTATATGTGTGTGTATGTTTGTGTTACCTCCTCAGATGTGTCAGGGGGGGAAAAGGTAATGTTGTCACACTAACACATTTCTATGAAATCATGCACTCGGCGTCGACCTGCATGCCTAAACAACGTGCACAAAGAGTGACGTGTTGACTTTCACCTTTTAATAGAAAATCGTTAGAAAAATGGAACACACCTGTTACACAACAGTTTGTACCGCCTGAGAAAAAGTTGCACCCACTTTTAGAGGTTGTACCATGGTGAGGAGTCAGTATTTTTATGGTTGGAAAAAAATGAATCCTCCACTGAAAAATGTACAGTTGGATAAAAAAGCATTTTGTACACGCTTGATGTTTGAGATGACATTAAAAAAAGATAAAAACATTGAGGAATGTTCCATTTTCCTGTAAATTGTACCTCTATTTATTTGCCTTATTTAGTTTGCTATATTTTGTATGTACACACAGCATTACAATAAAATGTTATATTAAAAAATATGAATAATTCAACTGTGGTCCATGTATGATGGATAGTTTTGAGACTTGTATAAGAATGCAAATCTTTTTCTTTTTTTCATTTCTATAATTTTATTTTTGTTTTGTATTTTTTCTCACCCTGTGTCTTTGGTAGGGTTACAATAAACTTTTGTCCCTTAAAACTCATCTGTTGTTTTTTTTCTGTTATCTACAACTCTTTGGTGCACAGATGTAGGCCTACATAACTTTAGGAATCTAAATTATTTGTATTTGAATTTGTAATCTAAACTCATGCTGACATTAGTCCTACTCGTCATTTTACTGAGAAAAATTCATAATATTGATGAATATAATGGATGAAGTTGTTACTCAAGTATAAATCTCTACATGGTTTGCTGCTTTATAGTTTTCAGATGTTTTACAGAACAAATGCTGGACTGATGTGACATTTATAACTAAATTATCTTTCATTATCGACATGAAAAAAAAAAATGAACATGCACAAAAAGAGGAAGACTATATCGATACAGACCTAAATCTTTTGATGCATATAAACATTTGACATATATATTAATGATTTTAAGATGATGTAATCTCACCACCATTAGCAAGACAGTCCAGAATCATAGCAGTTTATAATCCTTCTGGTTTGGTATGCATTTTAAATCTCACCCACCTGATTGGGTTAAGTAGGACCTGATAAGTATGAAAAACCCAAGTTTTCATAAATAATGATTTACAGTATGGGGACTTTTAAAAAAAATGTATAACACAGAAAGACACCATTATGTAACTAATTAAAGTATATACACATGGCCGTGCAAAAACTAATTAAGAAGACGTTTTCACAAAGCATAAAGGGTTTATTTTAATGCCAAAAGATGGTCGTTTTAAAACATAAGGGAAAACCAGTGTGTGCGCATCCAGGCAAAATGCATACAGCTGCAGGACGAGAAATGTAGACATACTAACTGCAGAAAACAATTGGACAATTTTATTGCAATCGAAAATGGCCCATTAGGAGCAGAACAGTATGCAGACCTTTTTTCTCTGTAACCCATATGAAATATAGGGCTACCTATTAAACCCATGTTGTCTAGATGTGCAGTTATCCATTTTCCCCAGTAGAGATCGCTTGCTGCTGTGTAGCAGCATCCAGCAGCAGTAAAGTGCCATGTGAAGCCTGCGCTTCTTGTCCTATTGTCCTGCAGACGTGAGGTTCACAGACACGACCTGATAATGCTTTTCCTGGTATAAATTGGAATAAAGTAGTCGTAAAACTTTGATTAATCCAGTCATACACTTGTTTTGGTGTTAATAAGTCTGCTCTGTTAGCAGAACACAATCAGTGAGCTTGAGTAAGATAACTCCCGTCGAGTTGTTATTGTGTTTATGAATCTCAGGTGAGTTCATGTTAGCCTAATGCTAATCTCTGTGGAGAGAAAACTGACTGTATATGCTGTTTAAGTTCAGATATGAAGTGTCTTAAATATAAGACAGATATATTATACTGCTCTTTAAGTTGTATACTGCACACATCTGGAAAGAATTTGTATCTGATAGAGGAGTCCCCTTCAGTTGAATGTTTGCTCAGAGGTGTTGTTGGCAGGATGAGTGATGAGTTGCCAGGGAATGCCTAAATCTAAGATAGGATCCCCCACAGTGGAAGGTAAACAAGGGGACCTCTGGGTCCAGAGAGATGCCCAAGAACAAGAAACAGATGTCCTCATGTGTCCTGTGACATTATGTATAAATAGCACTCTCAATGTATGTTCGAGAGAGATCATTATTGGCTTCTTGACTCTCCTGGGCAGACGTGTTCAGTGATTCTGCAACTTGTTAATAAATAATTCTGTTTAAAAGCAAGTCAGTCTCAACGGCAAATTTCTTCATCATCAAACATATCATCAACAACGGAAATCCACATCAGATACTTTTACTTAAATACCAAACGGAGTTACCAGATGATTTTCCTACATTGCCACTGTACTCTGGTGCACTTCATGTCATTGTTTATATGTTTAAAAAAGATCGCTAATGCTAATGGCTAACCCATAAATTAGACTGGCTAGTAATATGATGTGCAACTGCATGCTAGAAGCTAGCTAATGCTAATGCTAAGCTAATGTAGCATTCGCAGCATAGTGGCACAGACTGAAACCTTACAGGAGCGGTGATATGAAAACAACTTCTTTAAGTGTATTTATCCACTTTAATGGTTTAAAGTACAATTAAAATGTGGTTATACTGATCTTAGTTGTTAAAATGCACTAGTTAAGTGTACTAGTAGTAATAATTTAAATCATTTTAATGTTTTAAAAGGTAATAGGGTAATACAATGTAATTTGTGTAAAGGAGTTTAAAAAGGGAAATATGAACCGTTAAAGTGTTTGAAGGAATAAATAATTCATTTATTTGCTAAAATACCGTGACATATCGTAATTCATAGTAAGTCTTATTTTTTGTGGTTAAAAACTCATTGCTGTGATACATAGCAATTCATTTTATTGTAGTTTTTCCTTGGCTTTTGGTTAGACATTGAAAAATACGCTGAAGTAGTTAATGAGGTCTCATGTTAGAAACAGAATAAGAACTTGATCTTTTACAATTCTGCACTGTTTGTGTACCACAACATAGATGAACTTGATGGCGAGCCCAGCCCAGTGATTCAGAGGACGGTCGCTTACGCAGTGAGGCCAGCTGCAGTACCTGCTCAGAGGACGTCAGATTGCTTGACTCATTCATTTGACTCCAGATAAGACACACTCTATTAACTTACCCGGGTAGTAATAAACATTGACACTGAACACACACATCTGGATTTTCCCCCTGAAACTGAACTCTTTTGAGCTTTGAACTCTTCTCTTCTCACAACCCGTCTCTACAGAGGAGCATTTGAGCTGGAAGTCCAACTCGAAGGGACAATTGCTTTCGGTTTTCTTTTATTTTCACAGAACTCTATTTTTTCTATGTTTTATACACACAGCGCTGGTTTAAATGTTTCTTGATGCTGAAAAAGGCATTAATAAGTGTCAACTGTTCAAACCAACACCAACTCCCTCTGGAGTCATTCAAGGTGTATACTCCTTTAGGACGATGTTAGTATCTTATCTATTTAACCAGGTTAGGACCACAGGTGCTACATCTCCATTTAAAAAAATAACAAACAAAAAAATCTCCTGAATGGCCTTTTAGTCTCAGGGTTTTTCCTGCATAGAGAATTCTTTGGCGCCCCCCAAAGAGGTTTTACCCAGCGCCAAAGGAAAATCACAAGCGCCAAAAGAAAAAAAAGACGATTCAAATTACAAATCAAATCCTCCCTGAATGTATGTTAAAAATATCAATACATCAAACGACTGTTGAACAAGAAGAACATAAACTTAAATACGACGTCTCTGACATCTAGCAGCTCATCCGTTTACGCATACGGCTCGCGCTGGATAGCCAGCTGATTGACTGGTCGTTTCTTTTGACTGGTTCATGACGCTCCGCTGACACCCACAATCGCTAAATGCGGGGTGATTTTCTGTTTGGTGAGTTAATTTCAAAGAGCAATCCACTTCATGGCGGTAAATATTTATCCCAACAGTCATGTTAAAACTATACTAAACCGTGTATGATGTAGCTGCGGCTACTTGTCCCTGCTCCTCTGCTGTCTGCAGACGGGTCATCATGGGGGCACGCAAAGATGAGACACACCAACACACATGGCTGCAAACACACACACACACACACACCGGAACGCCAACCACCGCGTGCACCTGTTTACTTGTAGTGCAACGGAACACGGTTGATCCGCTATCCGTATGGACCGAGTCGGGAACGCACTTTTCTCCGTCCACTTCCACCGTGTCTGCTTTTAGCAACAATCAATAATTTAATGATCGTAACGTCAGCCAGCTGTAGTCTGTGAACTTCTCCACACAGACTGTCAAACAGTGCTGCGTTATAGCCAGCAGATATATTATTTCTCAATTTCCTGATCTGATCAAATGATCCAAATGATCTGTGACTTAAATCTGTGATTATTTGAAATACCGTAATACCTTAGTAACTCAAATAAACGTACTTAAACAAATGTGTATGGAAAACGAAAACACAATTCAAAGGAAAAGAGCAGCCATCATAGGAAGAGGGTGAAATGCACTGGCAGGATGTGACCCCCCCTCTCCCAATCTCATTACAAAAATCCTCTCCCTTAAAATCCCTCTCCTCCCATGTTTCACTGTTGCAATAAAAAAACAATCTTTACCAGATTTAAATGGGGTGTCAGTAACTTATGCAGAATGATAATATTGTTTATAAAATGGTCAGAAATAACAGGAAATGCACAGATTTCTGTCAAATAATGTAATATAGACTCAGACTATACTGTAATACACGGGTCGAATGTTTACTACACCGCGTATAATCACCCCCCAAAGGCCCATTCTGAGCCAGGAAAAACCCTGAGTCTGCAGGAACAACACATAGCTGAGCTGTTATGTTTTGTTTTACCATATAGCTCTGAGTCAGTCAGTCAGTCAGTCAGTCAGTCAGTCAGTTAGACAGGTAGAGTGTCAGTAACTCAAGTATGGTGTGTGTAAGTAAGTTAGGAATGGTACCAGTTGGGTATGTTATTTAGGTACAGGTATGATGTCAGTCAGTTTAGCCAGTTAGAGTGTCAATCAGTAAGACAGGTGTGGGGCCAATTCAGTAAGTCAGGTAGGTTGTCAGTCAGTAAGTCAGGTGACCAAACCATGATGGGCAAAGTTTCAATGAGGCCTACGAACTGACAACTTAAAATGATGAATCTTGTTTAAAGCCCCAATATGTAACTTTTCAGTTTTGGTGCCCTTTAGCACCAACAGAAGGTCTCTGACTGCAACTAGACTGTCGTAAAGGTAACGACTCTCAGAGATAACGTGCACTTGTTGACAAGCCGAGGGTGAGGGGACACTGTGAGAAGATAAAGAACCATGTCGACGCAGAAGGTACAGTAATATTACCAGATTTCTTTTTTTTGGGGCATTTTCTGCCTTTTATTGGAGAGAGAGGATAGAGTGGATAGAGTCTGAAATCAGGGAGCAAGAGAGTGGGAAATGACATGCGGTAAAGGAAAACCTGAACGTCTACAGCCTGTTGTTTAGTATGTGTATGTGTATACAACTGTTACCATGATGCTTCTAGGCCGTAGCTAAATGGCTACATGTATACATGCTAGTTGTAGATCGGTTTTGTAAGGTTATAAACTTCTTTGAGACAACGTAAGATAGATATATTTATCTATTTGTCTACAAAGAGACATAACTTGTGTTGACTTTTTGCTGCCGGTAAAACTGCTAAACGTGAGACAACGATGATGACGGTAATGATGCAGCCTGACGTTACGTCTCAATCGGTTATAAATAAGTCTGCAGGGATGTTTATTCTGCCATCGAATAGTTGCTTTCCCATTAGGCATGAAACAGATTATATTACTGACTTGTTGGGCAATATTATAACTAGACTGCATCCATGTACATGTAATAAGTTATGCTATAGTGGTCTGTTTATGCATTGCAAACAGTGGATGAGGTTTTTGTTTTACAGCATCGGTTTTCCTTTTATTCCAGGATTCAACCTGAAATTGCAGCATATAGACAATGTGTGTTATGGCAGCATGGCTGCTTGGGAAAGGGGAACAGAGTTCTGAATCAAAGCTGCTGTGTCTGAAAAATCAGAGAAGCTTCCTCAAGAAGGATAGGAATCCTGTTTCTTCACCATCCTGGAGCTTTGTTATAATGAACCTGAGCCCTGATGATGCACAGCTGTGCAGGCAGAACGTTTAGGAGCAGCTTCTCCCTGTTGCATGTGAGTAAAGTTCAGCTGTGGGTGGTGCCTGTGGATCATCAGCACTTAGACTCTGGCCCTTTCCGAATTGTCACAGTTCAGTATGCAGTACGTACTATTCAGTAGGGAGTTTCAGTATACTGAACTTTAATGGTCATTCAGTATGCATTTTTTGGGTCCACCTCAGTATACTGAACATTTCAGTATGGATACTAACTTCCGGGTTTCATGCAGTATGGATCGGATGCGTGCTTTCAGGAAATGAATTGTATTTTACCACCCACAATGCTGTGCAAAATTAAACGTAAATCTTCACGTCACGTCACTTCTCCAAATCAAAACAAACGAGCGTGGATTAATTGAATCAATTTTTAATCTAGAGTTAAAGTCCCGACTGAAATCATTACTTTTAATTAACAACAGAAAATATAACAAATGTATACATTATTATAAAACCTTTCCCCCTCTATTTAAATAATGATTTCACTATTTAAATGCGTCTTTATTGGTTTATTTTATATTCTGTATATTACTGTCTTTCATTTGTTCTTTCCTTTATGTACTGTATGTGATTTAGTTATTTAATCTGTCTTTTACTTGATTTACATTGTGATATTATTTTTTTTACCTGACTGTATATGTGCTTTACTCTTCTTGAATAAAGCTAAACAAAAAAAACGGAAAAAAAACAAAACGGGTGAATGCGGCCGGTTCGGGAAACGTAAATGATGTCACTTCCATACTGAATGAATCAGACGAAGTAGACACAAATATCTGCCTACTGTGTGTAACTACTGAATAGTAGGTACTAAACAGTATACAGCACGGATAGTAGGTACTGTCTACTGCCTACTGACAGATTGAGTAGGTACTTGGCAATTCGGATACAGCCTCTGTTTTGTAGGAAGGCCCGTTCAACTTTGAATTCTCTTTGCATCAATGGCCGTTGTCTTGTCTCTTTCAAGGTTTACACAATCCAGCTTTTTGATTTTTTTTATTGCATCAACCATGGACAATAATATAATGTTGTATTAGAGTTGTAAAACTTGGAGATATATAAGCTCATCGTGTATCAAACTGCATTAATGGCGCAGTTATGGTTACCATAAATTACACAGTAATAAAAGTAACACAACAGTTTTTGCAATTGTTGCAATAACTATGTCCTTTGTGTCATGGTGTAGTGTAATTCTGTACCATGACCAGAAGAGGGCAGTGTGGTCCCTCTCAATGACTCATGTCAGAGAGGGACAATAAAACTTACGATTGGTTTAGAAGTCAGAAATAAAGATGTCAAAATAAAGGAAGGGTTTTTCTTATCTTCTGTCATTTCTTTGTATACTTGGGGTTACATGTAACATCTGCTATCACTGTTGTCTTAACTGTTTACATACCAAGACACTGCTGTGACGAAAACGGATACAACTGCTACAGAAACTATTTTAAATGAATCATAAAAATTGAAGAATACTGAGACAAAACAACCTCATTCTAAGGATTTTATTATAAGACTCGTGAACATTTAAACATCATGAATATCTTTCAGCAACCACATTACCCAATTTAATTGAAAATCTCTTTGCATTATACATTTATATACTAAAATAATAGTTACTATCTAAAGAATTGAAAAGCAAATTATCATGTGCTTTTAAGGGGGAAAAATCTGCAACTGCATTATCTGAATTAAAAATGGACTTGCAACTTGATCTACAAAATATGTGGTGCACATTTTCTTAAGAAGCTGATTTACAGAAGTTAAAAGTTGAACGTATGAATACATTACAGTATGACACTGGGGACTTCAAACCAGCACCCAAATGTAATTTAAAAGTCCTTTGCTTTATAAAGAAACATATTGAAATAACAGAATACATTTTAAAATAATTAAAAAGCAGGTATTCGTGTGCTTAAAGTAATTAAGTTATTTTTTAAAAACTGCGTTACCCATATTGAAAATTGTGTTTCTCTATGACCTGTGTGTCATGTTACTGTTACATACTTTTTATAATGGGAAATTATTATGATAAAAAGGTGTCATTTTTACACTATTGTTTTGGTGTTTTTAAAGATAATATAATAATCAGTTCCTCCCTTGGTCTGATTTCCCTAAATGTTGATTGCCCTGATTGTCCATACCTGTGCCCCCCCCCCCCCCCCCCCCCCCCCCCCGTGTCTAGGCCAAAAACAATGACCTTGACATACTAAAATGTTCTTGCCATTTCTGTGCAATGACCATTTCATTTGCAAAGTTCTCAACTCAGGCGCCTCTGCTCGTCAGCATAGTGGGAGAGCAGCTGTGTCATTTATGTGTAAGCATGTTAAAGGTCCACTTAGCAACGTTAACGTCAACACTAGTTTGGTTACGTCTGCTTTCGCACTAATCTCATGTAAACTAAAGTGACAAAGTTGCACAATGACGTCAAAAGGAGGAGAAACCGGCACACTCTCTGTTACAAGACCAAAACTCAGTTTTCCCTGTCTACACCTCAAACAGATTTTCTGAAAATCTTCACCCTTGGAGCAGTTTTCCAAATGGTGAGTTTTCAGTGACCTTAAATGCCGTTTACTCGTGTACGAAAGCCTCAGTTTTAAAAAAGAACCACCTACGTTTGGACTAGGCCTTAGTCTCAGTGGTCCTTCCCTATAGGTGTCAGTTCATTGTCAGATTTTCCCCGTGTTCCTGCATGAAGTTTCCTCGTAACACTTGGTTTTCTTCTTTTGGATTTTTGTTGGATTTAGAAAAAAAAGCCTCATTTAGCCTTTTGTTAAAATATATATATATATATGTACCGGTATATATATTCTGGTTTTCTGCACATGGGTCCTCTTTGTTTTTTCAGTCTCATGACACAACTGCACAATAGCCTATATGATGCTCAACATGTTTAAATATGCAGCTAATTTACAGAAGTATAAAGTTGAATATATGAATACATTTGTTTGCACTATTACATTGGGGGTTTCAAACCCATGGCCTTTTTAAATACCCGATGTGCATCTTCAGCAAGTATGTCGAGGAAAGTGTTGAGACCTCTGTAGGTTGTGATGAAAGACAGGGTCATTGCTGTTGGGATTCCTAAGACTGGAATGAATCTGGTCCCTTCCTCTACTGCCTTTAACGTTATTTGGTTGGGACTCTGGGCAAACACCTTCATTACAATCGAAGGAGTTACTCGTGTTGCTGTTAGTGGTGAAATTGTGGCTTCTTTTAATTCCTTTAAAGGAACACCTGCCCTATTCGCTAAGCTCTGCAGCGACTTGATGTCAAGACCAAACTTGTATACATACTGCTTCACCACACCAACCAGCAAGGCTATATCAACAGCAATAGAAAGCCCGGGAATTAATACACCTGCTACACCTGAAGACAGAGTAGCAAAGTATTTAATTTTTGAATGAAGAGATTTTTTCTTTTTGTTGATGATCTCCAGGCTGATATTGGGCATGGCAAACAGAAAGGCATCTCTCTTGTGTTCAGGAAGTTCTCGCTCCAGAGTCTCCTCTAGCAGATGGAAATCATACCGTTGCAGGTCAAAGCTGGACACCAGGAAGACCTGAGGAGACTTGATATTGTGTTCCTGAAGACCTGTGTCACAAGGAGAATTTATATTAGTTGATAAAATATTTAAGATATTAGATATTTCCCACTAGTAGTGTGATGTAAACAGTGTTACAAAGAAATTCACTCACTGTACTTATGTTTCGTCTGGCTATATTATACTATATATGTAACATTAGGCCAGGCTATAATTTTGATATTTTCTGATAGTCATCAGAGAAGAGGAAGTTGTCTGATTTCTGTCATTTAAAAAATGCTCCACTTAAAGATAACTGACAGCATTGGAGTCAGGAAAAAAAAACTATGGGGCTGTCAGCATTAACTAATTCTTCGCATTTAATTTATGTCTAAAATAAATGTATTAATTTTTGTCTTAACTCATGTCGCCATTGGGGGGTGAATTTTTTGATGACTCATCCGTTTTGATTTGATGAAGAATAAGAGTTATTCACAATAGATTGCGTTGCTGACCTGATTGACAGGTGGGCGCGTTGTAACGGTTTATCAAGGGGCTTAAAACCTGCCTCAGCTCCATCTTTCAGCCTGTCGTTAGGTTGACTGAAAGTTAGGGTGAGACAGCATTTCCAGCATGAAGACTGCCATCTATGGGACCCCAAAGCCCCCTGCAGGAACAGATGAGTGACGTTACTCAGGCTTTATCCATTAACATGTAAATCACTGTACAGGGGAGGATGTAATGGTTTGGCTTAAAACCAGCCATCTCTCAGCCTGTTAGTAGCCCATCAATGGGACTCCAAAGCCCCCTGCAATAACAGATGAGTTACGTCACTCACACTTCATCCATTAATATTTAAAGTCTATGGTTTAAACACAGACTTAAAAACAGACATGGACTGAAATGAAAACATGCCGAGAAATCTATCAGAAATGAACAACAATTGTGCTGCAATTACAGACACCATGAATTGTCAAAAACACACTAATCCTCACAACAACTGTGACAGACAAATGCTGCAAATCAGTTTCTGCTGATGATGTAGAGAGCTGGTTTGTCTCAGTTGTAACTATCGGATGATAAAATTATGTTGTCTTTCCTGAAACCTCTGGCACTTGATTTAACTTACTGGCGTCCTTGACGTGTTTTGTTTGTGTTGTTTGGAATGTTTGGCTAGGTAACTCTTTCCTCGTTGCCTGTATACCTGTGGTGTCAGTATCGCTGCTCCCATGATTTGATTATAAAGCCAGCATCCAAATGTCATTTAAAAGTTCTTTGAATTTTAAATAAACATATTGAAATAACAGAATTAATATTGAAATAATCAAAAGCATGTAATCGTGTAACCGTGGTCGTGTACAATCGTGATTAATTGTATGCTATTTTGTCCCTGTATGCACACCATGGATAAGCCTCCGCTGTGTCTCCCTGTAGTCACAGTGATGGGAAAGAACAGGACTGCTGCATCTTTGAATGTCTAATTACACTTTAAAATACTGACAGCTCAGTTGACAAGTCAACAGTCATTTCCACCTTATGACATCAAACATTAACGACGAGTAACAACTTCCTTTTTCCGTGGTTAAGTTAATGTTGTAACCTTCGATCTTCCAGAAGGTCCTTACTTTATTTCAAAATAAAAGAAGGGTTGAATTCAAACGGCAAATATAGTACACTCTTCAAACCATAAAACAATTAAAAATAAAAGCCTTTTTACAATTTATATATTTAAATGCGAAATAATGGAATTTCAGACATGCGATTAAAGATGTGATTAATCACGATTATCTGTGGAACAAAATAATAATTTATTAAAATGATTTAATCGTGTGAAAGCCCTAATAAAACATTAACACTGAGAGATACTAGTCTTTTAATGATTCATCACTTACATTGAATGCAGTTATCTTTGATTTTTCTCAGAGACCTTTCTTCGTTAAAGTTCCTCTGAGTTCTTTCCTCGTCACGCATGCTATTGTCAATCTTTGAGCGAACAAAGTAGAACTTCTTCTCCATCCTCTGAATCTCTTTAGCCAGCCTCACATCGTTTTCTCTGAAGCGATCGGATGAAACAATGATGAAGAAGTCAAACTTTTCAAATCCAACATGCTTCATGTACTTGTCAGCTGGAAACTTTGTGGTGCCGATACCAGGAAGATCCCAGAATGTCACATTGGGATAGTTTGGATGGGGGTACGGTGTGACCTCCACGGTGGTTTCTGTAGTACCAGTAGGAGCAGCTTTCTCATCCCTGTTGTCTATGCCTCTAAACGCATTAACAAAGGTGGATTTACCAGAGCCAGACTCTCCAGTTATAGCAATATTTAGTGGAACATTTTTCTGTTGATCGAAATACTCATTGATCTTTGCAACAGCTAAGGCTTGGTCATTTTTTAGGAGAGCTTCTTTAATTTATTTTTGTACTTGTTCACTGTCAAATGGATTCCCCATGGTGCCTCTTGGAATCTGAGTAAAAGAAAAGTAAAACTTTTTCTATTATCCTCTTAATATCATGCACAAACAAAATAAGACAGATGCAAATATACAGTGTGTGGTAGTACAGCAACACATTCAGCTATTATTAGATTCTCTCTATTCAATACTTTTTCAGATAATTCAAGGAATGGGCCGGGCAAAACTAAAAAAACAGACAAACTTATTTTGCACTGGAGAGTAATTTAAAACCAAACTGTGATGAACCATCTATATGTCTTTTAACCTGTTTTGGCCTGTTTAAGCAGCTTGTATCTTATTATCAAAGATTACTCACCTAGGAGTCAAATAGCAGAAGCAGTTGAGACAAAAGCAGATCGCTGTACAAGTTGTTCACCTGCAGGAACAGCATTCACATAGTTTCTTTACTTCATTTAAATTCAAAAGAAGTTTTTTTTTTTTTTATCATAGTCCAGCCCTTTAGGTAGTAACCAATAAGAAGTCTTCTGTTAGTTAAGGATCACCCATTGGTCTTGTATAATAGCAATATTGGAAGTTGCGCATCACCACACCCCCTGCAGGTTTCTAAGAGCACGGCCAAACATTTCATTTGTAGTTAATCCATTCTTTGCCATGGCTGCTACTGGAAACCCTCCTTCCATGCTTCTTTGTTTCCCTTGAATATTTTAGGCAGAAACGGCTCCCTACGTGCAAGATAAAGAGTTGTCTGTTTTCCATCCAATCTTGGAAAATGTTTAAGCTTGAAACGCTCACCTTTAAAGCTTGAGCTATAATTTGAAATGGAATTTTAAATATTACATTTGGATTAAAGCCACCAAGGTCTATTCTGTGGCACTTGATTTAACTTACTGGTATCCTTGTTGTGTTTTGTTCGTGTTGTTTGGAATGTTTGGCTAGGTAACTCTTTCCTCGTTGCCTTCATATCTGTGGTGCCAGTATCGCCTTACCCATGATTTAAATATATCAACACCTTAAACAACACTCACTGGTTCTATCAAGAGGAGAAATACAGGACCACATTATAAGATTAAATAAGTTCATGTATGTTAAATATTAACATATGAAAGACTTAAATTGTAACCTTGGTTCCCTGAGGGAAGAGACTATCTCTCCACCCCATTATATAACATGTATGGGATATGTTTCCCCTGCTCTAGTGTCAGTGGATAAAACTGTAAGAGACAACGGCTTGCCTAGCCATATTTAAATGCAATGATAGCCTCTTCACTCATAAACCAAGGTTACAATGCAAACATACATTATCTACTGAGACTAACTCTCCGCCCTGTTACATAACATGTACAGGGTAATTCTTTTAGACACCCTGCAAGAACAGTGCAGCACACAATCCAATAAACCCAAGTGCACCATTTACATGCCAACAGAACCAGGCTTCGCCAGGCCACCCCTGAGAGGCAGTCCCCAAGACTAAAACCATCCCAAGAATATGGACAAAGGCCCCATCAAGCACACAAACAGAGTCCATGCAGGTCAACCCTCAACTGCTAGCTAAGGGAAACCCTTTTGTCTAACAATAAGCCCAACTCAGTACCCCCTCCCAAAAGGACAGGCTGCTACATAAAGATTGTAGAACCTGGAAAATGTGGTCTTAGATGAACATATAACAGCTGTACTTATAGCAGCAAGAGAGGCTCCCCGCCACAACGTCCAGGAAGTAGCCAACAAAATAAGATAGTAGAGACTCTAACCAGGTTCCTTCCAAATGCCCAGAGCAGAAAAAGAGATGGTTAGACCTCCTGACAGCACCTTCAGGACTCTGCTGGATCCCTAACTGGGCCTGAAGTCAGTGTGTATTCACCAATCTGAACCTGTGCAATCTGATTGGGCTGCAGGTACAGCCTCATGCTACTAGTAGTGACAAGGACACTAGCAGAAAACAAAAAGAGTTTAGGGTCCTGCTTTTGCCCCTCCATTGCACCTGTTTCTTTCATTTGCACCAAAGCAGGTGAAATTGATTCACAATCACTTGTGCTAAGTGAACAGATTGATAGCCCTGAAGTCTAACTGACTTGGTGGTAAACTGTCTCAATTCAGTGTTGCTTTAATTTTTTGAGCAGTGTATTAATGTGCTAAAGTTGAGAACTGAAGCCCATCTTGGACTACCTAGATTCTACCTTGAGGACTTGGACTTAGGCTCAGGTAATGGGGACTCTACTTGGACAGAACTCAGATTCATCCTGGGCAAATTGTAATTCTTGATATACAAAATGTGAACTAAAAAAGTTCACTAGAGGATAAGAGATGGATGTTTAGCTTCTTCATCTACTGGAAGTCAGTCTTTCCTGCAATGACTTGTAAGTATACTGCTACGATTTTACTTTATCAAAGAAGGTTGTCTTTGTTTCCTCGTGCTTACATTTCAGTGGTTCCTGTAAGGAAGCTGACTTTCTCAGAAAGGGAGGAGTCAGGAATATTTTGGCATGTTTACAGAACCATGTTTACAGCTCTGTGATCTGCAGTATCTGTGGTTCAGATTGAGTGACAGAGTTTACCAGCAGTTGAGTCAGACAACTCACGTTTGTATCGTTTAAAAAATATATATTTCAGCAGAGCATAGTTTGTGTTTCTAGGCTCCGACCTCATCACTACTCACAGTTTAAATTTACTTGCAGAAATGTATGGACTGATGGGATGATATCTTAAACCCTCCATCTGGAGCCTATAGGTGGATGCTAAGGTGGTGGTGGGGCTTAGCAAGAGTGCAGTACTGGTGCAGGTCAGAGCTGACAATGTAAGAGACAGGAAATCTTGCAGCTTAAAAAGACCGCTAATTGAAATAAGGTGTTATCATGGGTTTTTGAGAATGAGGCATGTCAAGGTTGAAATCAGAACAGCTCGAGTTGACTGCCTGAACTAGATCGTAGGCGTCACCTCATATTTGTTTGCTGTATGGTGATAAATAAAATCAGAAATGTAGTGATGATTCAGCTGTAAAAGATCGTAGTTTAAATTGTTGGAGTTTATAGATTTTCCATGTATCTCAACTGAGGCAAAGCCATTGTTTGTTTTACTTCATTTTACCACAGAGCACTCCTTGTCTTATTTGAAGAAAACGTAAATTAAGCAACACAGTTTCGGCAGATGGCTGTTCAACGTGAGTCTGGCTCTGCTCGAGGTTTCTGTCTGTTAGAGGAAGTTTTTAATTGCCACTGTAACTGTTATGATCTACTAGATAATTGGACCCAAAAGCAATGTGTCGGCAGTGAATAGTGTTCAGGGTGGGGGGCTGTATGTATGTGTTTTTCTGCTGACTGCAAGACAAATTGCCCTTGTCAATGATAAACATCATGCACAAAGAAAGTATGATGGAAGAAAACACTTAGTATGTCGAGTACAGCAACACATGAAGCTTTTCTCTGCATAAAGTCAGAGATTCAATTCTGCCAAGACAGGAAGGGGGCTGGGTGAAAATAAAAAACAGGAAACTTGATCTTCCCTGCAGGCTGGAGTTGATTTAAGTCAAGATTTAACTGTTATCACACTGCTAAGTACGGCACTGACCAAAAAGACTTTACAATCTGTTAATGAATATAACATCAAACACACAAATGATCTTCAAATATGAATGTTTGTCCGCATAGAAACAGGAGAAAAGTTTATCAGTCTTGGGCTGCAACCAAGCAAAAGTCCTTCTGTGAGTTCAGGAACATCCTTATTTTTAAAGCAGCTGACTTTTAAGAAACATGCTGATTTACAGGAAATGTGAAAGCTACATGCTCTCACGTCTTCTGCGGGTTAATAAGAACACGCCACACCCTGAGAAGTAAACAAGCACTAAGATTGTGGTGAAACTTCCTCATCTCTGAGATGTTGCATAAAGCAGCAGTTTGTATGTCTGATGGTTTCAGCAGCTGTCAATTGACTTTAACAGTTTTTTGTGTCTACGAAAAATATGACTTTACTTATTTAATTCACTTCTACATTTATTTGTCAGGGACACGATGTGTAGGCATTGTTACATCTTGTTACACCTAAGTGCAACCAATGCAATGTCTATGGGACTTCATGGTTAATTTGCAGTCCTTGTCCCTGGTTAGGCTTTTAGGAAATAACACAGATGATACAACAACGCTGTCCAACAGATATAAATACTTTTGCAGCAGACATAAGCAGCGGCATAGATGAATAATAACAGTAAAGAAAACATAGGCATATTGACGATAATGACCAGGATATATGAAGAGCTCTTTTCCAAAACGCTATAAATCCATTTTAATTGTTTTAAGAAAAATGACATTTATCTACCCAGACCAACAAATTTTACAAAGATTAATTTTATCCTGTTAAAACAGTTCATTGGCTCAGTCTAAACATGTTCAACAATAATTGTGAAATCTTACAACAATGTTGTTGATTATAAAACCAAAGTTTATTATATTTTTTACAAAACGCTATAAATCCAGGCATTACATTTTTCTCTTTTCTTTTTTAAAACAAAAGAACATGCAATGGACCTGCAATATCAAAAGCTCACATTTGAAAATACAATCAATAATAAAATAAATAAAATAAATAAATGCTAAATCAAATAAATAATAACTTAAAATACATTCATTTATGTTTAAATCTCATGTTTTTAAAAAGAACACAACAATATAACAATATCCTAATAATCAGGACCATTCAAAGTGCATCTGTGACAGAGCGACCTGTCACTGCGGTTGAGTATGCGCTCTGACTGCCATGCCAGCAAGCTTGGCATGGCGGTAAAGTGGCACGTCTAGTGCTCTGGAGACCTGGGTTCGAGGCCACCCTTGCCCTTTGGTCTCCAGAGTCACCCCACTCAGGTCTCAAGAGTACTAAACGTGCCACTTTACCGCCATGCCAAGCTTGCTGGCATGGCAGTCAGAGCGCATACTCTTCCTCCCCTCTGGTGCACTTCCCACTCACAGGGTGCTTGCACCCCTTGCAGGAGACAATGGTCATATTCTTCTTGCAGTGCGTGTTTGTCTGACACTGCCTCCTTCTCAGCTCTTGTGGATGCTGTGGCTCAGTGGGCACCGACATCAGACTGGCCTTGACACGCAGGTGTTCCTCTCTCTGTTCCTTTGCCGGCTCAAGAATGAGCATGTGTGTCTATGGTCTCTATCTATTTGTATATCCTATCTATCTGTCGCTCTTTGTTAAATTCCCGCGCATATGAAGTCTATAAATAGAAACAATGACGAAAATAAAACGACTCGCGAAAACAATCCAGGGAAATGTATCATTTTCAACTGCTGTCAAGATGACTCCAGTGGTGGTTAGAGGTAGCCTATAAATGCTCAGAAATCTTGTGTGTTTTATTTTAGTTACACATAGGCTTCAGAAAACATACAAGACACATATTTAAGAAAAGTCATAGGATGAGAGGCTCGTAGTTTTTATTTAAAAATAGTTATTTGTAACTCGTCTTTCAGACGGTCTTTGCTGTACAGAACTTACCAGACATTATAGGTTGGAAATAAACATTTGGTAAAAACTATCTACGAAATGGTATTCAACTATTTCTTAAATGAAAACAATACTGACCTAACACTGTGAGGAATGTTGCTTTGCAGACAGGCACTTTATCTGGATGGTCGTTACACAGCAGACATGTTCCTGTCCTTTCGTTTGTCCTCATCCTCGACCTTTTGACGCTGCCGTTTCACCGTTGTTACAGTCAGTAAGTAAAGCCCTGTCCTGTTCAACCTTTTCAGGTTTGTCATAAAACTTGTGGAAATTCATGACCAAGTCATCGGGTGTCAGTTTGTCTGCATGGCAAAAGCTTGTGGCAGCAGCGTGTGTACATCCTACTGTTGGAATCAATCCGCCACCAGAATGGCGAATTTTCTTAATTTGTTCTCGTTTATGGTTGTATTTGTTCAATTGATGTCGTCTTCCACCTGATGAAAGTATCAGCTGCTCATCTGAACCGTCAAAAGTGTTCATTTTAAAAGCTGTTACAGTTTCAAAAGTGAGACCGGCAAACAAAACTCCTCGCTTCAGGGCGCCGCCGTCTTGAAGAGTTTAGAACGCTGATCGAACGCTGATTGGTCGAGAGGAGATACCGCGTTCAGCCAAAAAACAGTCACAGCCCTTAGTTTGGAAAGGAACTGCACTTTGAGGTACATTTTAAACAAGGATATATAGCGGTCTGGCACAAAACTTTGATGCGGCAGTGAATAGGATCAGTACACAACAGAGCGAGATCGTTTTTTTTTTAATTTGGCGTTTATCGCGTTTTGGAAAAGAGCTCTTCATATATATATATATATATATGTGTGTGTATATATATATATACAGTAAATATATTTATATATAAATATATATACTGTATATATATATTTATGGAACTTGAGAGAAAGGTGACAAAAGCAATGCTACAATGCACTGACCATATTAACATGTCATCCATACAGGCGTCTAATTGAGACCAGTGTTTCTTTGTCAACATTCAGCCACACACTGCTTGTTTAATCTTGTTTATTTAAAGTTTTTTGTTTTGTCAAAATATAAAAGACCCCCTTTAAACTACAAACCAGTACAGTTATTGGATTATAGTAACTCTACTTTAGTGAATGAGAGGTTTTTCTGCTTTGAGAAAGAACTGTCCCTAAAAAAGTTGTTTTCTGTGACACAGGTCTTCAGGATCTAGGTCTCCAGTCTCCTCAGGTCTTCTTGGTGTCCAGCTTTGACCTGAAACTGTATGATTTCCCTCTGTTAGTGGAGACCCTGAAGCAAGAACTTCCTGAACTCAAGAAGGAAGCCTTTCTGCTTGCCATGCCCAACATCAGTCTGGACATGATCAAAGAAAAGAAAAAGGCTTTCAAATCCAAAGTCAAATACTTTGCTATTCTATCTGCAGGTGTAGGAGCTGTGCCAGTTCCGGGACTTTCTATGGCTGTTAATATTGTCTCTCTAGCTGGCGTTGTTAGACAGTATGTATTTGGGTTTGGTCTTGACACCAAGTCACTGAAGAGAATGGCAAACTTCTCGGGTGTTCCTTATGAGGAATTGAAGAAAGTCATCAAGTCAACTCTGGCAGCAGTCAAAGTAACTCCTCAACTTTTACTGGTGTTGTTGGCTGAAATTTGCAGCACAGCTGGTTTAATGGCAGCAGAGGAGGGGGCCACACTCGTTCCAATACTTGGAATCCCAGCAGCAATGGTCCTCTCTTTTGCCTTTACCTACAGAAGTCTTAACACTATCCTTGACATGCTTGCTGACGATGCAGAGAGGGTATTTACTAGGGTCCACTTGAACACCACAGGGTGATAATGTTAAAGAAATAGCATTCAGTACTTATTTGTGCTGTAAAACAATGTGTACATTTTGATTTATTCATTGAAATCACATTGAAAATAAGATGTTAAAAAGAGAAAATCCATGATGAAATTAAATTAGTTTGTAAATGAAAACATTAATGTGAAGAACTGACTACAGTGAAAATGTAGAAGTTAGAAATAATCAGCTAGAAAAAGAGAAATGCAGACTGAGTAAGTCTAGCTGCAGCACAATGCTTCTCACATTATTGATCTATGTGATTCATCTCATCCTTAAATGTTGTTCATATGAATCAACTTTTGACTTTTAGCTTCACATTTTAGAGAATGTGCTTCATGTTTTTTCATTTTCTTCTTACATCCAATCCCATTTAAAACAGTTTGTTTTTAAATGTCTGTATTACTGAATAACTTTTAGCATTAAATCACATTGAAACATGCCTACTGATCATCTTCATAGTGATAATGTTATTATTGTATTAAGGTTTATAATGCATGGAGCTTAACTAATATTTTTGTACAGCTCTGCTGTTTTTAAGTGCTGTATACTAAACTGATTTATAATCCAGCTGCACATATCAGTAATCTGTTCAAATCAGGAAACATGAGTGTTGATATCAAAATGTTTATAACATGTTTAAACTGATGTTCTTGAGTCTTTAAATAAAATCATTAAAACAAACTTAAGTTAGTTATTTTGAATTGTTAAGAACTTTGATTTTTTAAAATGTTTATATTAAAGATTATTTAATAGATTTTATATGAAATATGTAGTTTTTAAACCATAATACCCTCTGTTCCTTGTAACTGTCTTCACTCTCTTTAGCACTTAATGGGAAACTAATTTTTTTTTTTTTGACTTGTTAAAAACCACTTTGATTTATTGTGTTTATACTAAGGGTTATTTTCTGAAGCCTCATAATAATAAAATATTATATATTAAATATGTAGTTTTTAAACCATAATACTCTGAGTTCCCTGTAAAAAAAAAAAACTGAAAATTCCCCTTGCGGGGATCAATAAAGATAAATCTTAATCTTAATCGTAACTGTCCACCAGTGGTCACCAACCTTTTTAAGACCAAGATCCCTGACCTCAGCTTTGGTGAAAGACAAGATCTACCTATTGAGGAAAAAAAGACAGCCCAGGTTGTATTTCCAACTTGAGGCCTTTTATTTAAACTAATTGTATTTGAATTACATGAAATGTGTTGGTCCAGCTTTCAAACTGTTGCTACCAAGAAAACAGTAACACAAAATAAATGCATATGGCTCATTTTCCACTTGTATGAGGAAATTATTGTTTCCATAAAAGACAACAAAGAAAAAAAATCTCCACACTTGCAGTGAGCAGATCATATTAAGTGCCATTGTAAACCATTTTGCTTTCTAATTACATGACATGCTTTAGTTCAAATTTGAGAATTTTAGCAACTAAGGAAACACTAACAAAAAATAAAGGCTTGAGGCTTATTTTCCATTTGTATGAGGAAATGATTTTGTTCATAGTAGACAAAGAAAGAATCAATACACTTGCAGTGAACAGGTCATATAAGTGCCATTGTTGTGAACGTTTTGCTTATCAATTGAAGCTTCATGCAAGTTAATACATTTAGCCTACCATGTGCATTTTAGAAAGTAGAACTCTAACATATGCTATCAAAATTCTTAGTCAGTGCAATTAAGATAAGTGCAGTTATGTGTCCCCTCCCATCCTCTGCATCACTTTTCACATCATCAGAAGGCAAAACTGTTGCAGTCATGCTACTCACTCAACTCAGTGGGATGGCTGTGACTGAATACTGTCTGTGAGTGCCTTGTAGTTTGGCTCATAGTTACAGACAGCCAGTCTGAGACAGTCAGTGAGGTGTCTGTCAGTTAGGCGGCTCCTGTACTTTGTTTTGATTATTTTCATTTGTGAAAACGCCATTTCACAGAGGTAAGTGGATCCAAAGTAGGCACTCACTCTTAGTGCACATGCAGTAAGAAGAGGAAACTTCTGCTGACAAGTCCACAAAAGTCAGTGTCCCTTGATCTGGCTTTCAGCTCTATGTCATTTTGCAAATCAACTATCTCCATGTCAACTCCACTTTGCAAAGAAAATACTTGCTGGAATTTGGCTGATAACTGTTCTATATCAATGGGCAGGAATGGGTTTGAGACGAATGCTGCAATATCTTCCATGACGTCTAACCAAAACACCTATTGAACTCTGTTGCCACTTTGTCCAGGTGAGCACAGTACTGCTCAGGGTGAAAAGCATCCTTGTCTTCGATGGCCTGTGACATTTTTTCCAGGTTGGAAAAGTGTGTCAGCGTCCCGTTCTTTAGATGTGTGGTCCAAACACCGAGCTTGGCCTTGAACGCATTCACTGCGCTTATCATGTGGGGCAGGTGTCGGTCTTAACCCTGGAGCTCGTTGTTTAATGCGTTCAGTTTTGCCGTTAGGTCTGTCAGAAACCCCAGGTCCAGTAGCCACGCATCATCAGACAGTTGCTCGTGCTCCTCGTTCCTTGTCGACAGAAAAGTCTTAATCTCTGGCAGCAAATCAACAAAACGCTGCAGCACTTTGCCGCGACTCAACCACCGGACATCAGCGTGGAGAATTAGGTCTCCATATGCGGCATCGAGCTCATCCAATAACGCCTTGAATAAGCGGTGCTAAAGTGCTTTTGCTCGAATCAAATTCATCAGTTTGACCACCAGTGCCATTACATGAGAAAAGTCCAGGACCTTCCCAGCTAAGGCCTGCTGATGAATAACACAGTGGTAATTCACAAAGTCAGGAAAATCGGGGTCATTACAACACAGTGCTACGAAACCAGCGCGCACACCGCGCATTGCCGGGGCCCCGTCAGTAGTAATAGCAACCAGTTTATGAATGGGGATGTCGTTTTCACTGACATATCTTTTAAACTCATTGTAAATATCCTCACCCTTCGTTCTCTCTTTAAAATGCAAAAGAGTGAGAAAGTCCTCCTTTGTTGTAGAATCCTGGAATGCCATTCTGACAAATACAACAAGCTGAGCCGTATCCATGACAACCTGGGATTCATCGAACTATAGAGAAAAATATTCACAGAGAGACCAGTGGTCTACACTCTCTTTAGCAATAATTGTGATGAGCGTTCACTGCCATCTAGTGGTCATAGTACTGATTTACACAAAATGTAATTAAAATTTATAATACAGATATTCAATTTAAATTATCAACATTAATCAAAACACAACTTTATCTTTATTATAAGCACTTTTTTACATTACTGGTGTAGACAATTTACATGATTAATTTGTCATCAAATAACATGAATAAATTCTGATTTATCCACTTCTACACACATATCCATGTGTGTGTGTGTGTGTGTGTGTGTGTGTTTTTTGAGGGACAAAATAAAGAAGATATGGCTTTCACTTGAGAAAATATGAATCTTCCCTGTTCGTCTGAATTAACGACGTAGATATCTCATTGAGAGGGAAAAAAAACTGCCCCGTTTTTATTAACTAACTAGAGGCTTAACTAATTTATTCAGAAAAACACAAGATTTTTTATTTTCACTAGTTATTACAATAAGCTTCTGTAAAAGAGGATTCATCTGATCAAATTAAACTTCAATAAGCAATAAACCTTAATGATCATTCTTATTCATTTGTAATTTATTTATTTATTTCAGGAGATATCATTTAAAACTGGGGAAATGACATGTGGAAAAGGAGCTATATGTCAGAATTGATCCCGGACCGCCCACTTAAAGAACTACAACCTCCATAAGGAAGCTGGCACACTAACCACTATGCTACCAGTGACCCTGAATTATTTTTTTCTAATAGAACCAGCTGGTGTTGTCAAAATGTTTCAACAGTTAACACTTGAAACATACACAGGGCGAAAATATACTGGCAGTACGGGTATGCAGTATAAAACAGTTTGTTCCTTCATTCAGCTGCATACAGCAATGAATATCAAACAACACAGTCACTCAACACACAAAGAAATCAGGAAATCAAGTGCCAGGAGTTCTTGAGAACACCACTGAGACAACGTGAGACAGATCCCTCATCTCCTCTGCAAAAATCAATGAATCTTTATTTGTATAGCTCCAAATCATAACAAATGTTGTAAAATGAAGTAAAACCAACACTGACTTTCCCTAAGTTGAGACACATGGAAAATAACATACCTTTGTTGTTTATTTGCACAAACCTGAGTCTATTAGCTTCAACATTGTAAACCTCCATCTGTTAGGTTCTTCATTGTTTTTTCTTGTATAGAACTGGTCAGCCTCGTTAAAATGTGAAACACTGGATATTTACCTGCATAATGTTTACAGAGGAGGTAAGTGATCATACACATGTGAAAGTCTGTGAAGGAGTCTGTGTGTCTGTATTCATTCTCCATACTACAAACGACAGTCTCTGCAGGCACTGGCTGAGAGCAGGAGTGTGTGATGAGTTTGTCCGCCTTTGAGAGCTATTAGGGCGGATAGAAGTGTGTGGAAGTCGGCCTCTGGCTGTGGAGGTGAAGACCAGGAGTGTGTGATGAGTTTGTACTGTTGATCTCTGTAAGCGGAGCGGAGTGAGGAGGACATTGAGAACGTGCATAAAATGTCACTTCCTGGAGCTATCACGGAAAATATTTTTTATTTTTAAACGAAAAACGATTTATTCATGTAAAAAGTTACCTTTTAAAGCCCCTTTAAGTTAGTTATTTTGACTTGTTAAGAACCACTTTAATTTTTTAAATGTTTATATTAAAGGTGATACCATTGGACATAGAGATGTTCATGTAAAAGAAACATGTTGGAGCCTCTGAGAGACATGAACAAGCTGAAGGAAGCACTGTCCAGTATGAACACAGAATCAAAAGCAACAAGTCCAGAGGGAGTTTGATTTTTTTTTTTTAAAGCATTACTCAACGTTATTTTTAGAAACAATATATTTGATATCTGCTATAATGTTTAAAATGTTGCATACAATACCTTTAAAGTTACTCCTGTTGAAAGACACAAGGGTGTCTCAGGTAGTAACTTTGTTAAGCAGCTAATATTTCCTTTATTTTTCCACAGATTTTGTAGGAGCACCGTAAATGTTGTGTGTCTGGTGAGCTGGAGGTTCAGAGGGCCTCATAAAAAGTCTGCTTAGGGCTTAGGGAGCATTTTTGGTTGCAGCTTGTAAACAAAACATTTAAACAGAGCCCTCTCCTCTTGGGGCTCATTGTCCCCAGAAGTGCACACTCACTGCAGGATGTAGTGTGTACAGTTACTGCTTGTACTTACACTGTAAGCTACCGCACGCTAACTACCGGTGTTTGTTGGCACCTGCCTGTCCAACAGAAAGCAGGCCAACTCCCAATGTTCACCATCATTTTGGAACGAGCTTTATCCCCTTTTGCGATTTGAATTGCGTCCAAATCGCTGAATCGTGTCCACTCCTAAACTCACCTGAGCTGTCATTGGCTGGGGATAACACACCAGCGACCTATCCAGAAACATCCCGAGTCAACCAAAACATCAAAATCTTGTCAGAGGACAGAGTCCCTACAGACACTACAGTCTCCACCACACGTGGATGGAGGCCCAGAAGTGATGATTGAGTGACATTATTTTGTACAAGTGTATATTCTATTTTTTTCCAGAAAAACCTACTGACTCTGCCTTTAAGCTAGGGTGTACACTCCACACTCAACTAACGTTGAAACTTGTTGATTTGCAGCTTCAGTCATGTCAGTGTTTGTCTGCCCCACAGGGATGTAAGGTTCATTGTAACGAATATATTGTCACATCTAAACTGACCAAAATATTGTTGCAGAGATGAAGTTTTAACTTCATGTGACCAGTCAGTGGAAAGCTTTTATCTTAATGCAGTGTGTTTGTCTCTCAAGCCTTGTTGTCTTTAAAACAGACAAACAGCTGAGAGTAACTTCTGTTTAAGGACAAAGAGCAACAAAAAAGTTCTGCAAAATATGACAAGGCAGGATGATCAGGTTATAACTAAAAACTACATTTTTAATGTACAGCTGGTGTAAAGAAACAACGGTGACATCTAGTGGTCAAATCAGCACAAGGCTTTAAAACACTTCACAATCATTTCTGAGGGATGTAATCTCCAGTGGGAACTAACCTATGCTTGGATTTATGCACAACTGGTGCAACCCATTTCTGATTTGTTTTTTCTTTTTAAGATTATTTTTCAGCCTTTTTGTCTTTATTGGACAGCATGGAAGCGATTAGTGATCAAAATTCAAATGATAAAGCTAATTTGAAAATTCAAATGCATTAACAGAAATGCTTTTTCATTTTCAGAATATGAGTGTATTATTTGACTCAAAAATAAAATGATGATTCATTTATCTAATTTGAATTTTAGTTTTCAACTTCAAAAATGCACTTTGACTAAATTAAGAAGAAAATTACATTTGCTTTTTCATTTTCAAAAATTGCCCCGCTAAATCTGTATCATAATTCAAATGAAAAAGCTAATTTTAAAATAAAAACACAGGAACAGAAACACGTTTTAATTTTCAGATTATAGGTGCATTAATTGACCTATATTTAAAATGAATATTCAGTCATCCAGTTTGCATTATACTTTTACTCTCTATGTATGCATATTGTATGACATAATTCAAATGAAAACAAAAAGGTCTTTGGCTTTCCGTTTTCAAACTTGCTGTGCTAAAAAGTGATCATAATTCAAACCAACTTGAAAACGAAATGGCAAAGTGGACAGCGCAGGAAAGTGACGTCAGACTCCAGATCCCAGGCAGGTGAACGTAAAATTTACAGTCTAAGACCGGTTTATTGATAGATTATAGATCACTCTCTTCTCTGCTTAACTTAGTTACATTAAAAAAGATTATCGATTGAATTTTCTGTTTCAAATAATCTCTCCAGCTCTGTACACAAAGTGTCTCTCATCCTCATCCTCTGTGCATAATGGCACACACTCTCCCTCTCGACCGACTGTATGAGCTCTCTCTCCCTTTCAGAGATTGTGTTGTAGTTATTAAAAGAATAATCAACTACAAGGCTAAAATTGAATCAAAATCAGGGCAACAACTAGTTTGGAGCTTGTACCAGCGTTAAAGATTCACCCCGCCACCCATCGTACTGCGTGTTCTGCCCGCTCGCCTCATAGACTGTAAACATTACGTTCACCTGCCTGGGAGCTGGAGTCTGACGTCACTTTCCTGCGTCGTCCACTTTGCCATTTCGTTTTCGAGTTGGTTTGAATTGTGATCACTTTTTAGCACAGCAAGTTTGAAAACGAAAAGCCAAAGACCTTTTAGTTTTCATTTGAATGATGTCATACAATATGCATACATAGAGAGTAAAAGTATAATGCAAACTGGATGACTGAATATTCATTTTAAATATAGGTCAAATAATGCACCTATAATCTGAAAAATAAAACGTATTTCTGTTAATGCATTTTCATTTTAAAATTAGCTTTTTCATTTGAATTATGATACAGATTTAGCGGGGCATTTTTTGAAAATGATAAAGTAAATGTCAATTTCTTCCTCATTTTAATTTAGTCAAAGAATGTGCATTTTTGAAGTTGAAAACTAAAATTCAAATTAGATAAATGAATCATCATTTTATTTTTGAGTCAAATATTACACCCATATTCTGAAAATTAAAAAGCATTTCTGTTAATGCATTTGAATTTTCAAATTAGCTTTATCATTTGAATTCTGATCACTAATCGCTTCCATAGGACAGGGAAAGCTGAGAAGAGATTGGAAATACAGGATAGAGAAGGGAGTGACGTTCAACAAATGGTAATGGTCAGGAGTCAAACATGCTTTGAGGACTTTGTGACCTCAGTACGTGGGACTCCTGCTCTACCAACCGAGCTAAATCAGCACCCCACCACAGCTGATTTTAATCGATGCTTTCATGTGCTGTTGGGGGACATTATACTTAATCCAAAAATTACCAACCCTGCCTTTAATTCAGAAAAACTGAACAGTTTTTTTCTAAATGAATGCGATATCTACGTCATTAATTCAGAAGAACCAGGAAGATTTTTATTTTCTCAAGTGAAAGCCATATCTTCTTTATTTTTTTCCCCTCAAAACACACACACAAGTTGATTATTAAAATTGAATGCATGTATTATAACTTGATGAATTAGGTGGTGTGTAACTCATTACTATGACCACTGAATGGAAGTGAACACTCATCCCATTAAGTGCTAAAGAGAGTGAAGACAGTTACAAGGAACAGAGGGTATTATGGTTTAAAAACTACATATTTCATATAAAATCTATTAAATAATCTTTAATATAAACATTTTAAAAAATCAAAGTTCTTAACAATTCAAAATAACTAACTTAAGTTTGTTTTAATGATTTTATTTAAAGACTCAAGAACATCAGTTTAAACATGTTATAAACATTTTGATATCAACACTCATGTTTCCTGATTTGAACAGATTACTGATATGTGCAGCTGGATTATAAATCAGTTTAGTGTACAGCACTTAAAAACAGCAGAGCTGTACATAAAGAAATAGTTAAGCTCTATGCATTATAAACCTTAATACAAAAATAACATTATCACTATGAAGACGATCAATAGGCATGTTTCAATGTGATTTAATGCTAAAAGTTATTCAGTAATACAAACATTTAAAAACAAACTGTTTTAAATGGGATTGGATGTAAGAAGAAAATGAAAAAACATGAAGCACATTCTCTAAAATGTGAAGCTAAAAGTCAAAAGTTGATTCATATGAACAACATTTAAGGATGAGATGAATCACATAGATCAATAATGTGAGAAGCATTGTGCTGCAGCTAGACTTACTCAGTCTGCATTTCTCTTTTTCTAGCTGGTTATTTCTAACTTCTACATTTTCACTGTAGTCAGTTCTTCACATTAATGTTTTCATTTACAAACTAATTTAATTTCATCATGGATTTTCTCTTTTTAACATCTTATTTTCAATGTGATTTATATTAATCAATCAAAATGTACACATTGTTTTACAGCACAAATAAGTACTGAATGCTATTTCTTTAACATTATCACCCTGTGGTGTTCAAGTGGACCCTAGTAAATACCCTCTCTGCATCGTCAGCAAGCATGTCAAGGATCATGTTAAGACTTCTGTAGGTAAAGGCAAAAGAGAGGACCATTGTTACTGGGATTCCAAGTAGTGGAATGAATCTGGCCCCCTCCTCTGCTACCAGTAATACAACTAAACTGCTGAATTGAGACAACAACCTCATTAAAAGTTCAGGAGTTAATTCTATTGCTATCAGAGGTGACATGATGACTTCCTTCAATTCCTCATAAGGAACACCTGAGTAGTTTGCCATTCTCTTCAGTGATGGGATGTCAAGACCAAACCCGAAAACATATCTTGTGATGACACCGACCAGCAAGGCTGCATCAACAGCAACAGAAAGCCCCGGAACTGGCACACCTCCTACAGCTGCAGATAGAGTAGCAAAGTATTTGACCTTTCCTTGGAAAGCCTTTTTCTTTTCTTTGATCATGTCCAGACTGATGTTGGGCATGGCAAGCAGAAAGGCTTCCTTCTGGAGTTCAGGAAGTTCTTGCTTCAGGGTCTCCACTAGCAGAGGGAAATCATACAGTTTCAGGTGAAAGCTGGACACCAAGAAGACCTGAGGAGACTGGAGACCTAGATCCTGAAGACCTGTGTCAGGAAATAAAAGTTATTCAGGGACAGTTCTTTCTTAGATCAACAAATTAGATTTATTGCCAAGAAGAATTGTTACAACAAAGAAATAATCTAGCAAACAAATGTACCTTACATTTTGTGGGATGTTTATATATATACAGTAAATATAGATAGAGATAAAATAATACTCAAAGTTAATGACAGCATTAATGTCAAAAGAACATTCTAAGCACTGAGGTAAATCAGTTTATTATTTAAATTATTTCTTAAAGGATATATCACCTACCCTGGATGCAGTTGTTCCTGATTTGTGTCAGGGTCCTTTCTTCATTGAACTCTGTCTTACGTCTTTTCTCATTACGTATGTTATCATCAATCTTTGAGCGAACAAAGTAGAACTTCTTCTTCATCTTTTGAATCTCCTTAGCCAGCTTCAGATCATTTTCTGTGAAGCGATCAGCTGAGATGATGATGAAGAAGTCAAACTGTTTAAATCCAACCTTCTTCAGGTACTCAGCAGCAGGATACTTGGTGGTGCCGAAACCAGGAAGATCCCAGAATATCACATTGGGATAGTTTGGATGGGAGTACGGTGTGACCTCCATGGTGGTTTCTACACAACCAGTAGGAGCAGCTTTCTCATCCTCGTCGTCTATACCTCTAATGGCATTAACAAAGGTGGATTTACCAGAGCCAGTCTCTCCTGTGACAGCAATATTTAGAGGAACATTTTGCTCCTTGTCCAAATACTCCTGGATCTTTGCACGAGCTAAGTCGATCATTTTTCACCAGAGCTTCTTTCATTTCTGTATCTATTTGTTGACGACCAGATTGATTCCC
This sequence comes from Labrus mixtus, assembly GCF_963584025.1. Lineage (NCBI taxonomy): Eukaryota > Metazoa > Chordata > Actinopteri > Labriformes > Labridae > Labrus > Labrus mixtus. The sequence continues at coordinate 4,290,612 of NC_083629.1, read as the reverse complement.
CATGGTGCTTCTTGAAAACTGGAATAAAAGAGATGTTATAAAGTCACTATAATCCTCTGACAAATAAAAGTGAATGTAAGACTACAATGATAAACATCATGCACAAAGAAAGTATGATGGAAGAAAACACTTAGTATGTCGAGTACAGCAACACATGAAGCTTTTCTCTGTATAAAGTCAGAGATTCAATTCTGCCAAGACAGGAAGGGGGCTGGGTGAAAATAAAAAACAGGAAACTTGATCTTCCCTGCAGGCTGGAGTTGATTTAAGACAACTGTTATCACACTGCTAAGTACGGCACTGACCAAAAAGACTTTACAATCTGTTAATGAATATAACATCAAACACACAAATGATCTTCAAATATGAATGTTTGTCCACAACTCACACCAAATACATCTCACAATGAGCAAAGTGCTGTGTTTATTTATGAATCTGTTTATTTGTCAGGGACATTACATGTAAGCATTGTTAAATCTAATTAAAGTGCAACAGATGTAATGTATCTAGGACTTCTAGACATGGCTAATGTGCAGTCCTTGTTCCTGGTTAGGCTTTGAGGAAATAACACAGATGATACACCAACGCAGTAAAATAGACATACAAACTGACATTTGCAGCAGATAAAGATGCATAAAAACAAACAGTAAAGCAGACATAGACACGCAGATTGAAAATACTTACTAACTGAACACACATTTTATGCTATACTCACCAGATCAAAAGATCACTGTACGAGTTGTTCAACTTTTAGAAATGCAGACTCAAAGAAGCATAGAAACAGTAGAAAAGTTTATCAAGTCTTGGTCAGCAACCAATCAAAAGTCCTTCTGAGTTCAGGAACACCCTTATTTTTAAAGCAGCTGACTTTTAAGAAACATGCTGATTTACAGGAACAGTAGAAGCTGCGTACTCTCACGTCTTCTGCAGGTTAATAATAGTGCAAATCTTTATTGTGGCTGCTGCTAGAAATCCTCCTTTTCTACATTTTTAGTTTTCATCAAAGCTTTGTCTGTTCCAAAACTAGTGATGTTGGGAGGCCTTATTGTGTGATATCTTCAGCTTTCAACAGCACTATTAATGGTGAATAATATCAGAAGCATGGGGATGTTTCAGCAGCTCTGAAAAAAAATGTGTTTTAGGTTTTTACTAATTTACAAATGTTATTTTTCATGGCAAAAGCTTTCACTTTGATTTCGTACTTCTTAGATTCTCTCCTCAGGTTTATTGAGAGGACAGGAAATCACTCCATGGGAAAGGGAACAAGCACATGAGATTGTGGTGAGACGCCCTCGTCTCTGAGGTGTTGCATGCAGAAGTTTCTGTGACTGATGATTGCAGCAGCGGTCAACTGGCTGTTTTTTTGTGTCTACAAAAGTTATAATACGTGCTCACTAAGGTGAAACGTTTTAATGACACCGCGCAAAAAAAAGGAAAACTCACCACACCAACTCATGACAGTAGGCTACTTCTCAAAGTGTGGGAACGTTTAGTGAGCTGTTTCTCACCTAGGTTTGAATGTTTTAGTGTGTGTGTGTGTGTGTTGTAATTATGTTTATGTAGTAGTTTTTCTGTAGCTTTGTTCATGTGTGTGTGTCTGTATTTGTGTGTGTTCAGGTTTGTCTGGTTGCCCTCAGCTTCTAACAGGCTGTGATACATTGTGCAGCTCTAATCTCACATTTTGGTTTTATTCCCAGCAGATACGAGAGAGTTTGTGTGTTGTGTGTTCAAATTCAGGATGTACGTGTGTAATTTTCACTTTAATAAAGTGCTTAAAAAAATAGAATGTACCTGAAATCAGGGCGGCTGTAGCTCAGTGTGTAGGGACTTGGGTTGGAAATCGGAGGGTTTCCAGTTTCCGGAACAAGTCCGGAAACTGGTCTGGTAGCTGGAGAGGTACCAGACCACTTCCTGAGAACTGTTGAGGTGCCCTTGAGCAAGGCACCAAACCCCAAAACTGCTCTGGAGCGCTCGCTGTGGGCAGCCCCCCTCACTCTGAGACCTCTCCATTAATACATGTTCATATGATCCTGTTTGTGCGTGTGTGTAGCATGTTCATTAAACAGAGTGTGAAACTGAATTTCCCCTCACAGAATTAATGAAGGATAAATTGCTTTTTTTGTGTTCGTGTTCAAAAACATCAAAGGACTGTGATGTCACAGGATAGTTGTGATGTCACTACCAGCGTGTTATTTGTGTCCTAGAACACACAAACGTCTAGAAACACATAGCTAACACAGCCACAGAGACAAACAGGAGTGAAACAAACCTCATCCCAGTTCAAAGTCTATTATTTTGTCAGGTGCGATTGAGTTTTATAGAATAACGAACACAATGGCAAACAGACAACCGGAGCAGGAATTTCTCTCTATCGAAAAGAAGAGAGCCATGATTTTGGCATCCCTGGTGATGAAAAGATGTGAGATTAAGAAGTTTCACAAAGCTATAGAAGCAAAGGAGCAGGATGTATCACAGCTTGAGCGGCGGCTTGATTGTATTAAAAATCAGCACAGGGAGTCACTCAACAGAGCTGAGGAAAGACTTGCAAAAGCCAACTTGGACTTTGATAGAGCGCACAATTCAAAAGAGGATTTAAACGCGATAAGTGAGGACTTACATGACAAAATAGCGACCATTAACAATGAATTGGAACAGACTGAAGAAATCATGCGTAAATACGATAAGTATAAAAAAATTGTCATTGACTTCTTGCCTCAGTCCAAGGCCTTGTGCAGCCTTGGTGGGGAGATGCCTGGACAGTCCACGGCCCAAAACAAAAATTCTGAACTGGATGGTGACAGTTCAGAACTTGAGCAGAAATTAAAGAAAATGCTATCTGATCCCAAGCAGATTGTGGATCAGAGCCAGCAGCTGGTCCAGCTACACCTAGTCCTGTGTCAGAGCGTCACCAGAAACAACGAAATGCTGAAGGAGTTTCGTCTGCAAACAGAGAAAACTGTAAATGCATTTAATGTGGAAGAAGAGAAGCTAAACTCTGAGCTAAATGAAGTAAAGGATCAAATCAAGAGATACAAAGAAAGAGGTGCCCAACTCAAACGCAAGGTTCAGCTCCATGATTCAATACCTAAAGATGACCAGGATCTCTTGCTGGAAGCTCTGGGTATGAGGGTGACTGATGTGTATCGCACCATAGTAGACACTCGGTTTAACACTCTCGACACTTTGGAGAAAATGACCAGTATAGAGCGCCGTATGTTTCGACTGTTTGATCAGCTTGACAAAATTCCTGAAGAAGTCTTGGCAGAAATGAGAAAGAAGCATGACATAGAGAAGATGATGAGGCTGCGTGCAGAGGAGTTTAGGTTGAAACTTGAGAAACTGAAAGAAAGGGAGGAGAAGTGCATGCAAAGATCTACTGCTAATAACAAGCCGGTAAAGTGTAAAAAGCTCATGTTCAGATCACGCATCAGCATAGAGAAGCAAGAAGAAGAGAAGAAAGATGATTTGCAGGAGGAATATGACCCCTTTCTATCATTGGACGAGGAGACTAAAATATTTAACAAATGGGATGACAGGTGGAGGCTGAGAAGTCCTACATCCACTTCCTGTAGAGACAATTTCAGGGCTGGAGAAACTTCAGCCGAGTGTTCTCCTGCTAGTGCAGAGTTGTCTCAGCATCAAGCAAATGGTACAGAGAAAACTTTGCATAACTCTGGCACTGCTCACATTGAAGAGCTAGGTGAGGTACATCTAAAGCAGAACCACTGTCTCTCAATTTCTGACACCCAAGAGTCAGGGTCAATATGACACTGGAGATATACAGAGCACCACAAAGTGTTTAAAACAGAACAAGACGGCACCATCTAACAGAGCCAACAAATGGATCAATCCGCTGGTAAACCGTTTGCCATCTACTAACTCAAAGAACACATTCAAAGGACAGTCCTGCCCCCAGCTTGCCGAGAATTACAACTACCATTCTAAGGAGTCTCGAGAATCCTTGAGGAGATTGGCCACTGTGCAGACCAAGTACATTAGGCAAGACTTGGAGTTCAAAAGATTGCTGACCAGAAAGACCTAAATGGTTAACAGACATCATTGTCCTGTCCCTTTCTTCTCTTTCTACTCTGTTCCCCTCTTCTATTTCCCTTTTCGAGTCACCATGAGGCATTAGCGGCTAGCGGCACATGAATGTCCTCCTTTGTGTTGATGAGATTGGATGTTCTGTGTGTGTTAGGGTTTACTCCAGGTGCTCTGGTTTCTCCCACAAAATCTCACGTAAAAAAAAACACTGAACAGAATCGATCAACACAAACAACAATGAATAATGAATGATAATAAACAGCATTAAAAATAAAAAATTGGGACCAAGTCTATCAATGCAACATTATGTCGGAATTCGGTTTGGGGTTTGGTGTGCTTTTGTTCCCACCAAAGTCCTCTGAGTGCAACTACTACCTTAGAAATCAATGATTTGACTCAAATGATAATTATGAAATTACTTTATTAATATCTCCTAGCACAAAAAGCAAATTAACAAACACAAAACTTTGACAGGGAACAGGTTTATGTGTTATTTGTACGGAAGAGGAGTAGGGCCACGGAAAAATACATTTTAGGGTTCGGACTTTAATCTCAGAATTCTGATTTTTTTTCCTCAGTCAGACCTAAAAAAACAAAAAAACGGACCCCCCAAAAAATGTTTCAGTGGCCCTAATACTCTACTCTTATACTCTTTATCTGCAACTATGTAAAGAGTAATGGGTATAGAACGGTCACCTCACTATCATGTTTCCAGTTTGCACTAAAGAGGTCAAAGTAAAGTATAGCCTATAAGTCTAAACATTTCATGCCGTAGATTTGGAGGGGAATGCTGAAAGTAGTTACTGTTATATTTCCTACAGTCGAGTCAACCCCAAATGTCAAATGCTCAGACATGTAGTGAAGTTTTTTACAGCAACATGAAGCAGGTGAGAAGAGGTCTTTTAGAGACACACACACACACTCCTCTGTTCCCATTTATCTGTTTCTGCCAGCTTTAACAGCTAACTAAAAACTACATTCTTAATGTACAGCTGGTGTAAAGAAACAATGGTGACATCTAGTGGTCAAATCATCAACTACAGCACAAGGCTTTAAAACACTTCACAATCATTTCTGAGGGATGTAATCTCCAGTGGGAACTAACCTATGCTTGGATTTATGCACAACTGGTGCAACCCATTTCTGATTTGTTTTTTCTTTTTAAGATTATTTTTCAGCCTTTTTGTCTTTATTGGACAGGGAAAGCTGAGAAGAGACAGAGAATGAAATGACGTGTACCAAATGGTCATGGTCAGGTGTCAAACAGGCTTTGAGGCCTCAGTATGTGGGACTCCTGCTCTACCAACCGAGTTAAACCAGCGTCCCACCAGAGCTTTCATGTGTCATGGCATGCTCTCCACACAGTCTTTCACGTTGCTGTTGGGGGACATTATACCACTCTTGACGCAAAAATTCAAGCAGCTCAGCTTTATTGAATGGCTTGTGAGGTGATCACCAAATCCTCAATTAGTATAATGAGGTGTGCCTCCGTTGAATTTTATCAGACACTACAAAAGGATGCCTTCTATGCATATAGAGATGTTGATTTAAGAACTATTTGCAGTGGTCTCTTCATTTTTTCTATAACTTTATATATTTTCTTCTTTCTGATCGCTACCTTCAGCTTGTAGAACATACATCAAATCAAGTGAAAAAGGTGCACTTCTTCATGCAGATTACAAATCATTGATTCTCAGTTTTCTTCATGAGGATTTATTGTTGAGGGGGAAGGTCTGCGGGTGACGATGGAAGTCCCTCTTCCCGCCTGACTTACTGACCAGTTTGACATCTGTGATGACGATGTCATGGCTCACGGCCTTGCACATGTCGTAGACGGTCAATGCCGCAACAGAAACTGCTGTCAAGGCCTCCATCTCGACCCCTGTCCTTCCCGTAGTGCGACACGTTGCTGTGATGACCGCAGCGTCCTGCAGCTCATCCAGGTGAAAGGTGACAGAGACGTGGTCCAAGGGGAGCGGGTGGCAGAGTGGGATGAGGGCTGAGGTCTGCTTGGAAGCCATGATGCCAGACAACTGTGCCACGGCCAGGGCATCACCCTTGGCCAGCTGGTTGTCCCTCAGCAGCTGGAATGCAATGGGGCCCAGGACGACGGTGGCCCTGGCTGTGGCCGCTCGCCGTGTGGGATTTTTCCCCCCTACATCCACCATGGAGGCACGGCCCTGGGCGTCTGTGTGCGTCAGCTGGGCTTCAGTGGTTTCAATCTGGTGGGTGTTGGAGACACTTGTGCTTGACCTACTCTGATCTCTGAGTTTAAGACTATGGTCTTCACTTGAGCTTTTATTATGGCACAGTCTAACATTGTAGTGCTTTACATTCATTTTGGCATTCATTAGTGTGCAAAAAACAGGTGTTCCTAGAGTCCTGAGTACGTTCTTCTTCAGAACGTTAGGACTCCTGGCTATTGCGTACCTGAGACAGTCCTCATTAATGCTTCTCCTGATATTTGTGTGGGAGGTTGAATTTGAAGTCTTGCTGAAATTGAGACTATCAGCAATCTCAGAGGAGGGAAGAAGTGTTTCACTTTGGATGTTTTCTGTCACATTAGGTGTTTCTTTGTTCATTTCTGACCAGGCATGAATTCCCCCACTCATTTGGGTCCTAGAGGAGCAAAAACAGTCTCCTTGTATTGAACGAGTGCAGTGTGGAAGGCACAATAAATCCATTTCTCTCACTGGGACTCCTGAAGCGCACATGTGAGGAGCTGTGTCTGCAGAGAGGACTGTGTTGTTTGTAAGCTGGGAAACAATGGGGAAATCTCTCTGGTTGTCTTGTGACATAGGCGGTTGGAATCTGGTACCTGTTGGAAAAAGGAGCATCTGTGAAGGACAATGCTAAAAACAAGAAAGTGTGTATGTAGATGAAGATGTAATACCCATAGTAAAGAGCTATTTTAATATGGTAACACCTGATCCTTCTATATGTATTTAGATCTAAATGACTTTGGGGTAATAAAGTTGGAATGGAAGTACTTTGATCAGTGTTTTTCATGCAAACAAATTGTTGCAAAAATGACAGCCAGTGTCACATCTGCTGGTTGAAGCGATCTAATTTCACAGCTTTTTGTACCTGTTTGTCATTTAGACCCCAAATTATAGAGCTGAGGTTCAAACATGTAGGAATACGATCAAGATTGTATCTGTCATTGGTTCAATGTACATTTGATTGTCTATATTTCAATGTGAAAGGGCTGCAAATACAGTGGTATTTACAGAAAATCCTGACTGGGCAGTGATGGAAAAATCTGAGTGTGAGAGGTTTGTACGTACAGCCATGTCACCCACCAATGAGGATCATAGGCCGGTTCTTCATCTTGGAGATATTGAACATTCCTGGAGATGCAAACAGAAGATTGTAACATTTCATGTGGAAGTTTACCCCGACCCCGGTGTGTCTGAAGACAAGTCTACCTGCATGTTGTTTCTTCTTCCTGCCCACTGCTGCTCCGATGATGTGCAGAAGCTCTTCCTCTGATGATCCTGAGCGCAAGAAATCTCTCAAGGACACCTCAGAGTTCCCAAACAAACACACCTGAACGAAGACAGACAAGGAGGGAAGAGAGGACAATAAATGAAGGCTTGTACAAAAAGCTGTGAGACGGGCTGTAAAGTAATCTTTGAGGGAAAATGTGCTTTGTCAAAAGTCCTGTTCAGACTAATTTCTGCAACAGCGCAGTAACTAAACTCAACCATTATTACGTCATCTTTGTACATTCATATAGATTCGGCGGCGGCTTAATATTGGTGTCCCAGTTTGTGAATTCACAAGCGCTAGAGAGCAAGGCACATCTGGGGCTCCACAGACACACAGTCAGATATTCACACACACAGCGCTGTGCTCCCCCACTAGCTCAGCCGATGCGCAGCATTAAAAAAAATAAAAAAAGTCCCTAGTCTGGGAGTCAGTGGGTGTGGAGATTGGGATTGGGTCTGTGACACCAGACTGACATCCAATTCACCCAGAGTTGTGCTGTCCACCTCTGCTTGTCACTTATCTCAAATTTAGAAGTCATTTCAAACAAACCAGCAGCCCACAGGTTTCAGGAGAGAGCTGTTAAAAAGCTTTGTATCCCAACATGCTCTGGGCAGTTGACTGGACGGTGGGCTTTCATTTGGGTACCCTCCATCAAAAGAGCGGTAGCTTTACCTTGAGGCTGCCGTCTGCTGTGATGCGTAAGCGGTTGCAGGAGCCACAGAAATGCTCCGACATTGAGGTGATGAATCCAACCTGGCCTTTGAAGCCTGGCACTTTAAATGTCTGTTTAAAGACAAATAAGAGAGTCAGGCAGTTAACAAAGGCTTCAATTATTCAAAACCAGTGAAAAAGTCATCGATTGGCTCTTTACATATGTCCGGTGATAAGATATAACCGCTTTTCAAAACATAATTTCTTTGAATAATACTTAAACATATCCCAGCTTTATCAAGAATAAATGTCGTTGACATGATCCTAAGTTTTCCAAAGTAAAATAATCGTTGGTATTGGCAGCAAATGAGTATTTGAGTTATGGAGTACAGTTGGAGGCACTGACCTTGGCTGTGTCTGTTTGTCCAGTTTGAAGCATTTCTAGGTCGGGCCACTGCTGCCTGATACGATCCAGCATCTCCTGGTAACTAACCATCTTCTTAAAGTTCCACTTGTTGCCTGCATGGGGAGAGGATGAGGCCTTGCACTTCAGAGGAAAATCCACTCAAAGTTGCACAAATGTTTACAATGCCAACGTATGAAACACACGCAAATATTCCCGTGCACATCGGCTCGCTCTCTTCACAACACACACATATTTGTTCAGTGAATAGGGGAAGCGACTGTCTGACATGGACTCTGTGTGCCCAACTCAAGCATGGCTCTACCCTGATGCTAGGGGTCTCTTCACAAAACGGCATAGCCCCTGTCGAGCCCATCATCATCACAGGAGCGCAGTTTGGATTATTGATTGAAATAAATGGGAGAAAAAGCATATAATACTACATGTTTCAGCTCATAAACAATCCATCCAGCACATCAGTACACCATCTTTCCATACTGCATTCAGATTGAAATGTCCGAAGTAAAATGTAAACGATGTGTAAACATGACTCAGTAATACGATCTCTCTCTATGTGTACCTTTCCAGCCCTCTGTTGTGGAAAGTAAGCACTCACCGTCGAAGGGCATGTATTCAATGAAGCGCACCTCCAGAGGCTTCTTCTCCGTCAGAGCCACGAAATCCAGCAGCTCATCCTCGTTCAGGCCTCGCATGACCACACAGTTCACCTACAGGGGGCAGCACACGACACACAGCTCAATGAGGACCACATTTTAGACAACTGCACTCTTCTTCTCATCCTTCCTGTTCATCCTACATGTTAAGATATCCATTTACAAAGACCACTTTAAGGTTGCAATGTAATAACAAACAAAACAGTATAGAGTATAGAAAACACTTCTGGGGTAAAAACAACTTTAAATGGATGAACTAAGTACCTTGACAGGGTTGTAGCCCATTTCGATGGCCTTGTCAATACCCTCCATGACCTTGTGGAACCCTGGGGAACAAATTGGATTTCAATATTTATCAAACATTGTCGTCTTTAAAGTCCGATATGTCAGGCTTCTGCTTTCACTGTTAACTGCCTTTACACATGATTTAATAAAGGATCCATAACCACTGATATGTAAAGAGCTAAAGGTACTCCTTTACAAGCGGCCAGAGCTTTTTATCAGCACAGTACTGCTAAGGGTCAGAGCCCTTGTTTGTTTTCATCTCTTAAAAAACTCAGAAAACCAGACGCTGGCCAGGAAGCTTCTCTTCAGTGAGGCTTGTATTTCGTCAACTGAAATCCCTAAATGTCGTGTAATGAAAGTCCTTCACACGCTAAGAGACAAGATTCTCTAAACCTACAGGTCTGACAGCTGCTAAACCTTTTAAAAACCTTAACATTCAAAAATAATGGAGGAAGGCTGGCTCAGACATTGATTGTTTTCTTTGTGCCAGGGCTCTTTTCTTTTTCTTCCTTCAGCTACTGACCTCACTGGGCCCAACTGTAGCCCTTTTTAGATAAGATAAGGAGGCACATCATAGAGACAAGACGGGCATGATGTTTCTTATTTGATATGTCCTCCATCCTTTCTTGAACTAAAAGTCAATCTTGTGGGCCATCCTAAAGCACATATGTGTAGAAAATTCATCTGCAACAGCTAATTTAAATTAAGGGCACAAGCATGGTGTAGGGAAGTGTGCCCACACAGCTGGGGGGGGGGGGATCTTTCACACATCTGTCTATGCACACTGTTCTCTTAAATGCATCCATGACATGAACCCACATAGTCTTTCGTACCTTTCCGCCTTACAATAAACTCAAATTTAGCCGGGACCAGCGAATCCAGGCTGATGTTAATCAGGTCGAGTCCGGCGTCTTTAAGCTTAGGCAGAAGCTTGGCCAAGTTCATGCCGTTGGTGGTCACTGCGATGGTTCTCAGGCCCTCCAGCTTCCTCAGTTCTGCTGTGGACGTAGAGAAAGAAATGGGAACAGGAGAAAGGAGGAAGAGGGTGAACACAGAGAGGAAACTGTGATGCTAAATATTTGAGTCAGTTATATTCCAGAAATAGAGACGTTCAACATATGACTCCCTCCTGGATTTCACTTGCTTTAACTGTTGCAGCCTGATGTCTGGTTTCCCAGCAGCTTTTGCAAAAACTTGAAATGTAAGTTGAGATGTTTTGATCGCACGTCAACTGTGAGTGACCGACACGACTCGATAAATAAAAGCCATCTATAGACTGAGTTAGAGCCGGGCATTTAATTGAGTTTCAATTAGCAACAGTAGCAATTACAAATGTCTGAATTTATCACATTAAAATGAAAGAAAAATCATTTATATAAACAAGAGAGGATTTCTCACTCAGCATGTTTAACTTTCAGCTGGCTTTAAACGCCATTCATGAACTCCATTTTGATGCAGTCAGAGGAAGCTAAAGCTAGCTATCAGCTTCCCCTCAGATTAATCGGTGCACATGTAGTGATGGGAAACAATACTCTGGATGTTTTATGGATTCATGAGAGACATGTTGCAAAGACAGATCCTGTGTCACACATGGAGAACAGCAGATAGACACAAGCTGTGAGTAATGGCTGATATGCAGTCCAGATCATTATGACCATCGCATATTTTTCTCATATCGTGCCTATAATCTCATTTTCTACTCCACTTATTTTCACAAAGTGTCAGAAAATCAAACCAGCACACACGGTAGATGCGGACTCCGGCTTCTCGTTCCTCTTAATGTGAATGATTCACTACAGTAAATGTTCAGGGTCATGTGAGGTCACAGCAGAGGCCTGACATGTGACACAGTGATAAATACTGATCTTTATGGGGCTGTTTGTAGACTCGGGTTCTCTTCCTACTAAGATATTATAGAGTGGTCACACCACATTGCTTTGTTCATATTTTTAAGGCTGTGAGAGTATTCTCGATGCGATGTGATGCAAATTGGCCGAAGATGCATCATAATTTATCCCTACCATAATCTAGCCCCCCCCCCCGTATGTCTTAACCTGAGGTCATCAACGGAGAATCAGCTCCTCCCCTCTCTTTTCTTTTCTCTCTTCACGTTAGTTAGAAAAGTTAGAATTGATAAGATATTAACTGAATCATGTGATGGCCTTAGATAGTAAACACTGATATATCCTCTGGATGGTCACACACACACACACACACACACACACACACACACATTTATACGCTGCTTACAAAGTGCGAGCAATTCGGGGGTAAGCGTCTTGCCCAATGACACATTGGACATGTGGCTGCAGGAGCTGGGGATTGAACCCCTGACCTGTTTTTATGCTCCTTATTCAAAGCTCAATTATATCCTTTTTTGATTAACAATGTCTTAGCAGCTGCTAATAAATGATTACTGTTAAACTGACGTTACCTCCTCGCAGCATATCAGTCTGATGAAGGCCCTCATAACTCTGTTTCATACAAGCTCCTTACCGATGATTTCCAGCACATCAGGTCTGATGAGAGGCTCTCCTCCAGTCAGGCGGATTTTCTCCACCCCCTCCCGGACGAAGAGGCGAGCCAGAGTCAGCACCTCTGAGGTGGACAGCAGCTGGCCCCGGGGCGTCAGCTTCACCCCCTCCTCCGGCATGCAGTACTGACCTGAAGAATGGAAGAAGGTCAAACGTAAGGAGGATACTCAAAGATGTGATGATGGTGTCACTCCATCAACAAGTTCACATTCATTCAATAAGTACTGTGTGTCAATATTAGCATAGCACCAATTCATAACAAATGTTCCACTTTACAGAAAGCAGGTAAAATGACTCATTGCTATATTTTAGAAAGATACAACATTAATCCATCATCAAGCAAATTGACTGGAGCAATATGTAACTACACTCAGCACAGGCATGTGGACATTAACATGCTGGAAGGACCGAAGGCTGCTGGTACAAACACTGCTAACGTTTAACCCGGTCAGCAAACCATGACATTGACACGCTTTTGTTTTAGACCGGGCCGTGACCCTACTCGGTCTGAAAACTGCACAAGAAGTGTTTTCTTACCTTTGGACTAGTCGACTAGTCTGTGTTTACATTTTTTGTTTAATCCATGAGGAAATAAGCAGCTATGAACATTCCTACTGCGGAAAGAAAACACTCTTCTCATGATTCGTTTTCTAATATCTCTACTTTTTTTTACAGCTTTTATCACCTGATCTGATCGTTGAGGAGTGAAGCATACGCCTTCAGATAATGAAGTCCCTATTTAAAAACCTCTCTAAAGATAAACACTGAAGGAATCCTAACCTAAAACACACAAGAGGATTACCTTGAAACAATCTGAGGTAACACAGGCCTCTCCTAATGTGCTGTGTGCACTGAAGCATTGGAGGACACTAAACTAGAGCACAAACTTCTTTATTTAGATCTGACCGATGGTATGTTGTCTGCTAGCTCAGAACTGTTTGCTCTCAAAAAAGATGATAAATGACCTGAAATCAGTTCACTGCTCTAAGAAAGAAGTCGAAGGTGGCGGTTCTCATAAATCAATGGTGGCAGCAAAGTTCTTAACCATCTCTGATGTCAGCACAGACATCGCTGCTTCTGTTTGTTTTAACTAGAAGATTGGATTCCCTGAGAGAAAAGTTGTTGTTTTTTAAGGCTGATAAAGTTACGGATTGATACACAAGACTGTACTGGAGGCATTAAAGATATAGTTATCAGGGCGGTATCAGGAAGGAGAAGAACCTGCATCCTGTGACATGGCCCAGTGGGATCGTACTCACAGCGCAGGTTGCATTTCTCAGTCAGGGAGATTCTCAGGTAGCTGTGCTGCCGGCCAAAGTTGTCCGTCAAAAACGCTGAAAAGGGAAGTATGCTGCTGTCTCCTAGCGTCTCCTGGGGTTAAAGACAACAGGACAATGTCAGACACTCTGGGAATAATGAGGGTACAGTGAACATGATGTGTCTTTTTTTTCTTTCAAATGAAAGATTTCTACATTCATTTTTTTATCCTTTTTAATGTCTAGTTAAAGATTATTGGTAGAATATTGAGGCTTAAAGGCAGGGTTGGTAATTTTTTCGAAAAACTAGCATGATTTTGAAAGTAGCATCCCCTCTGCGCTCCCTCTAAAGCCACACCCCCTCACCTAGAGCGCCGTTGCTCCAGAGGCGGACCTCAGCTCATCGCTTACATTGTGTAGAAACTACGTCGTCTCAAGTCTCATTCAGCAGTAAGGAAACACTAAACTTTATCATAATACATAAGACTATTTTACTACTCACAACGTCCAATAACAAACTCACAGTGTAAACTCCGTCATTGATGGCGCTCTTTGAGTGTGGGCTAAGGGTTAGAGAACGAGCAGGGAGGCATGATTGGTTCATCAAAGTAGTACCTCGCAGCAGACATTGGTCGAAGTTTCAACCAAAATCTTAATAAGTGTGTCTGGAGAAAATGACCAACCCTGCCTTTAACTGAATGTTGGGTCAGTGACCGTGCATCAGCATAGCACTCTATTATAATAAAAGCCAATGTCTACATGTGGACCTCCATCCAATAACAAAACAACACAGCTAGATTTAAAGAAGCATAACAAGAAATAGAAACAAAAGTCCTAAAGAGGGTGGCTCCAACAAAAACCCCACTGACAAGCAGGAATACAAACTAAGAAATGAAGGTGTTAAATAATGAAATACATCATGAACGAAATAAAGAAATGACAAAAATCTTCGACGAAAGACTTTAAAAAAACATTGAACCTCCAATGAGTGACTCGCACATGAGACTGTTTGTAAATGTGTGTTTTTAAACTGGTATTAAAAGATTATTTTCCTAGCCCTATCTCCTCTGACAGGTAGAATATATATATTAATGTTTATACACAGCCCGGTCAGATTCAGAAGTTAAGCCTGGACTGTTTTCTGGTTAGAATTTGAGTAAATATAGACCATGTCTGAGGTCAAACAGCATCGTGAAACACTGAATCCAACTGGTCTGTCAATCAGCGAGCATCATGTAATCATTACAAACGTTATATACGAGATCATTTCATGATTCACCTGGTGACAAACGACTAAGCACCACCTACAGACCACTCAGAGAGGGCAGAGTTATTATTATTATTATTATTATTATTATTATAGCATTATTGTAGTTATTATTTTCTTGTCTTGACCCCCATCTGAAGAAGTTCTTGGTCCTTTGCATCAACAGTGAATAAAGTTAAAGTTTTTTATTTATCTTGATGTTAAATGTATCTGCTGAAGGGAGATGCCAAAGCAGTAATGGCAGCTTGTCAACTTCCTGTTTTTTCCCCGGAATGGTCTATGGGGGGGGGGGGGGGTCATCCCAAAAGTTGTTGCTGTATCTAACCACTACACCTCAATGAAGGGAGGTTCATTCAGCTGTGAGTGTGACTTCAAAACTTCAAAACGAAGTTCATTGGTCATAAAGAGAGGGAGCGTCGAGGGACCAGAGTCCATGGTTAAGTGTATGGCTTCTGACCTTTGACTGTCAACAGTGAGCTCCAGTTAGGTCAGAGGTCATCAGCCTACAGGTAAGCATGAGACTCAATGGTCATTAAACGAACTGCATAGCCAGATACTGAGGATACCAACTTCTATCTGTGATGAAGACTACAATCACATTAATCTGCTAACAGGTTTTGAATCGTTTTGTATCTAACAAATCCATTTTCATCCAGGCTCATGAGCATGAATTATTAAGGTTAATGTTTAGTCAGTAACAGCTGGTAAAGCCTCTCTGGTACCCTGAGCTGACCACAGATCGTCTTGTTGTTTGTAGGTAAACAAAGAGAAAGCATGACAAATGGACCAAATATTGTGTGAAATAAAAAACTCACTTTGCTGATGATGAGCCAATCATGGTAAGACTCCTATAAACTGAGCTGGTCTTTAAATTAAGCTGGATAAAAATGCATTTTCACTTTATGTCATGAGAATTAAATGAAATATATTGTTGTTTAGGTTTTTTTTTTTTATATCAAACATACTTAACATAAAGTATAAAAATTGTATTATATAAACCATGGGACTGAGTATAATCCAAGGAATACATTACCTGATATTTTTGCACATAATTCATTAATAGTCAAAACATTTCTAAATCTGACTGAATCATAAAATGAAGAGTCGTTTGGAAGCAGAAAGATCCGGCTCTTATTCCTGAGCTGAACTAAATGATCTGATCACTGAAAGGGTTAGCTATAACACCACTTATTCTCCTGCTGTTGGGCCTCAGAAACTAAAAAAAAAAAACTTATAGGTAGTGTCTGTTAGTCAGTATTACCTGTCTCGATGCAGAAAAGTTGGTAGCTGATAAAGTCGAGTCTCTAAGTTCAAATTCATTTTCCTTTTGCGTCGCACCGGAATACAGTCGCTGATAGTGCGCATTTAGGCATTGTATAGGTTTCAAATGTGTAAAACTATTGAGTCTATAAAACAAGCGCCAGCTAATGCTTCCGTTAATCGCCATGATTTAAATTTCTGACAGCTCCAAAGTCCTCTGTACTGACTGTTCACAGCTTTCTGTGCTCCTCTGCAGTCGAAAACATGCTAGGAAGGGAGTATCAGGGGCGGGGCTACGTCAGCCACTCGCGCCGACGAATGTAAGTGGTGATGCATGCTGGGTACTGTAGTCAAAGGTGATAACCAAGTTGACAGAGATGTTGTCAGATCCCAGATGCTTTGACTTTTCAAATTGAAGACTAAATGTTTGTTGTTGTTGTTGTTGGTAGAACTAGTTATAAAACTAAAGTTTAAATATATATGTGTCTTAAATGTTTCTTAATTAATTTAAACATTAAGCATTTGGTTATAATTATACTTCTGTTTTCTGTTTTTTGATAATTTTGCACTATCTGCTTTTTAAACATTGCTGTACATATAGAAACAACACAACTCAGAAGGTCAACACTTTTTATTTTTTATATTCAGGTCTAATTACAGATTTTTTTCCTCAACTGTTTAAAGGTTCTTGTTTAAATTTCACATATATTTTTATCCCTGCACGGGTTATGTACATTTTTAATTGCACAGTTTAAGTTTGATTCATCTAGGGGTATTCTTTAAATCTTTTTTTCAGGTTAATATATGTATGGGAGGGGGGCGTCGGTTTTGTGGTTTAATTTGTAACAAATGTTTCATGTACGTCTTTGTAACCTGCTACTGGATGCTTTGAGTTTCCCTCAGGATCAATAAAGTATCTATATATCTATCTTTTTTTAATGCATATAGCTCTAGTATAAGCCTACATTTCATATTTATCGATATATAATACTCTTTGCATTCATTTTTTACTTAATCTCAAATGACAATGATGTCTGTAACTACTTTTTGCTGTGCACTGTTTACTCTTCATATTAACATGCTTATCACGGTGTGTAAGATGAGGTAAGTTAAGGTACCTGTAGGTAGATTTGGTTTACAGTGAGTGAGTCCGCCTCCTTATACATACAAACGACAGCACAGGACAAAACATGATGAAGTGACAACAGTGCTTCAAAGAGAAAGGGCCTTAGTAAAACCAAGGTAAAGTATCCCATCAGTAAGAATGAGAGAAATAAAAAGAAGACCAATCAGTCAAACATGTTAAGTCAAAGCAAGATAGAAACGAGCCATCAGACGAGATAAAGGAAAGACAAGACATTTCTTATCTATGAAACATTTCTTCTGTTTGTTTGTATTTATGAAAAACCTTTCGTGCATATCTAAATGACAACATCTCTCAGTTTGCTCCACTCCGAAATGCTTAAGAACATTTCTGATGTGATTCCCTCCTGTTCAAACGTACTCATGTGACACAACTTTTTTAACAACAATTCAGCTGTGTCTAATTTCATGTAACCTTGAACTTGTTTACATTTTCTAAAGTGAAATTCAATAAGTCTGAAGGATCTCACAGGACATAGGATCTTTTTAAAAACGTCTGAGTTTTTGGTTTATTTAATTGAGTTAAACATCAAACTGAAGTAAAGAGGGGAAAGTCTGGAGCTGACGGTGCTTCAGTGTGTTCAGTGGACTGTTGTGGTGCTGGAGCGTCCTCACATCCAACTGCTTGTGTGATGTCGTCTTTGTGATGTTTGACTGATGTCCACCCTCAGGAGCTTCAGGAGAACCAAAGACTCAGGAATAGTCCTTCTCTGTGAAATTAAAAAAACAAACCATGAATACACAATGGACTGTAGTTTAACTATGATTATTTTTGTCATAAATATTGAAATTGAGCAAATAGGCACGTTACAAAGATTTAGACTTTATCCTTTAAAATGCAGCTTATTTACTTTGTGGACTGAAGCATGAAGCCTCTGCTCTCTGTCTTGTGGTCGGTCATCTCTCTCATCATGTCAGGAAGAGCATTTCCTCTTTGTTGTCGTGGAAACGTCAGGAGGTTCTTCAGGAGCTTTGGTTTCTGTAAAAAAAATGGAAGAAAAATCAAACTTTAAAATATTGAACAAATGATTCCATATGAAAAAAAGAGCATCTCTCAGTTCATTTTTATCCCATATTATGAGAATTGCAGCAGCTCAGGTAGAGCGCCTTTGGAGAAAGCAGCATACAATGTGCAGCTTGTTTATACATGCAGCCTAATTTTACATATTCTAATTTAACAAGTAAAAACGCATCGTCTTGATATTTGAGACTCGTCCAAGTTGCTCATAATAAATAAGCAGATACTCATCTTTTCTTTGAAGCTTTCTGTCAGAGTTTCAGCAGCAGGACCAAACCTAAACATGCATCATCCAACACATACTTACCAAACCTTTTCCATTGTGTGCTACAGCAGATTCACTGCATTTAAAAGCTCATACTCTCCTTTGGTTGTCCAGTGATCAGCAGCCGATCAGCTGGTGGAAAAAAGAAAAGAGTATTAGAGAGTTATTAAATAACAAAAGCTATAACAAGCTTACACAAGGTGAATTATTCTCTTCATTTACTACTTCAGAAGGATGTCAGACAACTATATTTTTATGATAAAACTATTCAACCTCACGTGTTATTCTTCAGAAAGTCATACTCACCTTTGCTGTCCAAAGTGAAAGGAAACAGGTCATCAGGTGAAGTAAGAAGAGTGAGACAATAAGCTTAATAAGACAAAAGGTTATCTTTGAATTATTGACACATGACTTTCTCCTTCTTAATATTATCATCTAGGCCTGTTCAATTACGTTTCTAGAGACTAAAACATGATAACAACGTACATTTGTTCATCTTAGAAGAGAGGTAGGTTGTTGTTTTAATAAATATTATGTTGCACCTAACATTTAATTTAACATTCAGTTTAACGCTCCTAAATCCACTGTGCTGAAACAGCCTGGGTTAAAAATTGATGGTAAATATGCATTCCTCTTTTAAACAACAGACAAAAATATGAATGGACTGAAGAGCCTACAAACCTTATTAAAAAAGTAGTGATTCATGAACGGACAAGCTCCAGAGTCTTACCTATTCCAAGTCACTTTCTCAGATACTTGTACTTACTTTTTCCATCCATATGAACTGTCAGTCTGTATTTTACCTCTATAAGCTAGCTCTGACTCTTACGTCCAAACAGCTGGTGCAGAGCAGACCAGTGAGGTTCTGGTTCCTGTTTGAGGTTTCTTCCTGTTTCTGCAGCTTCCCTTTAGTTTTCTTCTTCTCTCTCCCTGTGCGCTCCAGTCACTGCTCATTCAGTAAGAGTCTCTAGTGCTGTGACCAGGGAGCTCAAATCCATCTGAAGACACTACCAGGACTACATCTGTCCTCTCCAGCCCCGCCAGACGCAAAGGCTACATGCACGGGGGGGTCGACAGCCCCGCCAGACGCAAAGGCTACCTGGAGTCTTACAGGCCCAGCCAGACGCTAAGACCCGCCCTCAGGATCAAAGAAAGAAAAGTCCACCCAGCCGCCGTGCAGAAAAAAAAGTGGAGATGTTGCAGATATGCCCCCGGTGCAAGACGCTACCACAGGGGTCTTCAGCCCTGCCAGACGTGAGAGCTGTCCCTGGAATCACTGGTCCATCCAGACGCAGAGGCCGGTCATCAGTGGAAGAAGAAAGAGTTACTGCAGCATCCTCTGGAGAGAAACCTGTGGTGTGAGGAAGAGAGAACAGATAGAATTAGTAAGTGGAGTTAGTCCGAGTCGCTGTCATCAGACGACCTAGGTCCCCTGGCATCAGCCCACTCCTCCTCCGAGTCGCTGTCATCAGACGACCTAGGTCCCCTGGCATCAGCCCACTCCTCCTCCTCCTCCTCCTCGTTGTCATCAGACGACCTAGGTCCCCTGGCATCAGCCCACTCCTCCTCCTCCTCCTCCTCCTCCTCCTCGCTGTCATCGGACGTCCTCGGTCTCCTGGCATCAGCCCCCTCCTCCTGCTCCTCCTCGCTGTCCTCCCTCTTCCTCTTCCTGGAGGAGCCGGAAGTTGAGGGCGATGCAGGATCTTCTTCCAGAGAGTCGTCCACCTCGGTCAGGGGCCCCAGGGTCTCAGGTTCCAGCTGAGGGATCTGAAACTCAGGATCAGAAGCAGGAGCATCAGCAGGAGCATCAGCAGGAGGAGGAACAACATAAACAGGAAAATAAGCGTAAGCAAGAGGGGCAGCAAAGTGAGCACAGGGATGAGCAGGATAAACTGCATACGCAGGAGCATAAACTAGAGCATAAGCAGGAGCATTAGCAGCAGCATAAGGAGGAGCATTAGCAGCAGCATTAGGAGGAGCATTAGCAGCAGCATAAGGAGGAGCATTAGCAGCAGCATAAGCAGGAGCATTAGCAGCAGCATAAGGAGGAGCATTAGCAGCAGCATAAGCAGGAGCATTAGCAGCAGCATAAGCAGGAGCATTAGCAGCAGCATAAGGAGGAGCATTAGCAGGGTCAGCAGGAGGAATTTGGGCTGCAGGACCTTCTTGCAGCAGAGGAGGAGAGGGAGGTCTGACATCATTCAGCTCCTCCTCTCTCTCCCCTCTCCTGCCGTCAGGACGATCAAACCTGTCAGGAGCATCTCCGTCGTCTCCCTGAGGCTCGGCCACCTGAAGCACCTCCTCGTCCACCAGAGCAGCGACTTCCATCTCCTCTTCATCTGTGTGAACACAAAGCAGGATGTGTTTAGAGACAAATTCAGTGAGTCTACTTTAAATGAGGAGATCCCATGATATAAACAGCCTTAACATGTACTGTCTTCTGAACAATAACATCCTCATTTATAAACCTGTGAGCACCATCATCATCCCACTTACCATCCACATCACATCTGTCAGGCTCGGCCACCTGAGGCTCCTCCTCCTCCTCCTCCTCCTCATCGTCCAGACCCACGACGTCGATCTCCTCCTCCTCCTCCTCGTCAGCAGGGGGCGCTGGAGGATCGTCCATGATCTCTCCAGGCCTCTCAGCGACGGGACGCTCGATGAAGTTGTTCAGATGTCCACCTGAGGGTGAGAGAGTTTGAAAGAAGTCACAACCTGCACTATGCTGAGAAGTTACGGTATAAATAAAGAATTTGACATGAAGCTGAGGTCAATAAGCAACGATGTCCACAGATCAAATTCTTCAGTATGCTTTCACAGAACATTCACAGATTGAACTATTATCACATCGACCTCAAATAAACCATCAAAATTAGAGTATACTGTTGATAAACAGATATTTCAATCTCCAACATTTCTTACCAAGCTTTTAGCCTGCTACTTGATTTAATGACATTGTTGTTTCATTTATCTAAAACTGAACAGCAAGACAAAGTAACTATTGTTTAGATGCTAGGATAGCTATGACAGAAATATTTTAAATTAAGAAAAGTTCAAAAGTCAAATATGTCTTAAATCTACTTGAGTTAACACGCATTAACATTCAACTATTGGACTTTTTTGAATATATGGCAGTGTTATGACGCCTTGGAAAGTACCAATTGTTTGACAAAAAAACATCTCAATTTAAAATTGGGAACTATTTCTATTATTCAATTCTATTAAACATGAATTCATTTTCATTTTCATTTTACCTTTATTTATTCTCAAGAAATCATTGAGGGCAAGCCCTCATTTACAATGACGTCGAGAGTACAATTAAAACGAATAAGAGACAAAAAAGACAAAAAACAACGAAGACAAAATACATAGATTATAAGACCAGAAGAATAAGCAGGAAGCAGGTAACTACAGTTAATAACATTTACACTCATGAGTACAGTGAGCTGTGATCAAGTTTTTAAATTGACCCATGGTAACCATTGTATTGAGTTTGAATGTGTTTTGTATTGTGTTCCAGGTGTGTGCAGCACAAAAGGTGAAGGATGTTCACCAGTGATAAATCTGAGGGCGGAGTGATAAACTGTGTCTAATGATTTTAGGGTAGTCCAGAACAGATAGGAATATGGCTTCAATTATTCGCTTTCTACTCACTAAGGGGAAGGTCACTTTGTTTCTGTACAAGTATCCAATTTTTTGTCGTAGTTTAGTGGTTAATGTATCAATGTGAAATTTAAATGAAAGGGATTGATCCAACCAGATGCCAAGATATTTATAATGAGGTACTCTTTCAATATTGTGACCTTCCAGAGTTGTTATATGCAATTCAATCCATTTAAGTTTAAAAGACAAAGAACTGAAATTGTATTTAATTGTCAGAAATATTCAGTGATAAAAGCCGTGTTAAAAAGCTCAAAGTTTCAAAAATCAAACTCATGTATCCACACAGACGTCCATTTGTTTACATCTGCACGTGCTGACGTTCTGACGTCAGCTCTCTAAAATTCCACCGTCTCCATGGTGATCAAGAAAAACTAATTTTAAGCATTTTACGAAAAATAGCCCAGTCGCCATCTTTATAACCAAAACTTTATATTAAATTTAGAATAATTCATGCCATCAAATCAAAATAACAAAGTTTTCAAATCCCTACATCAGTGTTAAACACATTATAAACATTTCCCGGCAGAATATTGACTTTCCCACCATCTCATATTCATTTTACACATAAAAACGAATCTGTGAGAGGTTTTCAAACTTCTAACACTCAGTTTGACAAAGTGTCGATCTTTACTTTAAACAATTGTATGAATTCAGCATTAAACTTGTACTGAACATTGTTTTAAATGATTTTATGGATATAAATGAGCATAATGAAACATAATGTGAGAGTAAAAGATGTCTTACCACCGTAGTAGTGCAGCAACAACCTGTATCTGGCCTGCAGGTACTCCTCCATCAAGTGTCCTGAGGTTGTTCACTTTAAAAATTTAACTTTTCTCCTCGGGTGAAGTTCTCCAACAAAATGTTCTCCAACAAAAGTTTTTTTTTAGGTGATCAGTTCTCCAAAAGTTCAGCTTCCAGCAGAGAGACTTTGCATCGGGTCAACTCGTGTCAAGTCCAAAAGCGAAAGACAAATGTCAAAAGAGCTGAAGCTCTGAAATCACCTGGTTCACGTCACCGTTCCGTTTCCATGGCAATGACTGATGTACGTCACGTGCGTGTTAGTGAGATTGTGTACAGTAAATGGATAATAAGAATATTACACTTGTGTTTAAATACTAGGCCTATATGTATTTGTTTTTTCATTGTCTCTAGACACTCTGAGACACCTGAGTGTGTCTGTTTACCTATAAACACAACATGGTAACTTTATTAATTCATGTTAACGAATTTATAAATAAAATGCAGATCACAGACTGCAGAGGTCTCTGTGTTATATTTCATATGGGATTAGGATACAGTCTAATGGATAGACCTGTGTTATAATTACTATGACGTTTTTTCAATGAGACGTGTACTTAAGACCTCTCCATGTTCACCTCAGTAAACTGTGTAGGGCTGTTTGAACAATTACTGTTTCTGTTTAGACAATTTTAAAAGATTTTGTATGCTATTTTGGCAGCTTTTTTTAGTGCACTAAGCGTGATTTTACACAAGGCCCAAAAATCTACTTTAAGGATCTCATGCAGCTTAGATATGAGCTGTTACAGGCTACAGAAACCAAGTTTAAAGGGTGATATGCTGCTATACAATTGTATTCTCCTAAAATCATTTTGTAAACAGTTTTTTGTGTGCTTGTGTGGGCACTCACTCTTTGTATTCATTGAGAGTGATGAAAGAATCATCTCACTGCAGTCAGGTGTGTGTGTAACTGATTGACTTTGATTAAGTCCAGGTGTGAGGAGTTTTTATATAGTCTGAGGCCGTTTTCAAAACCGCGTACTATACTACTATACGTACTGATTTGGCCAAAATGCAGTACGCAGTATGCGAACAAATGTGAGATCCGCAGTATGCCAAAAATACCCGGATGTCATACTGATTCGGGAAAAATGTACAGTATGCATCGGACCAGTCTACCTCGCGTACTGTCTCCCAGAATGCAAAGCGCCAGGTCAATATTTACAGTCATAATGGGGAGCGCAGTATTTTGACGGCGGCGGAAACTGAATATAAATGTAAGTACCAATTACCAGACAACATTTGTCATCATTTGCTTTTGTTTCATTATAATAACGTAGAATTTTTATTTGGTTAACATTATAATTTGGGCCCTTAACGAACGTCAAGCTGGTCAAGTTATGCCTGCTAACGTAATGCTAAATATCACAACGACGGCAACGCTAGCATGCCGTCACCGTATAAACACAGGCAACTTTACTATTACACCACAGTAACGTATATTTATTAAATTAATTAAGGCACAGAACAGGACACAAGAGGCCCTTATCCGTTGGCGAACAGCCAACGAAAGCCTGTTCAGTGGCCGCAGGAATGCAGCCCAAAAGGGACTTGGACGTTAAGTTATTATTGTTCTTAAGTGAGCTTAGCTGCTAGGTAAATTCACTTATCTACAGAAAGTAGTGTGATAAAGTTACATCTTTGGCGGTACCAGTGTTCTCATACAAATAAGCTTTTATTGTTGTGTTGTGGCTGGTGGGGAAAGTGGACGGGAAGATCAAGCACAAGTGGGAGAACCTCAAACAAAAATACAAGGTAGGGATAAGTAAGCTGCCTTCCAAAGGTGTGAGATCACCTGCAATGACTTTAATTTTGCCTGTGTGTGTGTGTGTGTGTGTGTGTGTGTGTGTGTGTGTGTGTGTGTGTGTGTGTGTGTGTGTGTGTGTCCAAAACGGGAGTGAACACGGCGGGAGGAGAGGCCACCGCTGCATCCTGGAAATGGCATGCCCTGATGGACGAGGCACTGGGCCGGAGGCCTTCAATAACACGTCCGGTCACCATTGACTCTTCAGGCCAGGATGTAGTGGTGGTCTCTCCTCCCTCCCCTGTACAGAAATGACTAAAACACAGTCACTTCTAAGTGAAATCCAAATAGGCAAAATGTGAAACAGGCACTTTTATTAACAGAAAATGCAATGTGAACATGCTCATGAAAAATTATATATGTGAACAAACAAAACCTAAATCTCCATAAATAAAAGTAGTGGAAATGATAATTTATATATTATTAGTTATGGTCCTCCAGTGCTTGGATGACCCCAATAGGTGCAAAAACTTCTGCTGCCAGCCTGTTCCTCATGTTGTCCCCTGGCATTTGATCATCAGGGTGGTTGGGGTGGTCAACGCCCTGTTCATGGAAGGCCCCCTCCTCCACCTCTGGCTCCACCAAATCCCCATTGTTGATGGAGAGGTTGTGGAGGAAGGCACAGGTCAACACCACTGCTGGAACAAAGGTTGGCTTGATCTACAGGAAATAATACAAGTTTAATGTAACTGTATAATGAAAGTAAACATGATTGAATAGCTTGCATTACGCTGCTCTTTTGTTTTCATTATTGTCTCAGAATGTCCATACCTGTATTACTTTGCTGCTTATATTTAATAGCCACTGCTCAGCACTTATTCAACTAGTGTGTACTTAGATTTATACATTAATGCTGTCTCTCACCTCCAGGGCCTTGAGGAAGATGCTGCGCCACCGCGTCTTGATCATGCCAATTGCCCTTTCCACCACACACCGTGCTTTGGCATGATGCCGGTTGTATCGTGCATGAATAGGGTTTTGCACTGGCTCCCTGAATGGGGTCATCAGGCTGATTGGTGCAGCCAGGCAGGGATACCCCCCATCCCCAACAATACACCAGCCATGAGGGGGGTAAAGTCGGTTTACATATAGAGAACTCCACCACAGGACTCTGGCATCATGGACAGAGCCTGGAAGTCCTGTGAACAAGGGTGATGTATTGTGAATATGTCATTGTACTTGGTACAGGACAGATTATGTTGAAAATGCCCGTCTCAAACACTTCTGAAATGTGACATCACAAATTCAATTGTGATTATACAATATATTTTAAAGTAATTACAATGTTTACAATCATGAGATAAGTAGAAATTCACACATGAACGTAATGACATTGCAGTTGTTGGGTGACAAATACAAATCACAGTAAGTGTGAGTCCTGGTCCACATTCACATTAATTGTATGTGAGATGACTGCAACACCATTTCTTGTGAAACTCCAGCAGTGTTAGATGGACTTAAAGTTAACCCAACCTTCCATAGGTATTAATGTCAGTAAATGATGACTGAATTATTTATTAAATCAACAATCCCTTAAGCAGTGTAAGCTGTACTAATACATTTCTGACTTTCATTTCTACCTGTATATGTATTAAGGAAGCGACATTTGTGATCACACACTACCAGCAGCTGAATGGAATGGAAGAGCTTCCTGTTGAACAACACAAAATGTAATTGATAACCACTCACATTGATATGGGATTAAAAACAGGTTTATATGAAGTGGTATTTTGTATGCAGGTTACCTGTTGTTGTTGTTTGCTGCAGGTGGCTATATATATATATATGTATAGATATATCCCCACTTTGCTCCAGCCATGGTCCTTGGTGTATCCCAGACACTCCACCAAGGCCTTCACTGTCTGCCTTGACAGACGGAAGTCTTTCTTTAGTTCTCCATCTCCCAGGTAGAGGCGGACAATAGCGCTGTGGCCATTCAATTAGAGGTACTAAACAGTATACAGCACGGATAGTAGGTACTGCCTACTGCCTACTGACAGATTGAGTAGGTACTTGGCAATTCGGATACAGTATCCGAATTGCCAAGTACCTACTCAATCTGATTTCAGTCGGGACTTTAAATTAAGATTAAATGAATCAATGCTCGTTTGTTTTGATTTGGAGGTGGACGTGACGATTTACGTTTAATTTCGCACAGCATTGTGGGTGGCATTCATTTCCTGAAAGCACGCATCCGATCCATACTGCATGAAACCCGGAAGTTAGTATCCATACTGAAATGTTCAGTATACTGAGGTGGACCCAAAAAATGCATACTGAATGACCACGAAAGTTCAGTATACTGAAACTCCCTACTGAAAAGTACGCACTGCCTACTGAACTGTGGCTATTCGGAAAGGGCCACTGTTTGTCTCATGCCACATTATCCTGATGAAGATCTTATGGATGGAGATGTTTCCCTGTTTTAAATAAAGTTGCTCATTTGGAGCTGAGCAGTGTGCGGACCTTTCTCTTTATTCTGGTTGATTCGTTAACTGAAACAGATGATTAAACATTTCATCTTTGTCACAACATGACCTTTTCCTATGGAGACACCCTCAGGGCAAAAAAGTTTTTTTCTTTCAAACATCCATCGATCCATCCATCCATTGTCTTCCGCTTATCTGAGATCGGGTCGCCATGGCAGCAGGCGCAGTAAGTCAGCCCAGACTTCCCTCTCCCCAGCAACGCTTTCCAGCTCCTCCTGGGGGATTCCGAGGCGTTCCCAGGCTAGACGGGATATATAATCCCTCCAGCGCATTCTGGGTCTACCCCAGGGTCTCCTCCCAGTTGGGTGTACCTGGAAAACCTCTAAAGGGAGGCATCCAGGAGGCATCCTTAACAGGTGCCCAAACCACCTCAACTGGCTCCTTTTGATGCGGAGGAGCAGCGGCTCTACTCCGAGCTCCCCCGAATGTCTGAGCTCCTCACCCTATCTCTAAGGCTGAGCCCAGCCACCCTCCGGAGGAAGCTAATTTCAGCCGCTTGTATCCGCGATCTTATTCTTTCGGTCACTACTCATAGCTCATGACCATAGGTGAGGGTTGGAACGTAGATTGACCGGTGAATCGAGAGCTTTGCCTTCAGGCTCAGCTCCCTCTTTGCCACAACGGTTGAGTACAACGCCCGCATTACTGCTGACGCCGAGCCAATCCATCTGTCGATCTCACGCTCCATCCTACCCTCACTCGTGAACAAGACCCCGAGATACTTGAACTCCTCCACTTGGGGCAAGGACTCACTCCCCACCCAGAGAGAGCAATCCACCTTTTTCCGGCAGAGAACCATGGCCTCGGACTTGGGGGTGCTAACCCTCATCCCAGCCGCTTCGCACTCGGCTGCAAACCGCCCCAATGCCTGCTGTGAGGTCCCAGCTTGAGGAAGCCAACAAATCCACGTCATCTGCAAAAAGCAGAGACGAGATTTTGAGGTCCCCAAACTGGAAACCCTCCTCCCCCCGGCTGCTCCTTGAGATCCTGTCCATGAAGATCACAAACAGGACCGGTGACAAGGGGCAACCCTGGCGGAGGCCTACACGCACTAGGAACGTGTCTGACTTTGTGTCGAGGATGCGGACACAGCTCCCACTTTTGTCATACAGGGACCGGATGGCTCGTACCAAAGCCCCCGGGGCCCCATATTCCTGCAGTACCCCCCACATGATCCCCCGAGGGACACGGTCAAAAGCCTTCTCCAAATCTACAAAACACATGTAGACTGGATGGGCAAATTCCCACGCTCCCCCAAGAAGCCCTGCGAGGGTAAAGAGCTGGTCCACTGTCCCACGGCCGGGACGGAATCCATATTGTTCCTCCTGTATCCGAGGTTCGACAATCGGCCCGAGCCTCCTTTCCAGCACCCTAGAGTAAACTTTCCCCGGAAGGGTGATACCCCGATAATTGGAGCACACCCTCCGGTCCCCCTTTTTGTAAATGGGGACCAACACACCGGTCTGCCACTCCACAGGCACTGTCCCAGATTTCCACGCGACATTGAAAAGGCGTGTCAGCCAAGACAGCCCAACAATGTCCAGAGCCTTTAGCATCTCAGGGCGAATCTCATCCACACCTGGCGCCATGCCACTGAGGAGCTTTCTGACTGCCTCAGTGACCTCTGCCAAGGTTAGTGGTAAGGCTACCCCCGGATCTTCAGACTCTGCCTCCTCTTCAGAGGACGGGTTCAGGAGTTCCTCAAAGTATTCCTTCCACCGCCCAACAATGTCCCCAGTTCGGGTCAGCAGTTCTCCACCCCTGCTGATAAGAGCCTGGGGCAAGCCCTGCTTTCCCTTCCTGAGCCGTCGGACGGTTTGCCAGAACCTCCTTGAGGCTAATGGAAAGTCCTTCTCCATAGCCTCCCAGAACTCCTCCCACACCCGGGTATTTGCTTCCGCAACCACTGAAGCTACAGCCCTCCGAGCTACCCGATACCTGTCAGCTGCTTCCAGAGACCACTCGGCTAACCAAGCCCAAAAGGCCTCCTTCTTCAGCCTGACGGCTTCCTTCTTCAGCCTGACGGCTTCCTTCACCACTGGTGTCCACCAGCGGGTTCTTAGGTTGCTGCCACTACAGGCACCGACGTCTTCTGGCCGCAACTCCTAGCAACCGCTTCCAAAATGGAGGCTTGCTTTGAACCACTCGAGCTCCATGTCCCCAACCTCCCCCGGGATGAAAGAGAAGTTCTTTGAGAGTTGAAGACCCCACAGACAGGGACCGCTGCCAGACGTTCCCAGTTCACCCACACTGCACCTTTGGGTTTGCCTGGTCTGTCCGGCAGCCTTCCGCGCCATCTGATCCAACTCACCACCAGATGGTGATCAGTTGACAGCTCTGCTCCTCTCTTTGCCCGAGTGTCCAAAACATATGGCCGCAGATCTGACGAAACAACTACAAAGTCGATCATCGATCTTTGGCCTAGGGTGCTCTGGTACCAGGTACACTTATGAACATCCCTATGTTTGAACATGGTGTTTGTAACGGCCAATCCATGACCAGCACAGAAGTCCAACAACAAAACACCACTCGGGTTCAGATCGGGCAGGCCGTTCCTCCCAATCACCCCTCCCCAGGTGTCCCCATCATTGCCCACGTGAGCGTTGAAGTCCCCCAGTAGAACTATAGAGTCCCCAGGCGGAACCCCTTCCAGGACCCCACCCAGAGACTCCAAGAAGGCCGTGTACTCTGAGCTGCTGTTAGGTGCATATGCACATACAACAGTCAGAGCCTTGACAACCTGAAGTCGCAGAGAGGCAACCCTCTCGTTCAACGGGGAAAACTCCAACACAGCGGCACTCAGCCGGGGGCTTGTAAGTATGTCTGTTTGAGGGGTGCGTGTAGGTGACTCACCGCCAAGATCCTCATATGTGCCGCGACCAGCACACTCGGACAGCCCGATCCACGGAGTCACTTGGGTATGATCTCCTCCGCCAGCCCTCTCTTTCATATCACTTTCAAAATTCTCTCCCTGGGTAGATGCAATTCCCTGCGGAGTAATGCAGCTCCTTCAGCGATGGGGTCCTCGAGAAAAGGACACGCCATGTCAACACAACTCTGACGAACGAGGAATCTCTAACACTAGCGAAAAGGACTGAATGAAAGAATGAGGAAATGAAACAGCGTTTCTGGCTCTGAAAGAGGGAGGAGACGGGGAGAAACTCAGGGTTCAATGTAGAAAACCTGCTCCCAACCAGGTTAGGTTCACAGACTCAGTTACCATAGTAACTGACTCAGAGGTATAGTTACCTCTCCATCTGCAACGGACTGGAGTTACCCCTCTTTCTCGGGTTTGAGTGACCTCCCCCTCTGAAACGGAATATCCAGAGTTTCCCTCATTTCAGGGTTAACTGACTCAGAGTTTGCACAAAACCTTCTTTCAGAAATGGGCCCCTGTTAACAATCCTCAAGGACACAAGGCACCTGCACAACAATGTGACGGATTTACTGGTTCTGACATTTCAAAACTTACCGGTCTCAGATGAAGCGAGAAAGGCAAAGAGGAAGTGGTGACTGCCCTGGATGCTTATATGCTTCGGGGCTATCCCCCTAAGGTCAGTCACATGACTTTGTTGTTATTTTGGTCTCAAAGATAGGTAGAAGGATGGCTTCATTCACGGTAAAGACCGTAATGACGTTCTAAGTGAGGTCGAAATAGATCTCAACATGCATGTCTCACTTTGTTCTGAAAAAAGTCAGAGATGATTGAAATGTCTGCACAAATATTTGTTTTCTGTTCCGAGCAACTTTTAGTGCTTAGGAGGCTTTGTGAATACGGGCCCTGATATTTGACAAACTGACGACAGTAAAAGCTGTTTAAAGTCTGACGAGAGCTGAAGCTGGCTGGGTGTTTAATAAAAGTAAACTATTGTGCACACATCCAAGTAAGATGCATACAGGTGCAGGACAACAAACACTTCTTTTAGCTACATTGTAACAAAAAGAGTTTTTTTAGTTGTATTTTTTAAACTATGTTTCTGCTTCCTCAGGTTTCTGTCACTCTCTTGTGGTTGTTATATTTATTATCCCTGTTTTTTTTTTTTGGGTCCAACTGGTGATTTCTTTTTTTTTTTTTTACTGATTGCCTCACTTTAGAAAATACTGAGGAAGATCTTACGGATGGAGATGTTTCCCTGTTTTAAATAGGAAAGTAAAAATAAAGTTGCTCCAAATGAGCAACTTTATTTTTATTTATTTATTAATATAATATTTATTTATTTATTTATTAATATAATAATATAGCAGTGTTTATTTAACATTTGCTGTCCAACATTTCTCTGTTTGTGTTAAAACGACTCATTTGTTTTTAGACTCCTCTAAATGACAATAAAGCTCTGTTTGCTCTCCTTACTAAAGTGTTGATAATGTGTCTGATGTGATTCCTGTCTGTTCAAACAGACTCCAGAGAGCCCACAGTTTCTGAAACAGTTCAACTACATCACCTTTAATGTAACCTTTAAGTGATTTATTATTGTAGAAGCTTTGTGTTAACCCAACATCAGTGAGGCTGAAGGATCTCACAGAACACAGGATCATTTCACATGTCTAAGTTTTTGGTTTATTTGATTGAATTTAAAATCAGATTGAAGTTCACAGTAGAAAGTCTGGAGCTGGCGGTGCTTCAGTGTGTTTAGAGGACTGCTGTGGTGCTGGAGCGTCCTCAAATCAAACTGGCTGTGTGATGTCATCTCTCTGTGTTTTTTTTCTTACGTCGTCTCTCAGGAGCTCCAGGAGAACCAAAGACGCATGAGGAGTCCTTCACTGTGAGATCAGAAACATTATCATGAGTACAGATTATTCTCTTGGTCTCATGTCAGTGTCTACCATTTTCACAGATGTAGAAGAAATCCTTAAAAATGCAGCTTACTTCAGTAGTGGACTGAAACACAGGAACATTCTCTTCTCTCCATGTCATGGTCGGTCATCTCTCTCATCTCGTCAGGAGGAAGATTTCATCTTTGTTGTCAAGGAAACGTCTGGATGTTCTTCAGGAGCCTCAGTCTCTGTACGAAGAGTCAACAGACAAATAATTATTGCCATGAAAAATAATCTTCAAACTATGAATTTAGTAATGGTATATGAAAATACAAAAGTAGTGTCAGTGAGAAGCTTTTGTTCCCGCGGTATGACCTTAGGTGACCCGGTGACAAAAGAGTCTATTAGACGATAACTATTTAAAATGTTGCAATAGAGATATTTGTCAGGTGTTCAGTGAAGTCTGTTCTTGATCACTTTGTTTTTTTAAACTTTAAACTCACATTTTTTTATCAACAGTGAATAATGAGACACATCAGGATTCTTTGACTTAAAAAAAAGTGGTAAAATTAAATTAGAACACAACGAGCAGCAAGTTTACACAAACACATGCATTACGGTCTCTATGAAAGAAACATTATATTGATGACTCACCTTTGTTTTCAAGCTATCAGTCATAGTAAAGAAAACAGGAATACATCACCACTCGGCTGTGCTCCTTTCGGCGTTTCTGTGAATACTTATCAAACCTTGTCATCCTCTCCTTCCTCCTATCCGTGCGGCTCCTGAGCGGGTCTGTAAAGTCTGGATGCTACAATATATTATTTATTGAGTTCATTAAATAACACAACATTTAAGAAGTTTACACAACATAGAAATATTCTCTAGAGACTGAAACATGATAATGTAGATTTGTTAATGTTAGAAGAGAGGTAGGTTGTTGTTTTAATAAACATTATGTTTCATCTAACATTTTATCACTCACTTTATCTCTCCTTAATCCACTGTGCTGAAACAGCCTGGGTTAGAAATTGTCAGTAAATATGCATTCCTTTGCTAAACAACAGATTCAGCTAGTAAATGGACTGAATAGCCTACTGTATGGAATAATTGGTTTCTTCTAAAAGTGACACATGACCTGACACTTGTTCAGATGAAAGAGCCTGAAAGGCCACAGGTTAACGATTGAGTAAATCCATTCTTACCTATTCTGAGTCACTGACTCCACATGTCAAACACTTGTACTTACTTTTTTCATCCATATGAAATATGTGTCTGTAGTTCACCTCTAGAAGCTGTTGAGCTGATCTCCAGGCTCTTGTGTTTGATAAATAAAGACCCCCCCCCCTTGGCCAGTGTGGTTCTGGTTCCTGTTTGAGGTTTCTTCCTGTTTCTGCAGCTTCCCTTTAGTTTTCTTCTTCTCTCTCCCTGTGCGCTCCAGTCACTGCTCATTCAGTAAGAGTCTCTAGTGCTGTGACCAGGGAGATCAAATCCATCTGAAGACACTACCAGGACTACATCTGTCCTCTCCAGCCCCGCCAAACGCAAAGGCTACATGCACGGGGGGGTCGACAGCCCCGCCAGACGCAAAGGCTACCTGGAGTCTTACAGGCCCAGCCAGACGCTAAGACCCGCCCTCAAGATCAAAGAAAGAAAAGTCCACCCAGCCGCCGTGCAGAAAAAAAAGTGGAGATGTTGCAGATATGCCCCCGGTGCAAGACGCTACCACGGGGGACTTCAGCCCTGCCAGACGCGAGAGCTGTCCCTGGAATCACTGGTCCATCCAGACGCAGAGGCCGGTCATCAGTGGAAGAAGAAAGAGTTACTGCAGCATCCTTTGGAGAGAAACCTGTGGTGTGAGGAAGAGAGAACAGATAGAATTAGTAAGTGGAGTTAGTCCGAGTCGCTGTCATCAGACGACCTAGGTCCCCTGGCATCAGCCCACTCCTCCTCCGAGTCGCTGTCATCAGACGACCTAGGTCCCCTGGCATCAGCCCACTCCTCCTCCTCCTCCTCCTCCTCCTCCTCGCTGTCATCGGACGTCCTCAGTCTCCTGGCATCAGCCCCCTCCTCCTGCTCCTCCTCGCTGTCCTCCCTCTTCCTCTTCCTGGAGGAGCCGGAAGTTGAGGGCGATGCAGGATCTTCTTCCAGAGAGTCGTCCACCTCGGTCAGGGGCCCCAGGGTCTCAGGTTCCAGCTGAGGGATCTGAAACTCAGGATCAGAAGCAGGAGCATCAGCAGGAGCATCAGCAGGAGGAGGAACAACATAAACAGGAAAATAAGCGTAAGCAAGAGGGGCAGCAAAGTGAGCACAGGGATGAGCAGGATAAACTGCATACGCAGGAGCATAAACTAGAGCATAAGCAGGAGCATTAGCAGCAGCAGGAGCAGGAGCATTAGCAGCAGCATAAGCAGGAGCATTAGCAGCAGCATAAGGAGGAGCATTAGCAGCAGCATAAGGAGGAGCATTAGCAGCAGCATAAGCAGGAGCATTAGCAGCAGCATAAGCAGGAGCATTAGCAGCAGCATAAGGAGGAGCATTAGCAGGGTCAGCAGGAGGAATTTGGGCAGCAGGACCTTCTTGCAGCAGAGGAGGAGAGGGAGGTCTGACATCATTCAGCTCCTCCTCTCTCTCCCCTCTCCTGCCGTCAGGACGATCAAACCTGTCAGGAGCATCTCCGTCGTCTCCCTGAGGCTCGGCCACCTGAAACACCTCCTCGTCCACCAGAGCAGCCACCTCCATCTCCTCTTCATCTGTGTGAACACAAAGCAGGATGTGTTTAGAGACAAATTCAGTGAGTCTACTTTAAATGAGGAGATCCCATGATATAAACAGCCTTAACATGTACTGTCTTCTGAACAATAACATCCTCATTTATAAACCTGTGAGCACCATCATCATCCCACTTACCATCCACATCATATCTGTCAGGCTCGGCCACCTGAGGCTCCTCCTCCTCCTCCTCCTCCTCCTCATCGTCCAGACCCACGACGTCGATCTCCTCCTCCTCGTCAGCAGGGGGCGCTGGAGGATCGTCCATGATCTCTCCTGGCCTCTCAGCGACGGGACGCTCGATGAAGTTGTTCAGATGTCCACCTGAGGGTGAGAGAGTTTGAAAGAAGTCACAACCTGCACTATGCTGAGAAGTTACGGTATAAATAAAGAATTTGACATGAAGCTGAGGTCAATAAGCAACGATGTCCACAGATCAAATTCTTCAGTATGCTTTCACAGAACATTCACAGATTGAACTATTATCACATCGACCTCAAATAAACCATCAAAATTAGAGTATACTGTTGATAAACAGATATTTCAATCTCCAACATTTCTTACCAAGCTTTTAGCCTGCTACTTGATTTAATGACATTGTTGTTTCATTTATCTAAAACTGAACAGCAAGACAAAGTAGCTATTGTTTAGATGCTAGGATAGCTATGACAGAAATATTTTAAATTAAGAAAAGTTCAAAAGTCAAATATGTCTTAACTCTACTTGAGTTAACACGCATTAACATTCAACTATTGGACTTTTTTGAATATATGACAGTGTTATGACGCCTTGGAAAGTACCAATTGTTTGACAAAAAACCATCTCAGTTCAAAATTGGGAACTATTTCTATTATTCAATTCTATTAAACATGAATTCAATCCATTTAAGTTTAAAAGACAAAGAACTGAAATTGTATTTAATTGTCAGAAATATTCAGTGATAAAAGCTGTGTTAAAAAGCTCAAAGTTTCAAAAATCAAACTCATGTATCCACACAGGCGTCCATTTGTTTACATCTGCACGTGCTGACGTTCTGACGTCAGCTCTCTAAAATTCCACCGTCTCCATGGTGATCAAGAAAAACTAATTTTAAGCATTTTACGAAAAATAGCCCAGTCGCCATCTTTATAACCAAAACTTTATATTAAATTTAGAATAATTCATGCCATCAAATCAAAATAACAAAGTTTTCAAATCCCTACATCAGTGTTAAACACATTATAAACATTTCCCGGCAGAATATTGACTTTCCCACCATCTCATATTCATTTTACACATAAAAACAAATCTGTGAGAGGTTTTCAAACTTCTAACACTCAGTTTGACAAAGTGTCGATCTTTACTTTAAACAATTGTATGAATTCAGCATTAAACTTGTACTGAACATTGTTTTAAATGATTTTATGGATATAAATGAGCATAATGAAACATAATGTGAGAGTAAAAGATGTCTTACCACCGTAGTAGTGCAGCAACAACCTGTATCTGGCCTGCAGGTACTCCTCCATCAAGTGTCCTGAGGTTGTTCACTTTAAAAATTTAACTTTTCTCCTCGGGTGAAGTTCTCCAACAAAATGTTCTCCAACAATTTTTTTTTTTTTTAGGTGATCAGTTCTCCAAAAGTTCAGCTTCCAGCAGAGAGACTTTGCATCGGGTCAACTCGTGTCAAGTCCAAAAGCGAAAGACAAATGTCAAAAGAGCTGAAGCTCTGAAATCACCTCGGTCACGTCACCGTTCCGTTTCCATGGCAATGACTGACGTACGTCACGTGCGTGTGCGTGAGATTGTGTACAGTAGCCTAAATGGGTGAAATACCAATAATGTGTAGTTTTGTAGTTTTTCATTATCTCTTGTGGCTGTCGGAAACTAAATACGTCTCTGCATTTGTAAAATGACTTTATCAACTTTATTAATTCTTGATAAATGCTAACTTCAAAGGATATCCAAATTGTCCAGACACTAATCATTTATTTGTGCTTCATTATCTCATTATATTTTGGCTGAGGAGCACACTCACCACACTCACTTTTTCTGTTTTGTAAATAAAGAGTCAATCAATTTTTTCAGTGCTCAGTGGGTAATTTCACACACAGCTTGAAAAACATTTTAGATGTTTAATTCTCATTTAAATTTTAAAAGGAAGTCAAATTCTTAAAGAAGCTGATACTATTTGTAGGTGAGATTTTAAACCTGCTCAGGCCAAAGAGCAGCTTAACTCTGTTTATACTGTCAAAATAGTCATTATGTGGACTATTTCTTCTGTTGTTTGAACAAACATAACATATCTCCCTGTGTAAGTTAAAAATAAAGTATTTATACAAACGTCTTTAACACAAAGCAGATATCACCAGTATGGTTCTCTTGAGTCTGGCAACTAAGACAGTAAAGCCATAAGGATAATAATATACAGACTGGTTTATCAGATAAATAAAGACAATGGTACTTGTAGTTATAAACGTTGTCATAATTAAAATATCTTATATACTATAAAATAAAGACTGTTACTGTATAAAAACAAAGGAATGGAGGAGGGTTTCAGGATGAATGTTCTGGCTTTTGATTTCATGTTTGTGAATAAAACTGAAAATCTTCCCTTTCTTTTTTTACATTTTCACACTGAAATATAATCTAGTCAATGTTATCAAGCCTCTACTGAAGGTATAATATCTATAAATAGATTTTAAAAAATGAAGTTCAGAGTAGAAAGTTGTTTCTTGGTCAACACACCTTTTAGAATAAAAAGCTTTTTTCTTTGTGTTTTTGTGCATAATATTCAGCATATCAATCAAGTAAAATGTAGATAACAAGAAAACAGCAGAACTCTTACTGCTAAGAAGCTGATAATAAAAAGTTTAAATCAGGTGATTAAAGTTCTGGTATTATTTTATTTATTCACTCGCACTAATGAGCAGGTATTGTTGTCTACACTCAGCGTACCTTTCTCCTTAGCTCGTTCAGTGTTTTTTTTTTATCTCGATGAGCCAGTGCATTAGAGTCTGGATTGATGTTGGCTCTTCCCCTCATTGTTGAAATGTTTCTGCCACATTCACCCTGAGCTCTGGACAGAGCAGCATGCACACACCTGTGCTGGCTGCAGTTCATCAGACACACGTGAATCCACTCTCACCTCAACCAGGATTCTTCTTGAGAGGATGAGAGCTCATTGCTCGGTTTGCTCTGCCACCAACAAGACCTGTTTTCACCTTGTACTGAAGTATCTGATAGATGTATTAACTGTGTTTACACAGAACTCTCTTTATGATAATATTACTTGTCAAAAGATTCATTGTGCAGAATTATAATATGACATTTTTAAAGTTTTATTCCCAATTTCTTTCCCCTATATATATTGTACCATATCTGAAGTACACATATCTAGTAAAATAATCATCAAATTTGATATTTTATTTTTAGACTGTTTTGGAATGTATTTCCTCTCCCCAAATTTGTCACTACCGAAACATAGTATTGATGATAAAAACAATATTATGTTAACCTGTAAGTATTATGTTTACTTCCCTCATGTAAAAATTATTTTAAATAATTGTATTGAAAGTTTTCACAATAAAATCAATGAAAATTATTTTTTTAACAAATTTCAAATTTCAATTTTTTTAATTCTTCAAACTCTATGTGCAATCTTTCTTTCTAAAATGTAAAACGATGATCAGATTGATTTCAGAGTTAATGATTTATAAGACGGAACATACAGTTAACCAATCAGTATCATAACATTTTAGTTGATAACTCAATATATCTATATTTTTGTAAAAACAACCAGTGTTCGGTAATGACCAATATTTTCTTTGTAGTGTTTTATCATATTCCTTCAACCTTATTGCTTAATTTTAACTCATAACATGCCTGATGTTGGGAATATTATAAGCACGTATGTTTAGTGGTCAATAAAATAATTTATTTTTGAAGAAAAATGTTCATCCATGACCATATAGTACAAATATTACTTATCAATTGCTTATTTGCTGTAAATAGATGATTGAAATGATGATACTTTAAGAAACTCATTGATTCTAAGACTTTGGAACACATTTATTTCAAAATGATTAGATTTAACTACTAACCAGTCCATTTGGTCACATGATAATGTCACCACCGAATTTCACCATATGATTCGTGACTGTTTCGGTAGTCACAATTCTACCTAATTTTGAGCATAATTAAAGAATGCTAGCAAGCACATGGCTAGCAAACACATCTTTGAAGAGGTGTACACCCATAGAAACATAATAATTTGCATAAAACCCCAAAAAGTTGACATAATTGAAGAGAATGTGTGTTCGGTAGTGACAATTTTTTAAAGTTACACTGATTTTCAGACTTTGGAGCACATTTATTTAAAAATTATGGGATTTAGCTGCTTATCATTCAGCCATGGGGGACAGGGATGCAATGTCACTTCCTGGTCAAAAATTCAGGGGTGTGGCTTAAATGTAGGCTCAGCCAAGCCACTAAAACTCTTGTGTTTCGATAGTGATATGAAAACAAGGGACATGATTTTTTGAGCATAGTTTTTTAATTTAAAAATTAAACCCACAATAAATCTAAGTCTTTCAACCTCTGTTTAAACTTAATCACAAAGATCTTTTAAATTACACAGTTGAAACAAATCTAAAAAATGTTTTAAGTGGTATTTACATAAATTTAAATTTAGGGGACAGGATTGGGGACAGCTACTTCTCAATAGAAAGTACCCTATAAATGATAATTAGGGCCCAAGCACGAACCGTGCGAGGACCCTCTAGAAACCCTAGCGATTATTATTTTTATCTTTATTTTTAGGGCCCGAGCATGAACCGTGCGAGGACCCTCTTGAAACCCTAGCGATTATTATTTTTATCTTTATTTTTAGGGCCCGAGCATGAACCGTGCGAGGACCCTCTTGAAACCCTAGCGATTATTCTTCTTCTTTTTATTGTTCCTCCTCTTTGCGGCCACTTTTGAGGGCCTGAACGTGCCCGAAAACTCACCAAACTTTCCACGCTCATCGGGTCTCATGAAAAATTTGATATTTTGGTTGTTTCGTAAAAAGAAATCGCAAAATGGCTCAGTGGCGCCCCCTTCAATACTTCGAAATGGCCTCCCCATAAAGGTTTTTTTCACGTACACTCACGAAAATTGGTATGCATAT
Organism: Labrus mixtus; assembly: GCF_963584025.1. Taxonomy (NCBI): domain Eukaryota; kingdom Metazoa; phylum Chordata; class Actinopteri; order Labriformes; family Labridae; genus Labrus; species Labrus mixtus. Next base: position 4,250,884 of record NC_083629.1, on the reverse strand, counting down.
TAAGCTTGTCGGGACAGACTAAAAATCCTCTTGCAGCGTTTCAAAAAACCCGACAGGAAGTCCACAAATTAAAGTTGAATTTCACGATAACGGCCCAAAATCGCCGATTTCAGCCTTCCTATTTGAACGCACTTGTCCGAGGGCGCTCATCCGATCGACGCAAACTCAGTGTCAGTGCGTTCTAGACAGGCTCAACATATCTCGTTGTGCTCTGCACGTTATTTCGTCAAAGGGCGTGGCCGTGGCGTGCGTTTTAAGTTTTTTGAGCATTTTGGCAACTTGCCAAAAAAGTCAATGCTTATATCTCTGTCATCTAGTGTTCAATCATATTAAAATTTCTCATGCATGATACGGGACCTGACCTGAACACATCCATGATTGACACTTTTTGATTAGTCACCTGTTGACAACAGGAAGTTACTGCTTCTCAATTAGCATTAGCCATTGCTACACGGTAGCTAATTTTCCCCTCAAAATTGGTGTGGACCATGCTAACACCTTGGCCATACAACACTTTCAATCTCAAACACCTACATCCAACGCTGTCGCCATACGGACGCGTCGCTCGCCATCAAACAGGAAGTCATTTTTTCACGGGCTTAACATAGTCGTACTGTCCCGAAACTTCATACATATAATCCTGGTAGTAAAGTCAAACATGTTATACCGTTATTATAATATGTAACTTTACCACTTTTTGCCTTGCATCTATTTATTAACCAGGCAGCCATCCTCACACTATAATTGCCTTTGATTTGTATTACTATTTTGTCAAGTTTAACATTTTTGTGATCAATAATAAGGGAAAACTAGTGTTCCATTTACAGCCTTCTGTTGTACCTGTTTTTTTAATTTACACAATAAAGGTAAAATAACCCCACCCTTATCAATATCACCTAGCTAATAAAAGAAAAAGGGTATATTGTCAGTTTTATCTACATACCTGCAGGTCCTCATGCTTGATGTGTGAACTGCTGATTTTCATCATTACAACACACAAGCTATGCAACCGGATATACTCAGTAGTATAGAGATTAATGTATATACTGTAGTTTAACCCATAATATTTATGATATCATAGTCACTGTTAACTAAACCATATTTGAACAGGTTCACCTGTGGAGAGTGCAGGATGATGCACAGAGAGGTGGAAAGTGTGTGCTGCAAGCAGCTTAACGCCGTATGTAAAGACAAATAGTTTCCTTATACAAAATGATCATTCAAAGTATGACTACACAAGATTAATACTGGATCTTCAGAACAGAAACACCTTCTAACACATATTCCAACAGGTTCAGAATAAATGTCTGGAGCTTCCAGAGGAGCCACACTGCATGACTCTTCATCCAGGCCTTGAGCCTGTCTGCCTGAACCCCTACTCCCTGCAGAATGCTCTGAACATTTATCAGACAGACCATGGACCACTGGAGATGAAAGAGAGCTGTGTAAGTCTGAAAAAAACATTTTTATTCAGGAATGTCAAAATAAGAGTTATGTTAGTCAAATTGAATGCATTTCTTAAAAATAAGCTGAGAGTTTTAGGAAACACAGAGTTGGTTTAGTGTTAGTTTAACTCAGTTTTGGTATTGTCAGGATCAATGCACAGCCAAACAATTAGAATGTAAAGTGTCTCTGAGCTATAAATAAAAAGCCTGCACTCATGTGGTGCCTACAGACAAATGTAAATAATCCAAAATAATGTTTTACATTCACAAAAGTTCTAGACAGTACAAACACAAGTGAGTGAACATCCAAAAATGACTAGAGAATATACTCAGTAGAGAGCAGTCATCCACCAAGGGCAAACAAATCAGAAAAATGTCCAGGCCAATCCATACAGCCAAATAGATTTCAGGCATGCTGCAGGTTGATCCATCTTTCATCTTCTAGGGATCATGATGTGCTGTATAAGACAGACAAAATGAGAAAACAAGACTATAAGACCACTTAACCCAAAATAAATCTTGATGAATATATAATCACATTACTTTTTTACGTTTGTCATTATAGACGTGCTCGCTACCTGGCATCCTTCGTTTCCTGGTGCTGGGGATACCTGGGAAAGCACAACCGGGTAGTGATACCTTCCTGCATTGTTGTCCGTATCCACCAGGAGTACCCTGATGAAGAGGAAGAGGACACCGGTTTTAGGCCTCCAATTTAAATTATTTCCAAGTTAATGTATTGTTATGTTTGGACATGTGTTTTATATAAAGTCATTTCATTTATTTAATAAACTTTGAATACGTTCCTCCATTCCCTCTCTTTCTGTACAAATCCATTCCCACACATGTATGTTACTAACTTGGCTTCCTCCCATCCTCATAGTTCTGGGTTCTTCTGCTGAGTTGAAGGTTGTGCATGATGACTGGTGATTTCTGCCAATACTCTGAATCATTTATATTTACATTAAAATCACACAATCAAAGGCTGTTACATTTGAAGACACCTGAACACATCTTAAAACATTCATCAGATACTCAAATTACCATCTCCAGATTTTTTTCTCATTAGTGGTTGTGGCAATAATTCACAGTGGTTTAGTTTAATCTCAGGTCCTGCTCATGAATGCATCAAAGAGCTCATTCAATGTTAAGGGGCAGTCCATTCTTTTCTCACGATGCACTCTGGTATTAACCTTTTTTAAGGAATGAATTATACTCAGGTCAAACAATAAATGTGAGTTTAGGTGGCTGGGTAAAGTGAAGTGTTTCCCTTAAATGGGATGAGGATGTAGGATGTTATCAGATCTGCGGCCTGTTCTGCTGAATAGCTTCCTGTGATCTGATGGAAAGGATCTTTACATAAAATATTCACATCAGATAAGAACCAAATTATCAGATACACATATACAACAGATGTAAAAAATACAGATATGATATCAAGAGTATGGGCCAGACCTTGGTAATACTACTTCATATTCACTGTATTAAAGCTGTTAATGAAACCTAACAAAATAAACCTTCAGCTGATACATTGTTTATTTATATACGATCATGTTTAATGTCTGAAACCACTTACATTGGGTTGGTGTCAGAAAAAATGCTGACACTGCATTTTTTTAAAACATTTTCAGAGGTAAATATTCTCAATAAGTGATATATATTTATCTGTTAAAAAATTCATTAGAAGGAAAAAAACAGAACTTTGGGCGTCGGATGGCTTAGCGGTTTGCAGAGGACATAATCCTCACAGCCGCAGCCGGGGTTTTCGGGTCCTGCCAGTCCTGCCTCGGCCCTGTCATCCCCACTCTCTCCTCCCAGCGTTTCCTGTCTCTCTGAAGCTGTTTTGTCCATAATCCAGGCAAAAGCATGATTTACAGATGTACAGTACATAATCAGCAAAGAGATAAGAGGTACCATTTTGTCAACATAGGTAGCCAAAGATGACAGAAACTTCCTCACAGGAGCTTTAAAATAACTGATTCCCTATAAATGTACTCGAACACCTAAATGTTTAACCATGCACTGAACCAATTCTGCATGAGACAAATAGTTACATCACAATTGGAAGAATCAGATACTTTTTTGAACTCATTAAACATTTAGAATATATTTTTTTAAAGCTTGTCTTTTTCTTCTTCCATTAATCTGTTTTTTTTTTCATTCTATGGGGGAAGAAGATATCCTGTCTATATGTGGCTGCAGCAGGCCTGAAGTAAGTCTGTTAAGTCAATCTTCTCTTTTAACTAATTGAAATAATTGGATGACTTAACCTGCCTCTTTACTTACATAAGTGCTGAGTGCACTCAGTCAGTGCACTCAGAACACAGGTCAACTCAAACACAACCTACCAAAGGAGGGTTGTTTGGTATTACTGGCAAGAGAACCTTCTGTTGTAGCTCATCCTGCAGCACCAGCAGTGAGGAGGCGGACTAGTCCAACCTGCTCTGAGGGTTTGTCTTCTTTTTTTTTTTTTTTACTAACTGGTACTCTTCAATACTAGTCGGTTCTCTCTTGTTAGTTTCAACACATTTTGTCGACCACAGCCTTGATGATGTGAGCAGGTGGAATTGTTTAACCGGTTTAACCCCCATCACATCAACACAAGTGTCCAAAAGACCTCATATCCAAACTACCTCAGGAAGGAAATTGCAACTGTTTCACAATGTGAATTCATTTAAATGGACATGGTTTACATGTATGAATATGTGTTTCAGTGTCTAGATGCTATTATTAGTGGGTCCTCCCTGCTATGCTAAAATAAAGGATAAATATACACATTTTTTAAGTGCTTTATGATCCTCCAACCTATTTTTTCTGTCAAACCTTAAAGGAGCCTGATTCATCATTACTTTTTATTATTTATGATTATGTCAATCAACATGCTCCTCATGTCTGCATCTCAATTGCTGTTTGTTTTAATAAGAGCTTGATGGAAAATAAAAAATACATTTAGCATAATTTGTCTGGATATATTTTGCCATAGACAAACGTTAATTGAGGCTGTGGTTTCCATGGGTCCATGAGTTGAGGACCTAAGTACACTTGTACAATCTGAAGTGCTTTACAAAAACACTATGAATAGGATTGTTGTTTCTTGTGTTTAAGTCTTTAACCTCGACGTCCTTGTATGTTAAAGGTTGATCAAAATGAAATGAATATCATGTTAAGGCTTTATCGTTTATGATTAATAATAAGCTATCAGTGTTTGTAAGTAAACAAAAGAAGTACTAATTCACACAGCATAGCACCAATTCTTATGTCTTTATTGAAAACAATCGTTTACATGTCAACATCCAGAAACAAAAAATGGATCGGTGACCAGCTCAAGGAACTTTTATTTAAAACTTTTAGACTTGTAGCGCATTTTAAGAGATTTATTTGATCTAGGAAAAATCCAGATTTAATTCTGCCAAAAGATGAAATTCCATATGTAAGCAGCAAATTCAATAAAGAGTGCCTCAAAGTGGTCAGTGTTACATTCTTAAAGCTGTAGTTTGTAAAAGATGAACAGAGGTGATCATTTTCAGTTTCACAACAAAACCATGGGGTGGGGTTTGTTTATCTGCTTTATCTGTTTTGCAGTCAGTTACCTGAAGGCTCCTTGAAAAGTGTAACAGCATGTTCCAACTTGGTTTGAACGCGTGGATTGACACAGAGAAAAAAGAATTGGGAGTTTTTAACATTCATATCCAAAGCAGGAAAGTAGAAGAGAACTCCTGACAGCAAAAAATAACAAAGTGTGAAAACAGAACAGACAACATTTAAAAAACAAACTTTGAGGACCCATTTACACTCCGGCTAAGGCTGGATAAGTATTCAAATGTATGAATGGACATATTTGATGAAAAATGCCATTGCCCAGCCCTAACTGTTGCCTTTAACCCAGTTATTACCTGCTCCGCACTGGCCTGTGTGACATGCAAATACAGAGATTAATCACAGCTGTAGAGTCAACACTTCCTGGATCTGATTCTATTGGAAATATGACTCCATCACACAAATAACTGGTATTCTGTTTTGAATATATTGAAAGTTGAGCTGTGGAAAATGACTTTCAGCTATCACACTATGGGAATGTCATCAACCCAAGTTACAACACATTTCATTCTCACCAAAGACAAAATTGTCTGGTCTAAAGATCTGGCCAAAGGGACCAGACCTCACAGAGTCCATCGTGCATGGCTCCAAGTCCACCAACACTGCACGAGGGACATACTTGCCACCTGGTGAAGAAAACAGAGGGACAAAATGGAAAGTTAAATCAATACCCCACAGTGTTAAAGCACTTATATCAAGCAAAGGCATGCTCATTTTGCTTTTGAGTTGAGATTGTGCATAAAAAAAGGTGCTAAGGAACAACTTTTTCAGCGTCCATGGGATGAGGTGATTACTTCTAATTTTTCTGCTTAGCAACAGATTCTAATGTCTAATAATTTGAGTTAGTTAATGCAATTTCTACAATGGCTGTACTGTTTTATAACTATTAATCATTATGACTTCGCATTTTTGCAATGATATTATTGATCATATATATTTTTAGATAGCATAAAATATATGAAAACTAATTTCTAGTATAGTCCTGGATCAGAGCAGTTTAATTGTCTGACCGTTTTTAAGTTTCTGATTATGGTTTACTGATTAAATACAGTAATGCATCAGTTATTTAAATTTACACAAGAACTAAACAAAATACTGTGGTTCAATAGTTCATGGAGACGCTTCTACATTTGTTTGGGACATTTTCGTTGGCTGAAGGTTTGTTTTTTTGTATCATGGAAACGAGGCGACAGTAACCCGCAATTCACACATACTCCGTGTGCGCCACGGTCCGTCAGCGCCACGGTCCGTCAGCGCCACGGTTTTGCTCCGTCGGACGGCTCGCGCCCATTCACACTGGATCCGTTTCTGGGACGTCAGCGCAGCAGAGCGCACCCATGACACATCACAGATAAACTACAAGATCCCGCGGGAATAAAGAGAAAAACATGCAAACAACATGTTGCTTTGTCTTTCTGAAGATGCATTGTTGTTAATTCGGTTCCTGTTTTGACGTAATGTTGATAAAGTGATGAAAAATACGATCGTGAGTCCGTATATTGTGTTTTATTTTAAAATTGACCGGATGCTCTGTGCGTTTCCTTGTCTGACTTCCTGTTCAGGCTGTCATATTCTGTCCAGCTTGACGCTTGCCTGCAGCGCACTCCGGTGAAAATAGACTCGCTGCGTATTTGAAACGGAGCAGAGCGTAGTGCCGTTGGTGACACGCGCCAGAGACGGACCGCAGCGCGCGCTGTGTGAACACAATGATAGACTAGAGTAACAGCTAAGTACAACGTAGTGCGCGGCGCTGACGGCCCGTCAAAAACCCAAGATTTATTTTGGGTTAAGTGACTTATTAAGTGGGTTAAGACTTATAGTCTTCTTTTCTCATTTTGTCTGTCTTATACAGCACATCATGATCCCTAGAAGATGAAAGATGGATCAACCTGCAGCATGCCTGAAATCTATTTGGCTGTATGGATTGGCCTGGACATGTGTTTTTTTTCTTTGTTTGCTTTTTTCTGATTTGTTTGTCCTTGGTGGATGACTGCTCTCTACTGAGTATATTCTCTAGTCATTTTTGGATGTTCACTAACTTGTATTTGTACTGTCTAGAACTTTTGTGAATGTAAAACATTATTTTGGATTATTTACATTTGTCTGTAGGCACCACATGAGTGCAGGCTTTTTATTTATAGCTCAGAGACACTTTACATTCTAATTGTTTGGCTGTGCATTGATCCTGACAATACCAAACCTGAGTTAAACTAACACTAAACCAACTCTGTGTTTCCTAAAACTCTCAGCTTATTTTTAAGAAATGCATTCAATTTGACTAACATAACTCTTATTTTGACATTCCTGAATAAAAATGTTTTTTTCAGACTTACACAGCTCTCTTTCATCTCCAGTGGTCCATGGTCTGTCTGATAAATGTTCAGAGCATTCTGCAGGGAGTAGGGGTTCAGGCAGACAGGCTCAAGGCCTGGATGAAGAGTCATGCAGTGTGGCTCCTCTGGAAGCTCCAGACATTTATTCTGAACCTGTTGGAATATGTGTTAGAAGGTGTTTCTGTTCTGAAGATCCAGTATTAATCTTGTGTATTCATACTTTGAATGATCATTTTGTATAAGGAAACTATTTGTCTTTACATACGGCGTTAAGCTGCTTGCAGCACACACTTTCCACCTCTCTGTGCATCATCCTGCACTCTCCACAGGTGCATCTGTTCAAATATGGTTTAGTTAACAGTGACTATGATATCGTAAATATTATGGGTTAAACTACAGTATATACATTAATCTCTATACTACTGAGTATATCTGGTTGCATAGCTTGTGTGTTGTAATGATGAAAATCAGCAGTTCACACATCAAGCATGAGGACCTGCAGGTATGTAGATAAAACTGACAATAGACCCTTTTTATTTTATTAGCTAGGTGATATTGATAAGGGTGGGGTTATTTTACCTTTATTGTATAAATTAAAAAACAGGTACAACAGAAGGCTGTAAATGGAACACTAGTTTTCCCTTATTATTGAACAAACCGAGCTGTCCCTGACAGGCAGGGAAGATACACTTGCTGCCGAGGGTATAGCTAGCTAGAAGATGCTACAGCGCTCAGTGTTTTTAGCATGGAACGTTGAGATGAAGGGCCGATCTACGTCATAGCTCGACTTAGCTCCGCCCATTAAAACCTAGAACTGAAACTTGAGAAAACCGTAAAAACGGTGACACATGACCTGACACTTGTTCAGATGAAAGAGCCTGAAAGGCCACAGGTTAACGATTGAGTAAATCCATTCTTACCTATTCTGAGTCACTGACTCCACATGTCAAACACTTGTACTTACTTTTTTCATCCATATGAAATGTGTGTCTGTAGTTCACCTCTAGAAGCTGTTGAGCTGATCTCCAGGCTCTTGTGTTTGATAAATAAAGACCCCCCCCCCCCCTTGACCAGTGTGGTTCTGGTTCCTGTTTGAGGTTTCTTCCTGTTTCTGCAGCTTCCCTTTAGTTTTCTTCTTCTCTCTCCCTGTGCGCTCCAGTCACTGCTCATTCAGTAAGAGTCTCTAGTGCTGTGACCAGGGAGATCAAATCCATCTGAAGACACTACTAGGACTACATCTGTCCTCTCCAGCCCCGCCAGACGCAAAGGCTACATGCACGGGGGGGTCGACAGCCCCGCCAGACGCAAAGGCTACCTGGAGTCTTACAGGCCCAGCCAGACGCTAAGACCCGCCCTCAGGATCAAAGAAAGAAAAGTCCACCCAGCCGCCGTGCAGAAAAAAAAGTGGAGATGTTGCAGATATGCCCCCGGTGCAAGACGCTACCACGGAGGTCTTCAGCCCTGCCAGACGCGAGAGCTGTCCCTGGAATCACTGGTCCATCCAGACGCAGAGGCCGGTCATCAGTGGAAGAAGAAAGAGTTACTGCAGCATCCTTTGGAGAGAAACCTGTGGTGTGAGGAAGAGAGAACAGATAGAATTAGTAAGTGGAGTTAGTCCGAGTCGCTGTCATCAGACGACCTAGGTCCCCTGGCATCAGCCCACTCCTCCTCCGAGTCGCTGTCATCAGACGACCTAGGTCCCCTGGCATCAGCCCACTCCTCCTCCTCCTCCTCCTCCTCCTCCTCCTCCTCGCTGTCATCGGACGTCCTCAGTCTCCTGGCATCAGCCCCCTCCTCCTGCTCCTCCTCGCTGTCCTCCCTCTTCCTCTTCCTGGAGGAGCCGGAAGTTGAGGGCGATGCAGGATCTTCTTCCAGAGAGTCGTCCACCTCGGTCAGGGGCCCCAGGGTCTCAGGTTCCAGCTGAGGGATCTGAAATTCAGGATCAGAAGCAGGAGCATCAGCAGGAGCATCAGCAGGAGGAGGAACAACATAAACAGGAAAATAAGCGTAAGCAAGAGGGGCAGCAAAGTGAGCACAGGGATGAGCAGGATAAACTGCATACGCAGGAGCATAAACTAGAGCATAAGCAGGAGCATTAGCAGCAGCAGGAGCATTAGCAGCAGCAGGAGCATTAGCAGCAGCATAAGCAGGAGCATTAGCAGCAGCATAAGGAGGAGCATTAGCAGCAGCATAAGGAGGAGCATTAGCAGCAGCATAAGCAGGAGCATTAGCAGCAGCATAAGGAGGAGCATTAGCAGGGTCAGCAGGAGGAATTTGGGCAGCAGGACCTTCTGGCAGCAGAGGAGGAGAGGGAGGTCTGACATCATTCAGCTCCTCCTCTCTCTCCCCTCTCCTGCCGTCAGGACGATCAAACCTGTCAGGAGCATCTCCGTCGTCTCCCTGAGGCTCGGCCACCTGAAGCACCTCCTCGTCCACCAGAGCAGCAACCTCCATCTCCTCTTCATCTGTGTGAACACAAAGCAGGATGTGTTTAGAGACAAATTCAGTGAGTCTACTTTAAATGAGGAGATCCCATGATATAAACAGCCTTAACATGTACTGTCTTCTGAACAATAACATCCTCATTTATAAACCTGTGAGCACCATCATCATCCCACTTACCATCCACATCATATCTGTCAGGCTCGGCCACCTGAGGCTCCTCCTCCTCCTCCTCCTCCTCATCGTCCAGACCCACGACGTCGATCTCCTCCTCCTCCTCCTCGTCAGCAGGGGGCGCTGGAGGATCGTCCATGATCTCTCCAGGCCTCTCAGCGACGGGACGCTCGATGAAGTTGTTCAGATGTCCACCTGAGGGTGAGAGAGTTTGAAAGAAGTCACAACCTGCACTATGCTGAGAAGTTACGGTATAAATAAAGAATTTGACATGAAGCTGAGGTCAATAAGCAACGATGTCCACAGATCAAATTCTTCAGTATGCTTTCACAGAACATTCACAGATTGAACTATTATCACATCGACCTCAAATAAACCATCAAAATTAGAGTATACTGTTGATAAACAGATATTTCAATCTCCAACATTTCTTACCAAGCTTTTAGCCTGCTACTTGATTTAATGACATTGTTGTTTCATTTATCTAAAACTGAACAGCAAGACAAAGTAGCTATTGTTTAGATGCTAGGATAGCTATGACAGAAATATTTTAAATTAAGAAAAGTTCAAAAGTCAAATATGTCTTAACTCTACTTGAGTTAACACGCATTAACATTCAACTATTGGACTTTTTTGAATATATGACAGTGTTATGACGCCTTGGAAAGTACCAATTGTTTGACAAAAAACCATCTCAGTTCAGAATTGGGAACTATTTCTATTGTTCAATTCTATTAAACATGAATTCAATCCATTTAAGTTTAAAAGACAAAGAACTGAAATTGTATTTAATTGTCAGAAATATTCAGTGATAAAAGCCGTGTTAAAAAGCTCAAAGTTTCAAAAGTCAAACTCATGTATCCACACAGACGTCCATTTGTTTACATCTGCACGTGCTGACGTTCTGACGTCAGCTCTCTAAAATTCCACCGTCTCCATGGTGATCAAGAAAAACTAATTTTAAGCATTTTACGAAAAATAGCCCAGTCGCCATCTTTATAACCAAAACTTTATATTAAATTTAGAATAATTCATGCCATCAAATCAAAATAACAAAGTTTTCAAATCCCTACATCAGTGTTAAACACATTATAAACATTTCCCGGCAGAATATTGACTTTCCCACCATCTCATATTCATTTTACACATAAAAACGAATCTGTGAGAGGTTTTCAAACTTCTAACACTCAGTTTGACAAAGTGTCGATCTTTACTTTAAACAATTGTATTAATTCAGCATTAAACTTGTACTGAACATTGTTTTAAATGATTTTATGGATATAAATGAGCATAATGAAACATAATGTGAGAGTAAAAGATGTCTTACCACCGTAGTAGTGCAGCAACAACCTGTATCTGGCCTGCAGGTACTCCTCCATCAAGTGTCCTGAGGTTGTTCACTTTAAAAATTTAACTTTTCTCCTCGGGTGAAGTTCTCCAACAAAATGTTCTCCAACAAAAGTTTTTTTTTAGGTGATCAGTTCTCCAAAAGTTCAGCTTCCAGCAGAGAGACTTTGCATCGGGTCAACTCGTGTCAAGTCCAAAAGCGAAAGACAAATGTCAAAAGAGCTGAAGCTCTGAAATCACCTCGGTCACGTCACCGTTCCGTTTCCATGGCAATGACTGATGTACGTCACGTGCGTGTTAGTGAGATTGTGTACAGTAAATGGATAATAAGAATATTACACTTGTGTTTAAATACTAGGCCTATATGTATTTGTTTTTTCATTGTCTCTAGACACTCTGTGACACCTGAGTGTGTCTGTTTACCTATAAACACAACATGGTAACTTTATTAATTCATGTTAACGAATTTATAAATAAAATGCAGATCACAGACTGCAGAGGTCTCTGTGTTATATTTCATATGGGATTAGGATTTTAAAAGATTTTGTTTGCTATTTTGGCAGCTTTTTTTAGTGCACTAAGCGTGATTTTACACAAGGCCCAAAAATCTACTTTAAGGATCTCATGCAGCTTAGATATGAGCTGTTACAGGCTACAGAAACCAAGTTTAAAGGGTGATATGCTGCTATACAATTGTATTCTCCTAAAATCATTTTGTAAACAGTTTTTTGTGTGCTTGTGTGGGCACTCACTCTTTGTATTCATTGAGAGTGATGAAAGAATCATCTCACTGCAGTCAGGTGTGTGTGTAACTGATTGACTTTGATTAAGTCCAGGTGTGAGGAGTTTTTATATAGTCTGAGGCCGTTTTCAAAACCGCGTACTATACTACTATACGTACTGATTTGGCCAAAATGCAGTACGCAGTATGCGAACAAATGTGAGATCCGCAGTATGCCAAAAATACCCGGATGTCATACTGATTCGGGAAAAATGTACAGTATGCATCGGACCAGTCTACCTCGCGTACTGTCTCCCAGAATGCAAAGCGCCAGGTCAATATTTACAGTCATAATGGGGAGCGCAGTATTTTGACGGCGGCGGAAACTGAATATAAATGTAAGTACCAATTACCAGACAACATTTGTCATCATTTGCTTTTGTTTCATTATAATAACGTAGAATTTTTATTTGGTTAACATTATAATTTGGGCCCTTAACGAACGTCAAGCTGGTCAAGTTATGCCTGCTAACGTAATGCTAAATATCACAACGACGGCAACGCTAGCATGCCGTCACCGTATAAACACAGGCAACTTTACTATTACACCACAGTAACGTATATTTATTAAATTAATTAAGGCACAGAACAGGACACAAGAGGCCCTTATCCGTTGGCGAACAGCCAACGAAAGCCTGTTCAGTGGCCGCAGGAATGCAGCCCAAAAGGGACTTGGACGTTAAGTTATTATTGTTCTTAAGTGAGCTCAGCTGCTAGGTAAATTCACTTATCTACAGAAAGTAGTGTGATAAAGTTACATCTTTGGCGGTACCAGTGTTCTCATACAAATAAGCTTTTATTGTTGTGTTGTGGCTGGTGGGGAAAGTGGACGGGAAGATCAAGCACAAGTGGGAGAACCTCAAACAAAAATACAAGGTAGGGATAAGTAAGCTGCCTTCCAAAGGTGTGAGATCACCTGCAATGACTTTAATTTTGCCTGTGTGTGTGTGTGTGTGTGTGTGTGTGTGTGTGTGTGTGTGTGTGTGTGTGTGTGTGTGTGTGTGTCCAAAACGGGAGTGAACACGGCGGGAGGAGAGGCCACCGCTGCATCCTGGAAATGGCATGCCCTGATGGACGAGGCACTGGGCCGGAGGCCTTCAATAACACGTCCGGTCACCATTGACTCTTCAGGCCAGGATGTAGTGGTGGTCTCTCCTCCCTCCCCTGTACAGAAATGACTAAAACACAGTCACTTCTAAGTGAAATCCAAATAGGCAAAATGTGAAACAGGCACTTTTATTAACAGAAAATGCAATGTGAACATGCTCATGAAAAATTATATATGTGAACAAACAAAACCTAAATCTCCATAAATAAAAGTAGTGGAAATGATAATATATATATTATTAGTTATGGTCCTCCAGTGCTTGGATGACCCCAATAGGTGCAAAAACGTCTGCTGCCAGCCTGTTCCTCATGTTGTCCCCTGGCATTTGATCATCAGGGTGGTTGGGGTGGTCAACGCCCTGTTCATGGAAGGCCCCCTCCTCCACCTCTGGCTCCACCAAATCCCCATTGTTGATGGAGAGGTTGTGGAGGAAGGCACAGGTCAACACCACTGCTGGAACAAAGGTTGGCTTGATCTACAGGAAATAATACAAGTTTAATGTAACTGTATAATGAAAGTAAACATGATTGAATAGCTTGCATTACGCTGCTCTTTTGTTTTCATTATTGTCTCAGAATGTCCATACCTGTATTACTTTGCTGCTTATATTTAATAGCCACTGCTCAGCACTTATTCAACTAGTGTGTACTTAGATTTACACATTAATGCTGTCTCTCACCTCCAGGGCCTTGAGGAAGATGCTGCGCCACCGCGTCTTGATCATGCCAATTGCCCTTTCCACCACACACCGTGCTTTGGCATGATGCCGGTTGTATCGTGCATGAATAGGGTTTTGCACTGGCTCCCTGAATGGGGTCATCAGGCTGATTGGTGCAGCCAGGCAGGGATACCCCCCATCCCCAACAATACACCAGCCATGAGGGGGGTAAAGTCGGTTTACATATAGAGAACTCCACCACAGGACTCTGGCATCATGGACAGAGCCTGGAAGTCCTGTGAACAAGGGTGATGTATTGTGAATATGTCATTGTACTTGGTACAGGACAGATTATGTTGAAAATGCCCGTCTCAAACACTTCTGAAATGTGACATCACAAATTCAATTGTGATTATACAATATATTTTAAAGTAATTACAATGTTTACAATCATGAGATAAGTAGAAATTCACACATGAACGTAATGACGTTGCAGTTGTTGGGTGACAAATACAAATCACAGTAAGTGTGAGTCCTGGTCCACATTCACATTAATTGTATGTGAGATGACTGCAACACCATTTCTTGTGAAACTCCAGCAGTGTTAGATGGACTTAAAGTTAACCCAACCTTCCATAGGTATTAATGTCAGTAAATGATGACTGAATTATTTATTAAATCAACAATCCCTTAAGCAGTGTAAGCTGTACTAATACATTTCTGACTTTCATTACTACCTGTATATGTATTAAGGAAGCGACATTTGTGATCACACACTACCAGCAGCTGAATGGAATGGAAGAGCTTCCTGTTGAACAACACAAAATGTAATTGATAACCAATCACATTGATATGGGATTAAAAACAGGTTTATATGAAGTGGTATTTTGTATGCAGGTTACCTGTTGTTGTTGTTTGCTGCAGGTGGCTATATATATATATATATATGTATAGATATATCCCCACTTTGCTCCAGCCATGGTCCTTGGTGTATCCCAGACACTCCACCAAGGCCTTCACTGTCTGCCTTGACAGACGGAAGTCTTTCTTTAGTTCTCCATCTCCCAGGTAGAGGCGGACAATAGCGCTGTGGCCATTCAATTAGAGGTACTAAACAGTATACAGCACGGATAGTAGGTACTGCCTACTGCCTACTGACAGATTGAGTAGGTACTTGGCAATTCGGATACAGTATCCGAATTGCCAAGTACCTACTCAATCTGATTTCAGTCGGGACTTTAAATTAAGATTAAATGAATCAATGCTCGTTTGTTTTGATTTGGAGGTGGACGTGACGATTTACGTTTAATTTCGCACAGCATTGTGGGTGGCATTCATTTCCTGAAAGCACGCATCCGATCCATACTGCATGAAACCCGGAAGTTAGTATCCATACTGAAATGTTCAGTATACTGAGGTGGACCCAAAAAATGCATACTGAATGACCACGAAAGTTCAGTATACTGAAAATCCCTACTGAAAAGTACGCACTGCCTACTGAACTGTGGCTATTCGGAAAGGGCCACTGTTTGTCTCGTGCCACATTATCCTGATGAAGATCTTATGGATGGAGATGTTTCCCTGTTTTAAATAAAGTTGCTCATTTGGAGCTGAGCAGTGTGCGGACCTTTCTCTTTATTCTGGTTGATTCGTTAACTGAAACAGATGATTAAACATTTCATCTTTGTCACAACATGACCTTTTCCTATGGAGACACCCTCAGGGCAAAAAAGTTTTTTTCTTTCAAACATCCATCGATCCATCCATCCATTGTCTTCCGCTTATCTGAGATCGGGTCGCCATGGCAGCAGGCGCAGTAAGTCAGCCCAGACTTCCCTCTCCCCAGCAACGCTTTCCAGCTCCTCCTGGGGGATTCCGAGGCGTTCCCAGGCTAGACGGGATATATAATCCCTCCAGCGCATTCTGGGTCTACCCCAGGGTCTCCTCCCAGTTGGGTGTACCTGGAAAACCTCTAAAGGGAGGCATCCAGGAGGCATCCTTAACAGGTGCCCAAACCACCTCAACTGGCTCCTTTTGATGCGGAGGAGCAGCGGCTCTACTCCGAGCTCCCCCGAATGTCTGAGCTCCTCACCCTATCTCTAAGGCTGAGCCCAGCTACCCTCCGGAGGAAGCTAATTTCAGCCGCTTGTATCCGCGATCTTATTCTTTCGGTCACTACTCATAGCTCATGACCATAGGTGAGGGTTGGAACGTAGATTGACCGGTGAATCGAGAGCTTTGCCTTCAGGCTCAGCTCCCTCTTTGCCACAACGGTTGAGTACAACGCCCGCATTACTGCTGACGCCGAGCCAATCCATCTGTCGATCTCACGCTCCATCCTACCCTCACTCGTGAACAAGACCCCGAGATACTTGAACTCCTCCACTTGGGGCAAGGACTCACTCCCCACCCAGAGAGAGCAATCCACCTTTTTCCGGCAGAGAACCATGGCCTCGGACTTGGGGGTGCTAACCCTCATCCCAGCCGCTTCGCACTCGGCTGCAAACCGCCCCAATGCCTGCTGTGAGGTCCCAGCTTGAGGAAGCCAACAAATCCACGTCATCTGCAAAAAGCAGAGACGAGATTTTGAGGTCCCCAAACTGGAAACCCTCCTCCCCCCGGCTGCTCCTTGAGATCCTGTCCATGAAGATCACAAACAGGACCGGTGACAAGGGGCAACCCTGGCGGAGGCCTACACGCACTAGGAACGTGTCTGACTTTGTGTCGAGGATGCGGACACAGCTCCCACTTTTGTCATACAGGGACCGGATGGCTCGTACCAAAGCCCCCGGGGCCCCATATTCCTGCAGTACCCCCCACATGATCCCCCGAGGGACACGGTCAAAAGCCTTCTCCAAATCTACAAAACACATGTAGACTGGATGGGCAAATTCCCACGCTCCCCCAAGAAGCCCTGCGAGGGTAAAGAGCTGGTCCACTGTCCCACGGCCGGGACGGAATCCATATTGTTCCTCCTGTATCCGAGGTTCGACAATCGGCCCGAGCCTCCTTTCCAGCACCCTAGAGTAAACTTTCCCCGGAAGGGTGATACCCCGATAATTGGAGCACACCCTCCGGTCCCCCTTTTTGTAAATGGGGACCAACACACCGGTCTGCCACTCCACAGGCACTGTCCCAGATTTCCACGCGACATTGAAAAGGCGTGTCAGCCAAGACAGCCCAACAATGTCCAGAGCCTTTAGCATCTCAGGGCGAATCTCATCCACACCTGGCGCCATGCCACTGAGGAGCTTTCTGACTGCCTCAGTGACCTCTGCCAAGGTTAGTGGTAAGGCTACCCCCGGATCTTCAGACTCTGCCTCCTCTTCAGAGGACGGGTTCAGGAGTTCCTCAAAGTATTCCTTCCACCGCCCAACAATGTCCCCAGTTCGGGTCAGCAGTTCTCCACCCCTGCTGATAAGAGCCTGGGGCAAGCCCTGCTTTCCCTTCCTGAGCCGTCGGACGGTTTGCCAGAACCTCCTTGAGGCTAATGGAAAGTCCTTCTCCATAGCCTCCCAGAACTCCTCCCACACCCGGGTATTTGCTTCCGCAACCACTGAAGCTACAGCCCTCCGAGCTACCCGATACCTGTCAGCTGCTTCCAGAGACCACTCGGCTAACCAAGCCCAAAAGGCCTCCTTCTTCAGCCTGACGGCTTCCTTCTTCAGCCTGACGGCTTCCTTCACCACTGGTGTCCACCAGCGGGTTCTTAGGTTGCTGCCACTACAGGCACCGACGTCTTCTGGCCGCAACTCCTAGCAGCCGCTTCCAAAATGGAGGCTTTGAACATGCTTTGAACCACTCGAGCTCCATGTCCCCAACCTCCCCCGGGATGAAAGAGAAGTTCTTTGAGAGTTGAAGACCCCACAGACAGGGACCGCTGCCAGACGTTCCCAGTTCACCCACACTGCACCTTTGGGTTTGACTGGTCTGTCCGGCAGCCTTCCGCGCCATCTGATCCAACTCACCACCAGATGGTGATCAGTTGACAGCTCTGCTCCTCTCTTTGCCCGAGTGTCCAAAACATATGGCCGCAGATCTGACGAAACAACTACAAAGTCGATCATCGATCTTTGGCCTAGGGTGCTCTGGTACCAGGTACACTTATGAACATCCCTATGTTTGAACATGGTGTTTGTAACGGCCAATCCATGACTAGCACAGAAGTCCAACAACAAAACACCACTCGGGTTCAGATCGGGCAGGCCGTTCCTCCCAATCACCCCTCCCCAGGTGTCCCCATCATTGCCCACGTGAGCGTTGAAGTCCCCCAGTAGAACTATAGAGTCCCCAGGCGGAACCCCTTCCAGGACCCCACCCAGAGACTCCAAGAAGGCCGTGTACTCTGAGCTGCTGTTAGGTGCATATGCACATACAACAGTCAGAGCCTTGACAACCTGAAGTCGCAGAGAGGCAACCCTCTCGTTCAACGGGGAAAACTCCAACACAGCGGCACTCAGCCGGGGGCTTGTGAGTATCCCCACACCCGCCCGGTGCCTCTCACCCTGGGCAATTCCAGAAAAAGAGAGAGTCCAGCCCCTCTCCAGGAGTTTGGTTCCAGAACTGGTGCTATGCGTCGAGGTGAGCTCAGCTATCTCTAGCTGGTAGCGCTCCACCTCCCGCACCAGCTTTGACTCCTTCCCCGCCAGAGAGGTGACGTTCCACGTCCCCAGAGCCAGTCTGCGCTGCCGTTGATTAACAAGCCGAGGCCTCCGCCTACGCCTGCCACCCGGCTTATCTTGCACCTGCTCCCACGGAAGAGAGCCCAGCCACCAGAGGCCCTATTCTTCGATCTCCCCCCCACAGCTAAATGCTATCCTTAATTAGGCATTAAGTTACCCGTAACTTAATGCCTCTCCTTACGTGTTGCGTAAACGTAAAGGTATATCCTGCCTTACCTGAATGTGTGTGCAACTGCCCTGTCTGTTTGAGGGGTGCGTGTAGGTGACTCACCGCCAAGATCCTCATATGTGCCGCAACCAGCACACTCGGACAGCCCGATCCACGGAGTCACTTGGGTATGATCTCCTCCGCCAGCCCTCTCTTTCATATCACTTTCAAAATTCTCTCCCTGGGTAGATGCAATTCAGCGATGGGGTCCTCGAGAAAAGGACACGCCATGTCAACACAACTCTGACGAACGAGGAATCTCTAACACTAGCGAAAAGGACTGAATGAAAGAATGAGGAAATGAAACAGCGTTTCTGGCTCTGAAAGAGGGAGGAGACGGGGAGAAACTCAGGGTTCAATGTAGAAAACCTGCTCCCGACCAGGTTAGGTTCACAGACTCAGTTACCATAGTAACTGACTCAGAGGTATAGTTACCTCTCCATCTGCAACAGACTGGAGTTACCCCTCTTTCTCGGGTTTGAGTGACCTCCCCCTCTGAAACGGAATATCCAGAGTTTCCCTCATTTCAGGGTTAACTGACTCAGAGTTTGCACAAAACCTTCTTTCAGAAATGGGCCCCTGTTAACAATCCTCAAGGACACAAGGCACCTGCACAACAATGTGACGGATTTACTGGTTCTGACATTTCAAAACTTACCGGTCTCAGATGAAGCGAGAAAGGCAAAGAGGAAGTGGTGACTGCCCTGGATGCTTATATGCTTCGGGGCTATCCCCCTAAGGTCAGTCACATGACTTTGTTGTTATTTTGGTCTCAAAGATAGGTAGAAGGATGGCTTCATTCACGGTAAAGACCGTAATGACGTTCTAAGTGAGGTCGAAATAGATCTCAACATGCATGTCTCACTTTGTTCTGAAAAAAGTCAGAGATGATTGAAATGTCTGCACAAATATTTGTTTTCTGTTCCGAGCAACTTTTAGTGCTTAGGAGGCTTTGTGAATACGGGCCCTGATATTTGACAAACTGACGACAGTAAAAGCTGTTTAAAGTCTGACGAGAGCTGAAGCTGGCTGGGTGTTTAATAAAAGTAAACTATTGTGCACACATCCAAGTAAGATGCATACAGGTGCAGGACAACAAACACTTCTTTTAGCTACATTGTAACAAAAAGAGTTTTTTTAGTTGTATTTTTTAAACTATGTTTCTGCTTCCTCAGGTTTCTGTCACTCTCTTGTGGTTGTTATATTTATTATCCCTGTTTTTTTTTTTTTGGTCCAACTGGTGATTTTTTTTTTTTTTTTTTACTGATTGCCTCACTTTAGAAAATACTGAGGAAGATCTTACGGATGGAGATGTTTCCCTGTTTTAAATAGGAAAGTAAAAATAAAGTTGCTCCAAATGAGCAACTTTATTTTTATTTATTTATTAATATAATATTTATTTATTTATTAATATAATAATATAGCAGTGTTTATTTAACATTTGCTGTCCAACATTTCTCTGTTTGTGTTAAAACGACTCATTTGTTTTTAGACTCCTCTAAATGACAATAAAGCTCTGTTTGCTCTCCTTACTAAAGTGTTGATAATGTGTCTGATGTGATTCCTGTCTGTTCAAACAGACTCCAGAGAGCCCACAGTTTCTGAAACAGTTCAACTACATCACCTTTAATGTAACCTTTAAGTGATTTATTATTGTAGAAGCTTTGTGTTAACCCAACATCAGTGAGGCTGAAGGATCTCACAGAACACAGGATAATTTCACATGTCTAAGTTTTTGGTTTATTTGATTGAATTTAAAATCAGATTGAAGTTCACAGTAGAAAGTCTGGAGCTGGCGGTGCTTCAGTGTGTTTAGAGGACTGCTGTGGTGCTGGAGCGTCCTCACATCAAACTGGCTGTGTGATGTCATCTCTCTGTGTTTTTTTTCTTACGTTGTCTCTCAGGAGCTCCAGGAGAACCAAAGACGCATAAGGAGTCCTTCACTGTGAGATCAGAAACATTATCATGAGTACAGATTATTCTCTTGGTCTCATGTCAGTGTCTACCATTTTCACAGATATAGAAGAAATCCTTAAAAATGCAGCTTACTTCAGTAGTGGACTGAAACACAGGAACATTCTCTTCTCTCCATGTCATGGTCGGTCATCTCTCTCATCTCGTTAGGAGGAAGATTTCATCTTTGTTGTCAAGGAAACGTCTGGATGTTCTTCAGGAGCCTCAGTCTCTGTACGAAGAGTCAACAGACAAATAATTATTGCCATGAAAAATAATCTTCAAACTATGAATTTAGTAATGGTATCTGAAAATACAAAAGTAGTGTCAGTGAGAAGCTTTTGTTCCCGCGGTATGACCTTAGGTGACCCGGTGACAAAAGAGTCTATTAGACGATAACTCTTTAAAATGTTGCAATAGAGATATTTGTCAGGTGTTCAATGAAGTCTGTTCTTGATCACTTTGTTTTTTTAAACTTTAAACTCACATTTTTTTATCAACAGTGAATAATGAGACACATCAGGATTCTTTGACTTAAAAAAAAGTGGTAAAATTAAATTAGAACACAACGAGCAGCAAGTTTACACAAACACATGCATTACGGTCTCTATGAAAGAAACATTATATTGATGACTCACCTTTGTTTTCAAGCTATCAGTCATAGTAAAGAAAACAGGAATACATCACCACTCGGCTGTGCTCCTTTCGGCGTTTCTGTGAATACTTATCAAACCTTGTCATCCTCTCCTTCCTCCTATCCGTGCGGCTCCTGAGCGGGTCTGTAAAGTCTGGATGCTACAATATATTATTTATTGAGTTCATTAAATAACACAACATTTAAGAAGTTTACACAACATAGAAATATTCTCTAGAGACTGAAACATGATAATGTAGATTTGTTAATGTTAGAAGAGAGGTAGGTTGTTGTTTTAATAAACATTATTATCTAACATTTTATCACTCACTTTATCTCTCCTTAATCCACTGTGCTGAAACAGTCTGGGTTAGAAATTGTCAGCAAATATGCATTCCTTTGCTAAACAACAGATTCAGCTAGTAAATGGACTGAATAGCCTACTGTATGGAATAATTGATTTCTTCTAAAAGTGACACATGACCTGACACTTGTTCAGATGAAAGAGCCTGAAAGGCCACAGGTCACTGACTCCACATGTCAAACACTTGTACTTACTTTTTTCATCCATATGAAATGTGTGTCTGTAGTTCACCTCTAGAAGCTGTTGAGCTGATCTCCAGGCTCTTGTGTTTGATAAATAAAGACCCCCCCCCCCTTGACCAGTGTGGTTCTGGTTCCTGTTTGAGGTTTCTTCCTGTTTCTGCAGCTTCCCTTTAGTTTTCTTCTTCTCTCTCCCTGTGCGCTCCAGTCACTGCTCATTCAGTAAGAGTCTCTAGTGCTGTGACCAGGGAGATCAAATCCATCTGAAGACACTACCAGGACTACATCTGTCCTCTCCAGCCCCGCCAGACGCAAAGGCTACATGCACGGGGGGGTTGACAGCCCCGCCAGACGCAAAGGCTACCTGGAGTCTTACAGGCCCAGCCAGACGCTAAGACCCGCCCTCAGGATCAAAGAAAGAAAAGTCCACCCAGCCGGCGTGCAGAAAAAAAAGTGGAGATGTTGCAGATATGCCCCCGGTGCAAGATGCTACCACGGAGGTCTTCAGCCCTGCCAGACGCGAGAGCTGTCCCTGGAATCACTGGTCCATCCAGACGCAGAGGCCGGTCATCAGTGGAAGAAGAAAGAGTTACTGCAGCATCCTTTGGAGAGAAACCTGTGGTGTGAGGAAGAGAGAACAGATAGAATTAGTAAGTGGAGTTAGTCCGAGTCGCTGTCATCAGACGACCTAGGTCCCCTGGCATCAGCCCACTCCTCCTCCTCCTCTGAGTCGCTGTCATCAGACGACCTAGGTCCCCTGGCATCAGCCCACTCCTCCTCCTCCTCCTCCTCCTCCTCGCTGTCATCGGACGTCCTCAGTCTCCTGGCATCAGCCCCCTCCTCCTGCTCCTCCTCGCTGTCCTCCCTCTTCCTCTTCCTGGAGGAGCCGGAAGTTGAGGGCGATGCAGGATCTTCTTCCAGAGAGTCGTCCACCTCGGTCAGGGGCCCCAGGGTCTCAGGTTCCAGCTGAGGGATCTGAAACTCAGGATCAGAAGCAGGAGCATCAGCAGGAGCATCAGCAGGAGGAGGAACAACATAAACAGGAAAATAAGCGTAAGCAAGAGGGGCAGCAAAGTGAGCACAGGGATGAGCAGGATAAACTGCATACGCAGGAGCATAAACTAGAGCATAAGCAGGAGCATTAGCAGCAGCAGGAGCATTAGCAGCAGCATAAGGAGGAGCATTAGCAGCAGCATAAGCAGGAGCATTAGCAGAAGCATAAGGAGGAGCATTAGCAGCAGCATAAGCAGGAGCATTAGCAGCAGCATAAGGAGGAGCATTAGCAGCAGCATAAGGAGGAGCATTAGCAGCAGCATAAGCAGGAGCATTAGCAGCAGCATAAGCAGGAGCATTAGCAGCAGCATAAGGAGGAGCATTAGCAGGGTCAGCAGGAGGAATTTGGGCAGCAGGACCTTCTTGCAGCAGAGGAGGAGAGGGAGGTCTGACATCATTCAGCTCCTCCTCTCTCTCCCCTCTCCTGCCGTCAGGACGATCAAACCTGTCAGGAGCATCTCCGTCGTCTCCCTGAGGCTCGGCCACCTGAAACACCTCCTCGTCCACCAGAGCAGCCACCTCCATCTCCTCTTCATCTGTGTGAACACAAAGCAGGATGTGTTTAGAGACAAATTCAGTGAGTCTACTTTAAATGAGGAGATCCCATGATATAAACAGCCTTAACATGTACTGTCTTCTGAACAATAACATCCTCATTTATAAACCTGTGAGCACCATCATCATCCCACTTACCATCCACATCATATCTGTCAGGCTCGGCCACCTGAGGCTCCTCCTCCTCCTCCTCCTCCTCCTCCTCATCGTCCAGACCCACGACGTCGATCTCCTCCTCCTCGTCAGCAGGGGGCGCTGGAGGATCGTCCATGATCTCTCCAGGCCTCTCAGCGACGGGACGCTCGATGAAGTTGTTCAGATGTCCACCTGAGGGTGAGAGAGTTTGAAAGAAGTCACAACCTGCACTATGCTGAGAAGTTACGGTATAAATAAAGAATTTGACATGAAGCTGAGGTCAATAAGCAACGATGTCCACAGATCAAATTCTTCAGTATGCTTTCACAGAACATTCACAGATTGAACTATTATCACATCGACCTCAAATAAACCATCAAAATTAGAGTATACTGTTGATAAACAGATATTTCAATCTCCAACATTTCTTACCAAGCTTTTAGCCTGCTACTTGATTTAATGACATTGTTGTTTCATTTATCTAAAACTGAACAGCAAGACAAAGTAGCTATTGTTTAGATGCTAGGATAGCTATGACAGAAATATTTTAAATTAAGAAAAGTTCAAAAGTCAAATATGTCTTAACTCTACTTGAGTTAACACGCATTAACATTCAACTATTGGACTTTTTTGAATATATGACAGTGTTATGACGCCTTGGAAAGTACCAATTGTTTGACAAAAAACCATCTCAGTTCAGAATTGGGAACTATTTCTATTGTTCAATTCTATTAAACATGAATTCAATCCATTTAAGTTTAAAAGACAAAGAACTGAAATTGTATTTAATTGTCAGAAATATTCAGTGATAAAAGCCGTGTTAAAAAGCTCAAAGTTTCAAAAATCAAACTCATGTATCCACACAGACGTCCATTTGTTTACATCTGCACGTGCTGACGTTCTGACGTCAGCTCTCTAAAATTCCACCGTCTCCATGGTGATCAAGAAAAACTAATTTTAAGCATTTTACGAAAAATAGCCCAGTCGCCATCTTTATAACCAAAACTTTATATTAAATTTAGAATAATTCATGCCATCAAATCAAAATAACAAAGTTTTCAAATCCCTACATCAGTGTTAAACACATTATAAACATTTCCCGGCAGAATATTGACTTTCCCACCATCTCATATTCATTTTACACATAAAAACGAATCTGTGAGAGGTTTTCAAACTTCTAACACTCAGTTTGACAAAGTGTCGATCTTTACTTTAAACAATTGTATTAATTCAGCATTAAACTTGTACTGAACATTGTTTTAAATGATTTTATGGATATAAATGAGCATAATGAAACATAATGTGAGAGTAAAAGATGTCTTACCACCGTAGTAGTGCAGCAACAACCTGTATCTGGCCTGCAGGTACTCCTCCATCAAGTGTCCTGAGGTTGTTCACTTTAAAAATTTAACTTTTCTCCTCGGGTGAAGTTCTCCAACAAAATGTTCTCCAACAATTTTTTTTTTTTAGGTGATCAGTTCTCCAAAAGTTCAGCTTCCAGCAGAGAGACTTTGCATCGGGTCAACTCGTGTCAAGTCCAAAAGCGAAAGACAAATGTCAAAAGAGCTGAAGCTCTGAAATCACCTCGGTCACGTCACCGTTCCGTTTCCATGGCAATGACTGACGTACGTCACGTGCGTGTGCGTGAGATTGTGTACAGTAGCCTAAATGGGTGAAATACCAATAATGTGTAGTTTTGTAGTTTTTCATTATCTCTTGTGGCTGTCGGAAACTAAATACGTCTCTGCATTTGTAAAATGACTTTATCAACTTTATTAATTCTTGATAAATGCTAACTTCAAAGGATATCCAAATTGTCCAGACACTAATCATTTATTTGTGCTTCATTATCTCATTATATTTTGGCTGAGGAGCACACTCACCACACTCACTTTTTCTGTTTTGTAAATAAAGAGTCAATCAATTTTTTCAGTGCTCAGTGGGTAATTTCACACACAGCTTGAAAAACATTTTAGATGTTTAATTCTCATTTAAATTTTAAAAGGAAGTCAAATTCTTAAAGAAGCTGATACTATTTGTAGGTGAGATTTTAAACCTGCTCAGGCCAAAGAGCAGCTTAACTCTGTTTATACTGTCAAAATAGTCATTATGTGGACTATTTCTTCTGTTGTTTGAACAAACATAACATATCTCCCTGTGTAAGTTAAAAATAAAGTATTTATACAAACGTCTTTAACACAAAGCAGATATCACCAGTATGGTTCTCTTGAGTCTGGCACTAAGGCAGTAAAGCCATAAGGATAATAATATACAGACTGGTTTATCAGATAAATAAAGATAATGGTACTTGTAGTTATAAACGTTGTCATAATTAAAATATCTTATATACTATAAAATAAAGACTGTTACTGTATAAAAACAAAGGAATGGAGGAGGGTTTCAGGATGAATGTTCTGGCTTTTGATTTCATGTTTGTGAATAAAACTGAAAATCTTTCCTTTCTTTTTTTTACATTTTCACACTGAAATATAATCTAGTCAATGTCATCAAGCCTCTACTGAAGGTATAATATCTATAAAAAAAAAAAGTAAAAAAAATTGAAGTTCAGAGTAGAAAGTTGTTTCTTGGTCAACACACCTTTTAGAATAAAAAGCTTTTTTCTTTGTGTTTTGGTGCATAATATTCAGCATATCAATCAAGTAAAATGTAGATAACATTTATCAAGGGTTGAGAAAGCCATATCAACCACTAGTATGGTCACTTTTTTTTCTAAACAACTTTTTCTCCTCAGGTGTCTTTGCGTGAAGTTCTCCAAAAAAGTTTTTAGACGATCACTTCTCCAAAAGTTCAACTTCCAGCAGAAAGATTTCGCATCAACTCGTGTCACGTTCAAGTGCAAATGAGAACTGTCAAAAGGCCTGAAGCTCTGAAGTCACCTCGGGTCACGTCACCGTTCCGTTTCCATGACATTGACTGACTTACATGCGTGAGCTGGGTTTACAAATTATTATTTATTTGTATTATTTAATGTTTAAACTAGGCTGCTTTTTAAATACTAAAGATGTGCTGGCTCTTTCATCACATACACATCTACTGTCGACACTGCTGCAGCACTTGAACGCTTTTATAAATAAGCTACAATCGCTATAATTGCTTCGTCAAAAACATTTGCTTGTTATTATCAAGGCAATCATCCATATTCACACACGAGAAAATATGTTCATTCATTCACATGAGGAGTCTGCAACTTGTCATATGTGTTTTAAATTGTGTTAAAGTTTGTTTTTGTTTTGTTTGAGCAAACAAAGCACACCACATCTCCTTGGGGAAATTTAAACTCCATTATACAAAGTTGAACCCAAATATTTAACCTTTTTCTATCAGTCTGTCGTCTCTCATTTGGGAAGATAGTGTTTGCAATTTGTGTTGTATCCACTAGATGGCAGTACAATGTTGTAGCCCACTGACATTGTTCCCTTGAGGCTTGCACATACAGGCAGGAAAGCCTTTAGAATAATAATAAATAGAGTGACAGTGACTTATCGTAGAAATACAGACAATTGTGATTGGAGTTATCCATTAAAGATATTTCAAGAATTATAAACACATCTTAAATTCATGATGATACCATATTTACTGTGTAAAAACAATCATATGGGTATAATGATGAAAACTGCAGGAGTCTTTGTGATTCTGATGATGGGTGTTGTAGCCTACTCCAATAAACACCTGTAGACCATAAAGCTGCTTGTCTGTAGTAATGTATATTTATGTGCAGGAGACCTACCGGTAAAATCACCATTATTACAAAACAAGCTTTCTATTTCAAAACCACAGTAAGCCTGAAATGTTGTTCAACACTCTTAACTCATAAAACCATGCAGGGATACTCAAAAAAAATTCTATTTTCTTCTTCTTTTTTTAAATTATATGCAGGAAAATGAGATTTGGTCAGAATGCTTCTCATTTTCACAGTATTAAAGTATTTGCTACCACTTGTGTATTTAACTTAAAATTGTTACAATTATCAATGCCAAAAAGCGGTTCTTACCATCATTTTACAATATGGCAACTATTGTTCAGGAGCTGAGGAATAGAGATTTATTGTCATGTGAAAGTCTGTGTGTGAACCTTGATAACACCATTAAACGGCTGACACATGAGGTGTTACACAGTGTGTGAGGAGTAGATTAGCACAAAGGAACAAGTGTCACAGAAGCTGCATCTAAAGCAGAACATCGTGCCCTCTTTTTTATTTCCCTCTTATTTGAAACTGCCAACCAGACTCTCATGTTCATTTTTATTTTGCCATCATTTTGCTGCCAACCAGCTCACCACATTTTCCCAGCAGAACCACGGTGACAGACGTGAAAGTGTTAGGTGCTGTTCAGGCCTGTTAGTCCCCTTGAATGGCTGGCATGACGGTGGTAATTATCCTGTCATGATACAGCAATTAAACAGAGGTATTTAAAGCCAGCGACAAAGTGAATGAGAATATTCCTTAAATGATAGGCTTTGTTCCCACTTTTGTCCAGCAGTAATCCTTCCTGTTCTGTGTGGGTGTGTTTTACTACCAGAGTACAAGGAACATGAATTAGCATATGGCTAACAGCAAGTGGTTATGTCTAATCTCTGGAGTTGTTTATCTGAGCCCTGTGTAATCAAGGGAATAAATGTGTTCATTTCGTCCTTCAAATAATTGCAACTGAATGAAAAAATAGGCCTTTAGACATTTTTATCTTTAGTGTCAAAATGTTTAAAAGTCTATGGCCAATATTTACTTAAGTGACCATGAGGCAAAAACACTTTCTCATAATCTGTTCTCACACTCACTTCTACCATTTTAGAGAATAGTCTCCTGTGAGGGGACGTCAGTGTAGAAACCAAAGTGACACAGACACAGACACAGACAAATTGTGAACAAGACAAAGTTGATGTCCAGCTCTGTCCGTCCTCTCTTGGAGGAATTTGTTCTTCTCTCCTCTGGTCGGAGGTACAGGCGGCCCAGGACCAAAAGCAGCAGATACAAACGTGTGTTCCTCGTGCAATTAATGCATGTAATCTTCTTTAATCCTTTAGCACTTTATTTATATTGCAGTGAGTTTTATATTTCTTGATTGTATTCCATCAGGTTGTGTTGCACTGTCCTATGTCTTTTTATCCGTTGTGGTTTTTTTGTGTCCACTGCTGTAAATCAAATTTCCCTTCCAGGGACAATATTCCACACAGAAAACTATTCTCAGTCTGTTGCCCCCTCTCTGAACCGCCTCAGCTTATATGAGCTGTCTCTGAAATGGAAGGAAAAATAAGATACTTGTGAAGCTGTGGCTGGGATTGCCATAAAGATGCTGAAAGGGAATAACAGTGGACATTCAGCGTTTTCCAATAACGCCAGGTAAAAACGGTTTTATGTTCTCTTTCTAGAGGTAGTCTTTCTTTGTGTTTAAGAGACAGGCAGGACAAAAAGAGGAGTGTGTCATTGTTCTCTCATCAATGAAACAACCCCCTAATCTATACATGCCAAGGTCACCAGGACGCCCACTGCTTGGGAATGCATCAACAGTAGCTACTAAAATGTTAAGAGGAGATAGAGCTATAATAATCATATGTGTAATAACGTGATACGGCTGCTTGTCTAGAGATTTAGTGCCACACAAGGTGACTTTCAAGTTTACGCCTCAGAGCCACGTTAGCCGTAATGTCTCAGGAATAATCGCTGTTTTAGCTCTGCTACAGATGGTTCACAGCCCACCTCATGTATGTCTTCTCTGCTATAGTGTTTCAGAAAACAGATAAAAATCCTTATAATCTAACATGTTATTAGAATAGGACATAGGCCGAGCTGTAATGAGAACTTAAGTACAAGACAAAGAAAAGACTTGAAAATAAACTCATAAAAGTACATTTGAGTATTTGTAATTATTTATTTTCACCCCTGTCAACCAGGGATAATTAATAATAATCAATATCCTGCAGAGCTCTGGTTCTTCAACAGAGTCGTGGTTCTTTTCAGGGAGGAGGCTCTGTGCTCTGTTGACTCTTTGCCTCAGCTGTAGGAGGGAGGGGGAGGGAGGGGGGGGGGGGGGGGATGTTTCTCTGAAGTTAATCCTCGAGCTGTTGTCAATCCTCCGTCTGAGGGGGAGTCAGCCACAAGAGACAGCTCAGAACACAGAGGTGACAAGAACAGCTCTGAAATGAGAGGAGGACGGCAGCTGAATAACTTTGAACATCAAATCACAAGAGGAACCTCAGCGCTTTGGGACAAAAAGGGTTTTCTACATGATGCTGTGCTGCAAACACACATCGATTGCACACATTGATTCTATAATCACAGTGAATGCTTTCCCAGGCAGTGCAGGGGTTAATAAAGCAAACAAAGCCCTGCGGTTTCATCATCTTACATTGTTTGCCCTGTAAATTCAGATGTGTTCTTTCAGTTTTTTTGTTTGCATGTTGAGTCCAGTAAAGATCAGGGAAATGTTGTCCCACGTCTTCAGAAAGAAACGCATCATATACTCTAATTATGACATGCAGCTCCTTTTATTTATTGAATTATTACATTTTTTATTAGATCTTTAAGAGTTAAGTCTGAAGTGTTTGCAAAAAGGATGGAGGTAGAGG
Source organism: Labrus mixtus (assembly GCF_963584025.1). Classification (NCBI taxonomy): domain Eukaryota; kingdom Metazoa; phylum Chordata; class Actinopteri; order Labriformes; family Labridae; genus Labrus; species Labrus mixtus. Next base: position 4,220,654 of record NC_083629.1, on the reverse strand, counting down.
ATCAGGTGGATGACTTATAAAAGTTGAAGTCAATGATCAAATCCAGCACATCTGTGGGATTTATTGCTGTGATATTTTCAGTATTATCTTCAGGGAATTTGAACATTTAAAGGATAGATAGGAGTTGTTGTAGTGAAGTCATATGAGTTAATCATGAGTATACTTATCTTCAGTAGACGTCGGCCAGTGGGGCCCATGTTTGAAGCTCAACAGAGTTCAGAGAAAAAAAAGTTACATTATGTCTGCAACACAGCTGTCCCCTAAATAAAAAGAACATGAGAAATTGAATGAAATGTCCTCAACAGAATCCTGCGCTTGGACTTGATGATTTGTGGTTGTATATATTTCATTTGGAGATTTATTTTCCATAAAACAGAAAAAAAACATGTGTGGGCAGCTGTGGATCAGTTGGTAGAGTCGTTGCCTCTCAACCAGAAGGTTGAGGGTTTGATCCCCAGCTGACCAACATGTCCGATGTGTCCTTGGGCAAGACACTTAACCCTGCATTGCTCCCGCTGCTTGGGTGGCGGTGTATGACTGGATTAGTGTTGTACTTACTCTCTGATGTACATCGCTTTGGATAAAAGCGTCTGCTAAGTGAATTGTAACATTGTAACATGTCCAGGACCTCAGTGTAAGGGAACTATACTCAATGAATTATATTCCTCCGAGCCTCAGCAGTTTAGTCTCTCCTCCATCCTTTTACCTTTTTTTTTTGTTGCAGGAGCTATTATTAACTTCTGCAGAGGTGAAGTACTTTCTGGTTCTCCCAGATTAATGAAAAGGTAGTCAGCACATGAATAATTTAAGTTTGTCCTCTTCGTTCATTGCTGAACTCAAATTGGACAGATACCCACTTAACCCTCCACTTTCTTCTCCCCTTCTTCTGCAGGAAGTTGATTGTGATTGGGAGTTTTTCTGTGCATGAGTTTGCAGGAGTCGAGTGTTTGTTGCAGAATTATGAAGATGTGAATAAATTACGAGCCAAAGCAGAAATCTCTAGTAATGATAGAGGAATAGACAGAAATTACAAGTAGCCAAGCCTCTGCTGAATTTCTTTTTTTCAACAAAAATGCATAATTTTGTAAAATATATAATTTATGGAAAAGCCTAGAATGCAATTATGGAATATTTTTGAGCAATTTCAGCAATTTGCTCAGCTCGGAAAGCACTCTTCACTGAGAACCATGCACAGTGGGCTGATTTAAATTCTGCAGCATGTTTAAAGTGAACTTTAGGAGAGCTTGTCGTGAAATTTACAGTACAGTCATCACTTCCCACAGAGTTTTTCTCCACCATAATCTGTTAACGTAAAGTCTGCATGCATTCTCAAGTGAACACTGGCATTCACTTTAATACAAAAAAACTATTATTTTGCCAGAAATATATATGCAAAGTGCATGATATCTTTGTAGCAATTTAAGCAATAACCTTTGTCTCTTTTTCAGTCTCTGTGTCCACATCAAGCACACAATTACAGCTGTTAAAATATCAGCCTGGGAACGTTTAGTATTTTTTTCAGCAGAGTTTTTTATTTGAAGGTCCTTCAAACGTACTATATGTACAATTATTTAAAATGTTTACATCAAAATGTCTACACTAATTTAAAATGGACTAAACCTTTGTTGTATATATATTTTTTAATACTTACATTACCTAAAATATTTCCAACAGTTGTCAAAGCCAGAGAAATCCTTATTTTAATAGTTGTAACAGGACGTGTCTTTTGTAGTGGCTGCCATGACAGAGCCGACACAACAGACAAGACATGTTTATCGTTGCCGTGGAAACACAAGATGTATTACGTCGAAGACCACTGCATAAGGAAGGACTTTCTGGTTAGTGTCACCGTTCATCTCTCAGCTGGAAGGTCGAGGGTTGGATACCCAGCGTCAGTCATATGTAGAAGTGTCCTTGGGCAAAATCTGAACCCCAAATTGCACTTGTGTGAATGTGTGTGAACAATCTGCCATAAGTGTGTGAGTGTCAGACATTTCAGAAGACTAGAAAAACCCTGCTCAAGGTTATAACATTCACATTTGTCTATAAAACTGGAAAAAGAACATGTACATGAATGTATAGAAAGTGAAAGTAAGAATACAAAAAATCAAAACCCTCATCTGCCTTCCACAACAAGCTTCATTCACAGTAAGTTTTTTTTTCATTGTTTGTTCTGCAGCATTTGTTTTTTAGGAGATTAAAATGTAGTCATTAACATTTTGGCCGAAAGTGCACCACAGACTAAAACAATCCCACACCTAGCAGCTCTGCAGTCAGTGACATTTGAAAAGGTAATTTGCAAGAAATGGATCGAATGGGAATCCAGCTCAACCATATGATTGACTTTTCCATCATGTTCTCAACGATATTTATAAGGTGTAGAGAGCAGAAAGTCAAACAGTGAACACATTACACTCAGCTGAGTTTAAAGAATTACAAAGTTATGAGTGTTTAATAGAGAAGAGAGACGCGTGAGCAGGAGCTCCAGAGCATTTCTACGCCCCTGAGTTGGTTTCTAGACTTTTGTTTAGAGTGTTTTAATGCAGGAAGAAACAACGACATTCAGAACACAAAGTATCCTTTCCTTAAGGTCTGGTCAAGGCTTTCTCACTTTCTACTCATAGGTCAATATTATGTTCAGACAACACACCGGACAGGACAACCTCCTCACCCCCTGCAGCCAGTGGCCTTTGCAGGTAGAGCATGCATTATTGAACAAGAGGTGATGGCTAAAATGAAAAAGAGAGATATAAAGGGTCTCCAGCGTTCATATTGTCTGAAAGAGGCGAGCTCCCATCAGAAGGAGACGGAGGGACCAGCTGCGAGCGAGCAGGGGCTGAGGAGGAATGCAAAGCAATCAATGAGCGGGCCAGGCTAAGTGCTCGCTCTGCATCAGCCCGGCAGACTGAAAAAGAAAAAAAAAGATGTCTGAAAGGTCACCATCCTGTGGCTTTCACAGATTAAATCTTAAGATCAATAACTTCGCTGTCTGAAGGACTGTTGGATCTAGAGTGTGGACACTGAAGGGTTTCTCACTCCATTCATAAAGTGTTTTCGTCTCACACTTCACACTTAAGTCGGGACCTAAACTGATGCTTTTTTTTTCACAGCAGGGAAATGAAGTTCAGCCTGATAGAGTGCTGGGATTTCAAGTAGCCACTAAGAGAGTTTAGAGGGCTGACTGAACAAAAAGTTAGAGTAAGAGGAGAGAATAAACCAAGTGACATTTCTCTGACAGTGTACTATAAGAAAAAACAAAAACTTAATACAACCTAATTTATTTATTATTAAATAATAATAATTATTTATTTTTTATCAGTGTGTGCCTTCTGAAGGAACAACTCAAGTAATTTCCTCAGGTTATCCATCATTTTTTATCATCTTTCTCAAAAAATAACCTAAACCTATTGTCTTGGATGATCAAATCTGAAGGATACAAAGTTGGATTCAGATAATATAATCTTGTTTTTATTTGGGATAAAACCTCCAGTTTGTGTTGATCAAAGCTTTTGAATAGGATCAAGATAACTCAGGAGATTGTTGATCACACAGAGGTCTGGCTTCAGGCGGAAAAAACAGAAACAAAATATAATAAGAAGTAAATATATCTTGTTTTTTTTACAATGACGTCAATAATAAATACATTGTTTATATGTTGCACTTGCTGTATTGCCACAGTGTCATGATTAAACAGACATTAGGGTTGTGAGAAAAAGACAGTATTTTGTTCCAATACAATTATTCAGCAAATTTATTATGAAACAAAATGTATTTAATCCAAAGAAACTTTCAGAATCTTTTTTCATGAGTGGATTTTGGCGCCCCCTGTGGACAAACCCTGCCACTTGTATATCCTCGAGTTACAGCCTCTTAAAATATTATCCCCCCCCCCACTGTATGACTGAGGGACAAGAGGACAACGCTTATTAGATTCTTCCTCAGTACACTAACATCCATGTCAATTTAACAGATTAATCAACAACAAAAACAACATTTACATGCAGAATGTGAGCAACAGGAATTAAAAAGTCCCAACTTTATGAAAAGCGGATTTGGAAACGTTAATGATAAATGACACTATTGAGAATGTTTTGTAAAATATATCTGCTCGAGAGAGGATGAATCCATCACCTTTTAAAATAAACAGAAGTCCAGTAAATGTACATATTCTGTCTGTAAATGTTGCAGGTATTGATATGCACAGTAGAGAAGAAAGCCACTATTACATTATTAATACAAATCTGAATATAAGGGTTAGGGTAAGATGGGTGATATATTTTGTGTTTTAGTCTATCCAGGTTTAATTTTACAGAACATGGACTTAAAAAGATTTCAGGTTCCACTATCCTCCCTACATTTCAAACTCGCCAAAACCTCAAAAACATCTGCAATGATTAATCGAGGATTTTAAAAAAACAACCTGCTGAGTGCATTCATTGTGGGAGTCCATACTAACAGTAAATGCCTTCGTTGAGGCAGAATAATGAGAGCCCGGTTGTTATTTAAAGACTGGAGCCATGACAACAGAGGACCACTGCTGGTGAGGAAAACGATGAGAAGCAGAGGGGCAAGATGTTGCTCAACTGTACGACATTAAATGAAGAATTCAAGGGTCTGTTATGTGTCAGGTGCAATGGGGTTTGATGGACAGATGTTTCCCGTAAAGGGATAGTTCCTGCACTCCGACTTAAAGGCTTCTTAGGAGGGAATCAGTGCATCAGTTTTAACCTTAAATCTCGGCTTTAGCACACTTGTAATTTATCAGACTTTTATTGTAGCCATTTGATAATAAGAGTGTTGAAAACATGCCTGCTGTAATTAAAGATGAGCCAGTTGTAATGTCTGCAACCACTCTGCAACGTAGTAAAATGTTTTGCTTGTTCGACGTTCAAGAGCAAAGCCAACATAAAGAAGTTTCTTCTTAGAGTTATGAACCCTGTGAAAAAGTGTGAAACTTCAGCTTCCCATACACTAACCTGTGCCCTCCTACACTACCCATGTGTAGTTCCCCAGTGGGAACTAATTAAAAATAGGGCTATTTACCAGTTAAACCATTGTTCAATGAGAAGCTGTTGACCATTAAATCCCCCTCCAGTTCACTCTGGGACTTTGACGGATCGTGGGAGATCTTCCAGTGAAGCATCAAAGCTCACAGAGGGGAGTCAGGTATCGACGGGCGGCTCCTTCTTCTTTGATGTATTTGTTTACAGGTCAACGCAGGAGAGCCACGCAGATAAATGAACTGTTAATGGAGAACATGAACGCTCATGCAGAAGCTGCCTATTTCAAATGAGTCTCTTCTGCTTTCAAAGGTCACTGACTGTGGTCACTGACTGTGGTCACTGACTGTGGTCACTGACTGTGGTCACTGACTGTGGTCACCTCAGTGTCGTTCAGCTGCAGTGACACTGCGTCACCTGTAATGCTTGCTGATGCATAACACATGAGCTGCTATATTTGGTTAAAGTCACTGTCAGTTAATGTCTCTCACATCATCTTTCTTCATTGAATATTGATGAACAATCCTTCACTCATTTTTTTTGTTATCTTCAATCTGCCATACACTCTCTTTTTAAACTAAAAGCTGAAAGTTTTGGACACTTTACACTCTCAAACTCTGCATCTCAGAGCGTCTGATCGCTGCTCGCTCAGCATGTGAAGCCGACAGATCTTCGTCTGAGACGGAGGGCGAGGAGGTGGAGGAGTGAGAAGGAGACAGAGGGAAACAGCGGGTGGGTTTACGGTGGAGGAGGAGGAGGAGGAGGAGGAGGAGGAGGAGGAGGGGGGTTAATGCTCTTGAATGTTTAGTGTGTGGGTGTGTACAGTCGTACTTTGAAGCATTTCCCCGCTGAGGACGGCTGTTTCTCACAGACTGCTGATTTAGATCATGTCACATGCAATGCACAAACAGAGAAATGTATTCTGCAACTTGTAGAGAAAGACACAGACTGAAAAACTTCCATTCACGTACACAGACACACACACACACACACACAAACACAAACACATATTGGTCACACTATAAGACCAAGTCAGTTAGACTTTAGGGATATCAATCAGTCCATTAGGAAGCATAGATAATTGTGAATCAATTTGAACTGCTTCTGCGCAAATGAAAGTGACAACAGACGCAATGGATGGACTAAAGAAAAACAACCTCCCAATAAGTCATGTTTTTTGCATGTGGTGGCCACAGACAGTTGCTCTCTGTTTATCCTTCCTTTGTGATTCTTCTCTATTTTTTTGTTCTGATATTGTCCTTGTCACTACAGGTAGGATGAGGTGTTACCTGCAGCCCCATCAGGCGGGTAGTCTATAGCTTCTCCATGAAACATCCATATGTGGGGTTGCAAGAAGGTTTGCTGTGTCTCCCTGCACAGGGCCGCTATCTGCTCCAGTAGGAACAAGGGGAGCACTGCAAGAGCCCTTCAAATGACCTCCAACAGACTGACCAAACTGTTAGAAACACTAGAGGGCCAAAGTCCTCTCAGTCCGCCATCAGTGTGTGAATGGGGGATTTTAACATGTAGTGTAAAAAGGTAGTTGTTCAGATGCAAAATCTATTCTAATCTGTTGTACAGGTTTTTTATTTAAAGGTGGAACAGAAGAGGCTGGACTATAAGGCAGAATATCCTCCCCCTGCTTCTCTGCAGAGACTGTGATCGTTAGATCCCTAACCCATCAGCAGAGCACAGAGGATTCACGGGGCATTGCATTGATTTATTGCAGACAAATACAACATATGTCTACAGTATTTGTAAGAAAATTCCCCAGGTGTTACTAAGATTTCGCATTCAATAAAATAGGATGGACGTGAGTTAACACTGACTTTGACCTTTGACTTCACAAATCATATTTCTTCATCCTTTAGTTTAAGTGGATGTTTTGGGCCAAATTTGAACGTTTCTTGCAAAGCTCTCCTAAACAATAATCCCGTTCAAAGGAATTGCAAAGGAATAATGGCTCTTGAAGACATTATTTCATTTCATATTTGATTTATTTGCTCAATTCAGTGTATGGTTTCAACACAATAATACAAAACAAAAAAATATATTTTCTCATAATGCTGAAACACTGTTCATGAGCAAACAGGAGCAGGAAGAAGAAAACTTATAATACCTGCCCCTTTCCTAATAACATAAGATACTGTTTAACAGAATAAGATGGCTAACCTGTTGTTTTCTCTTTCTTTCACATTACATCACGTTATGAGCTCACAGTGGGGTTGATGTTTGATCTTTTGGTTAAAAAGATAATGTTATCAGGTCGATTTTTTTATCCTACAGACAATCAATTTCCCTCTGATGATTCTGATATTCATGAGAATGACGGACAGACGGACAGTGTCTATAAACAACAACCTTAGGTGAAGGCAAAATAAGATAAGATTGTTTGGTTTTAACACTCGACTACTTGAAAGTGGATGTGTAAAAACAGACATGCACATATAACATTTGTGCAAAAATATTGTTTCACAACACGTGTTGTGAAACAATAGAGAATGGCATCATGAGCGGCTTGTCAGTGATGTCAGCCAGCCACACCATGCAGATGCTTCATGAAGCTGTCTTAATGCAAATTGTTGCACTACAACTGACTTTAGTTAAAAAAATAAATCAATGACTCATATCTGATTTTATTCATATGAGAAGCTATGTCACGCTGTCTTATCTGTCGATGTGATCAATATACAATGAAACTGATTACATTCAACCAAACGTGATTTGATCTCTCCTCCTATAAAAAGTTGTTTTTGTATGGCTGATGGCAAATAATTCAGACATTTCCCTTTTCGTTTAGCAGGTCCCTGGTGTTGCTTTAATAATCCTCTACACCAGATTTTTTTCATGCGCAACTTTTTATTATTTCACGACAACAGCAGTCACACTTTACAACAGTTAAATAACTGCAGGATGGAATAAGCAGCATGTTGCACAGACAAGGCAGCGACAGAAACAACGAAGAAGAGCTGGTTTAGCTGTACAGGTTATCCCTGCATGGAGCTGTGCATAAAACGTCTCATTGTTGTAATGCCAGGGTCTAGTTTTAGGTTTCTTTTTGTAGCTTTTGATACTGTAAGTGTTATCAACATTCAAAAATGAAACTGTCCTTATGGTCCAGTCTGAGTGCAGTTTTTGAAAGGTCTAACAGCTCTGGTGCCTCCACGTCTTAATCCCTGCTTTTCCTGCGCGCGTCCTCATCCGACTTCAGCTCCATCAGCTCCACCTCGTGCTTCGCCGCAGTCTCCAACACTTTCTGCTTATTGTAGAAGACCACAAAGTTATTAATGATGGGGTGGATAGGCAAGGCGATGGCTATCACCCCGCACAGAAAGCTCACGGCTGCGTTGCACTTTCCGAGCGTGGTTTTAGGGTAGATGTCGCCGTAGCCAACCGTGGTCATGGTGATGATGGCCCACCAAAAGGACTGCGGGATGCTCCGGAAGAGGGTCTCTGGGTGGTTTTGCTCCATGGTGTAAGCCAGCGCTGAGAACACAAAGATCCCCACGCCCATGTACATGAGGAGAAGCCCCAGCTCCTTAAGGCTCCTCTTCAGCGCGTAGGTGAGAGTCTGCAGCCCGGAGGAGTGGCGCGCCAGCTTGAAAACACGCGCGATGCGCATGATGCGGAGCGCCTGCACAGCCTGCTGGACGTTACCCAGCTCCATCATGGATGTGGTGCCCAGATAAGTGAGAGATAGGACCACGTAGAAAGGAATAATAGCCATAAAGTCTATAATGTTCATGATGGAGAGCGCGAAGTACAGCTTGTTGGGAGAGGAGGCGAGACGCAGCAGGTACTCCGCTGTGAACCAGGACATGCATGCGGTCTCGATCGCCTGCAGGATAGGGTGCTCCACCTGTTTCCCCTCCGTGTCCGTCACCTGCAGCTCCGGGATGGTCCCCATGCACATCACAACCGCTGAGACCAGGACGGAGAGGAAGGAGGTTATGGCGATGATGCGCGCCGGCAGTGAAGAGCCCGGCTTCTCCATCAGCCTCCACAGGAACCTCTGGCACCTCTGGGCGCGCGTAATGCACTGATCCACCTCCAGATCCTCCAGAATAACTTTCACTTTGTTCGCGATCTCATTCAGCTCCTCCTCTTTCTCACTTAGGTAACTTTTACAGCACTCATCTAAAACACTAGAATCTATTTTCCAGAACTCCATCTCCTTGATAAAACAAATGGGGCAAATCCCGCGTTTCATGTGGATTTCATCAAAGTAGTAAACTTCGATGATGCACTTAAAAGCGTCAGGATCTCTGTCAAAGTAAAACTCCTTTCTTCCCGGATCGAAGTCATCACATAGCGACGAGATAGCTTCAGGATTCTGACTTGAACAGTTCAACAACTCGGCCAGTCTGCTCTCCGGGTAGCGTTTCAAAACATCCCCGAAGAGCACAACTCGGACCCCGCCGATGTTCACAGTGATCTTCCCCTCGGAGCACAAATCAGTCCTATAGTTTGGTTTCGGAATTGTCCACATTTTAAAAAAAAAAATGTTCGGCTTACAAAGAAAGTTTTTTATTTTATTTTAGAATAAAGCGTTTAAACCAGAGTGGATGTCCATGACTCCAGCGCGTAAATGTTTCCTCTTAAGACTGTTTCCATGCACTGAATGTCACAGCTTGGGAGACCAGCTTTTCCTCACACCTTCCATCTCTCACTCTCTCTCTCTCTCACACACACACACAAACACACACACACACACACACACACACACACACACACACACACACACACACACACACACACACACACACACACACACACACACACACACACACGCAGAGAGAGAGAGAGAGAGAGAGAGAGAGAGAGTAGCAGGTCTCTCTTCACGTCTTGGAAATTCAATATGCAACCAGTTTTGTTGTAAAGACATCTCAAACAACTACATTTCACAGGAAAAAATGGGACTGTTACTAATAACACAATACATTTTTATTTACCCCAAATCATAACAAATGTTATCTCAGAAAAGAAAAGGAGCAGGTCTTGACTCTTTTCTTATATTATTTAACTCACCACAAGAAAGATCTTTAGCAGAACATCCAGTTTGTGTAACGTAGCTTTGAGCAGAGCTGAGGAGTGGGCTGGAGGATACACATCAAAACCTGTACAGATTTTATTTTATTTTTCAATTTTAGAGTCCTTCATCTCCAACCAAAGCTGTTTGAACAGAGGTTATTAACAGACATGTGTCAGAACTCACACAGCTCCATCTGGAGTCTATTCAAGGAAGTATATGCAGATAAATTAAAGTTATTTTCACATTTGCAGACTGGTTATTTTGGGAGCTTGATGTCACCACATTTGGACAAGAGAGTGGACATTTATCGTGACTTGTTATTAAATCCAGTCATACACTGCTTTACCTAAAATGGGAACGTGATTTGAAAGATGAAGATCATGCCGTATTGAAGAAGAAGCTCCACAAGTCAAGGGGAAAATGTTCAGTCGAGCAGAAAAAAAAACATGAAATAGGGGACGTTTATGTTAAACCTAATATCTTCAGGGTGTCTGATAGGGTATAGCGGATAGACCACGCCCAATGTACAACAGCTGTGGTCCTCCAAGAGTCAGCCCCGGTTCAAGTCTGACCTGTGGCTCCTTTCCAGCATGTCATTCCTCACTCTATCTGCTGATTTATTGTACTCTTTCTTCTATAGAAAGTTATAATCCTTGACATTCAGTGCTGGATGGAGTGTTAATAGTTACTGGTGTGAGCTGCCTGTACAGGAAATAAATATACCACCACCAACCGGAAAGGAAACTACTTTCCTTGTACTACTGTAAATACATTGAATGCTGAAAAAAAATACTGACAATGAATCCCAAACAAAAAAGTGTCAAGTTACTTAGGTGGAAACACAGCTACAAAGTCATTTTAACTAAGCATAGTATTCTAGTTCTCCTTTCACAAATAATAGCTTTACATTAAAAACATTATGATTTTAAATAAGTTAAATGGTATAAACAGAGTCATGATATATTTTCCTAAACTGTCTTCGGATTTGCTTCTGTACTCTTGGACGGTCTTCAGGTTTCTGGAGGGAATCGTTCCACAGTGCAGTGCAGTCCATTTGCTGCTTTTATTTTGGTGAAGAGGACCAACGTTCATCCACTGTTTACAGATTATTTACAGAGCTGTCAAAGGGGAGCCCCGCAGTTATTTTCCAGCTCACGAGAAATGTTGAAAACCAAAGTGTTCAGGGATTTATCTTTCATTAGCTGAGCTTTATTTAGAGGCCAGTGCCCTTTTTTGTTCCTGGCTCTGACTGCTTAGTAGGAAGTGTCCACAGCGTGAGGGACCGGATCCTCGTTGTTGTGTCTTTTTTTGTGGGTCCTTCTTTTTTGCTGACTGCTAGCTGAGCTCCAGCAGGTTAGTGTTGACGTGGAAGCAGATGACGGAGGAGTACTCCTGCTGACAGATCCCTGGGATGTCAAGGCTCACCTGTTGGAAAGAGGAAGACAGACATAAACACACACAGCGGCATGAGCAACGGTGATATCAATCTCTTGCAGTAAATTTGCCCAAGGCTGTTGGAGGGTTGAGTCCAGGGATGGATTTGCTTGTGGTGAGCATAAAGGAAAGGCTCCAGGTAATCGCAGTCAGGTGTGCTTGGAAGCAAAACAGTGTTTGACTGTGTGTGTCAGCGTGTGAGACTGTGGACATGAGTGGGACTGTCTATGTATTGGACGAAATGATACATTGCCGCGTGTATCTATTGGACTCCTGATGATGAACCGGAAATAAATGGATTCAAGACCTAAGTGCAGGCGTCCAGAAGAAGTTCCACAACTCACACCTCACTGGTTAAGAAAAGTTTTATAATAGTCACTACACATGGTTTTGTCCAGACGTCTGTGTATTGTTAATCTCAGAGCGGTTTGTTTATTTTTCATGAGGTACTCACATGTGTGCATTAATGCTAATTAATTATTACTGAAAGTGTTTTTGGAGAGCTGAGAGGGACCAAAAAACACCCAAAGATTTAAAAAGAAACAAATAAAAGTCTTAATCGAAGCTTCATAAATGGATTCAGCCTCTTACCTCTGTCTTGCCAGCTGTGGCAGTGGGGTCCAGATGCATGAACAGTGAGGAGAGTTCCTCCCTGAGTTTTTTTGAACGCTTCTTGTCGCTCTGCAGCAGGAGAGCCTGATAGTTCACCGGCAGCCCGTACCTGAGAAAGTGACACAGACAGCTCAGGGAAATGCATCACACAAGTCGAGAAAATCACTGATGTCTGTAGCACTGACCTGAGGACCGACTCCACAAACACCCTCAATGCTTTCAAGTGAATCCAGGCAACAAAGACCTCACTGAAGTTCACCTTCAGCCAACGCACAAAGATCCCCTGTGGAGGAGATGTGCACATCAATATGACACTTCATCACAAACACTCAAATCCAAAGTAGAATCAAGACAAACAGATTTAGATTTTTAATACATTACTTCAGGTATTAATTATAATTTTGGAGGTTATCACTACATGGACATATTTGTCCCTAGTGCCATCAGACTGTACAACATCAGTGGAGATGACCAGGGCTTTACATTATTTTTTTTTCATCATCAGCCAAAATGGCTCGTTAACTCTACAATGGTACAATTTTACCCCCAATTGGCTAGTTGGCAGGTGTTAATTTAAAGCCCAGGAGATGACTGATTATAAATGTTATGAGAAGTATCCTTCAGCGGTTCTGGACTGTCGAGTTCACAAGTACGTGGCATACACACCTGAGATACACAATCAAACTTGTTTAGAGAGCTCTTATGAGGTTTGACTCACATACTGTTCCTTCTTGTGAACACTGAGCTGCTTCTTCTCCTGCTGCCTCTTCTCCTCCACATCAAAGCTGTACTCACGCACGCTGAACCTGTGTGGATCAGAGGCTACACTTTGGTAATTCACACAGATAACACAGCCTTGACTTGATGGGGAACTGTCTGCCAATCAAGCCTGCTTACTTGCTGTCCTGGGCGTTGGCTTTGAATTCACACACGGCTCTTTTGAAGAGTGTAACAGCGAATAGTCCTCCCTCTCCGTCCTCCAACAGCTTCCTGATGGTTACACAAAAATAAATAATGACTGGGTCAGAGTGAAGCATGACAACATGCAGCAACAGGTCAAGCCAGTTAAGTCTCGCTGAAGGTGATGCTTTGTTGCTGCTGTTATTTTTGGCCATGTTGGCTCGCTAAACATTTAATAAAACATCTGTGATTTACCTACTTTGAAAAGTTTAAATATCTGCTGTGAAAGGCCTACAACTCTAGCAAGTGCAACATAAAAAGGTGGGCTATGAGTTAAAGGCTTTATATGCGATTTTTCACATTTAAATATAATATAAATCAAGTATATCCTCTGAAAATAACTCTGTGAGTCATGACTGTCTACAATGGGTATAACATCCGAGTCCCACTGTTTGTGATGCTTTCAGAGTTTTCAGAGTCCTATCTTCAGTTTGTTTACATCGGCTGGACGGCCGGCTGACTCCTCCCCTCGTGTATAAAAGTTGTTTAATTGAGGGACTAGAGAAAAGAAGAATAACATACTGTACTCACTGCTTAACTGTGTTTCTAGATCACGCTCATTTCAGGTAAATTTACATGCAGTGTGAAGATATGAGCATAATAAAGATCACTAGCATTAGCATGCTAACACAACAATGCAGCGCGAGTTGTTTTGGTTTCATGCTGGTGATCAAGGGCGACATCTGCTGGATAAAAAAATCGCATACAAAGCCTTTAAGGTGTTTTCAAACTGAAACAATCTTCTTTTTTTTAAATAACTGATGGTATTGAAAAGTTCACCAAAAGCTGCCACAAGTGAAACAGGAAGAGCTCTGTCTCAGTTGCACAAAGTTGCTTGTGCAATTCAGAAAGTGTGCAGAAGTTTGCTTGCAATTTTTTAAAATTAATAACAAGAAATTCTGGGATGCTGTCGGCCTGGCGTTTAGGTAGCGCCTCATGAACGGAGGCTTTAGTCCTCCAAGCGGGCGGACGTATAGGTTCAAGTCTGAAGTGTGGTTCCATTACAGCATGTCACTCCAAAATGTCTCTAGAAATGTCCTACTCTACCCACTGTCCTATCAAAATAAAGGAATACACCCCCACAAAAAATAGAAGAACAGAAAACAAGGCAATAATGGGCCTTCATCAGCGTTGAAGGCCTTATGCTGTTAACTCGTCCATTGTTGATCTGTCCGCTGGCTGATCTACCCAAATAAAACTTTGAAGGACATTTAGCGTGCTGACTTTTCTGTCTCTCTCAATAACAGAGTGTAAAATTTAATTTACCCTCGCAGGATCAATAAAGTATCTACTTCTTCTTCAATATAGATGTCAGTGTGTTTCATAACCTGCTAAAAACTCCTCACAGGTGCTCTAAAGTATGGTATACATCTGACAATAATAATACAAAAACCTCTTTTCAATTCAAGCTCTACACATTTGAGCTTGACCTCACCTTTAAATTCTGCTTTAGCGATCAGTCAACAAAGCACTCTCTCAATGGATTTTCTTCTTAGTATTTAAAGTTTGAGCATGAAGTCATGAAGTGTTAAAATACTACAATCATTAGTTGATTACATGTTTTCTGTGCTGCCGGTCCGAACTGCATTGACTCTTACTTTCTGCCGGTAATGAAACACCTGCTGTTACAGAGCCTGACCTTTTGGATGCTGAGAACAGGCACTCTGAGCTTTGCAGGTGCACTTTGTACCTGGATCAGGTGGTGGGTCTTGTCTTACAGCGCAGAGTGCGTAAAGCCAGCTTACCTGCTGGAGCGAGGAACCACAAACTGTGACAAAGACTCATAAGTCCTCTCCCACTGCAGGTAGCTCCCTCTGAGACAAAAGAAAAACATGAAGAGAAAAATGCGTAGAGGTGAGAATCATCACAAACACTTATACAGCATAATGAAGTTAGGCCAGGTGTTGGTGTGTTTGTGTCACCGACCTGCTGACCAGTACTAGAAGAGTTGTGAGGTACTCTGACACCACCAGGTCTTCTCGTCTCACTATGTCATTCAGGCTGCAGGTTTGTAAACTCCCACTGTAGAGAAAGACACCCCAGTTCAATATTCATACATGACATAATAATGTCAACTTCCTTAGCGTGTATCGGAGATCACGTACTGCGTTTTGTGGTCAAAGCTTTGCAAGCTGGTTTTCACACTGTTGTACGCAAGAACTCGGGATCTTAATTCCGCCTCCATCAGTGAAACTTCCTGAAACACATGAAGGGTTAACAGCATGTTGGCAGAAATTCTGGGTGTTGTGGTCATGTAATGATAAAAGTGTCTTGTGTTGTTAAAGGTCTTAAAATTAGTGGGAGTAAGCAGGTGCCCTTGGGGATGGTGGAGAGATGGTACATGGGGACCTCTCACATACCAGAGAAGAGATAACTTCTCCGTTGCTAAGCAGCATGACGTAATGTCTGTTAAGTGTTATCTGTATTGTGCTTAAATACGGAGACTTATCTCTATTCGGGGAGCTCCTCTCCCATAACTTTGTGTTGTGTGAGATCCTGTGCACTACTTGAATACAGAGACACAGACTTTAAAATCCTCTTTGGGATTGTGATGTTACTTTTTCACCCACACAGCACAAGAAAGAAAACTTTGAAACTCAACATTTTGAATGACCTCAAAACATTTATGAACTCAGATTCTATACCCCTTGCATGCCGACACCTATATTGAGTTATGACACATCGGTGATAAATGAACATTTAAAGACAAGTTTTTAGCTGGTTATAAAACAGACTGAATTTAATAATGTTGCGCTTTGTGAGCTACAGAAGCAAATCAGACAAAATACATTTAGATTAAGGCAAAGGAAACCAACAGGTGTTCCAGTGATGGAAGCGGGCAAACAAACTTGTCAGACAGAACTGATTCTACCCGACCTAAAAAGCCTTAACATTTTTCTATTAAGCTCCACGAGCAGACATGAGGTCAAACTAGGATAAATATTGGATGGAGAGAGTTTAGAACACAGAAAGGTTTCAAGACAGATGCAGAGCTGGTTCAACACTGAAGCTTCAGTGTCTGCACATCGACTCTAAGGAGGAGGGGGTTGGGGATTTACTTGTTACTACACAACACCATTAGAGCAGGCGATGTCGAGCAAGAGGGGGAGACAAAACTAATGTTTCAGCAGCATTGTCATGACTACATGTACAGTTGGTCCATTTTTAAAATTGCTATACCTGGGACATAAAAGGTTATCATTTTATAGTTTACCGTTAGACCTAAAGCATAAAGACGTAGTCAACAACTTAAAGCTTCAAATGTATTCAAATGTGGAGCAGGTTTTAACTGAGGCTTCAACCTAAATGAGGACACAAAGTTTAAAATGCACAGTGCTGCTCCTCTTCCTGAAATAAATCAGAGCTTGATAACCCCCCTCCCCACCCCTCTTCTTCCTGCTCTCAAACACGGTCGGCTCCACTCTTACTGAATATTTCCTTGTTCCCTCCCCTTCAGAGCTACAGTTTGAAGATGGGTGGGACTTACATGAGCGGATATGCACGAACACATGTTGTGTAGATCAGAGCTAAAAAGCAGTTTCAGTTCTCAGGAAGTGAAACTCAGACAGTCTTTGTTATACCGAGAGGAGAAATGGCGCAGAAAGGAGTTCAGCTGGACCAGGAAATCTTCCCTTGTTCAATCTGTCTGGCGCTCCTGAAGGATCCGGTGACTGTTCCCTGTGGACACAGCTACTGCATGAACTGTATTAAAAGCCACTGGGATAAAGAGGAGGAGAAGAAAATCTACAGCTGCCCTCAATGTAGGCAGACCTTCACACCGAGGCCTGTCCTCGTGAAAAACACCATGTTAGCAGTTTTCGTGGAGGAGCTGAAGAAGACTGGACTCCAAGCTGCTCCTGCTGATCACTGGTATGCTGGACCTGAAGATGTGGCCTGTGATGTCTGCACCGGGGAGAAGACTGAAAGCTCAAAAGTCCTGTCTGGTGTGCCTGCCTTCTTACTGTGAGAAACACCTCCAGCCTCATTTTGAAGCAGCTCCACTGAGGAAACACAAGCTGGTGGAGCCCTCCAAGAAGCTCCAGGAGAAAGTCTGCTCTCATCATGATGAGGTGATGAAGATGTTCTGTCGCACTGATCAGCAGTCTATCTGTTATCTCTGCTCTGTGGATGAACACAAAGGTCATGACACAGTCTCAGCTGCAGTAGAGAGGACCGAAAAGCAGAGAGAGCTGGAGGTGAGTCGACAAAACATCCAGCAGAGAATCCAGGACAGAGAGAAAGATGTGAAGCTGCTTCAACAGGAGTCAGAGGCTATCAATGGCTCTGCTGATAAAGCAGTGGAGGACAGTGAGGAGATCTTCACCGAGCTGATCCGACTCATGGAGAAAAGACGCTCTGATGTGAAGCAGCAGGTCAGATTCCAGCAGCAAACTGAAGTGAGTCGAGTCGGAGAGCTTCAGGAGAAGCTGGAGCAGGAGATCACTGAGCTGAAGAGGAAAGACGCTGACCTAGAGACGCTCTCAAACACAGAGGACCACAACCAGTTTCTACACAACTACCCCTCTCTGTCAGGACCCGGTGAATCTACGGACACATCCAGAATCAATATCCGTCCTCTGAGGTACTTTGAGGACGTGACAGCGGCTGTGTCAGAAGTCAGAGATAAACTACAGGACGTTCTGAGAGAGAAATGGACAAACATCTCACAGAGAGTGACTGAAGTGGATGTTTTACTGTCACAACCAGAGCCCAAGACTAGAGCTGAGTTCTTACAATATTCATGTGACATCACACTGGATCCAAACACAGCAAACGCACATATGTTATTATCTGAAGGGAACAGAAAAGTAAGAGAAATCGGTCAAGACCAGTTTTATTCTAGTCACCCAGACAGATTCACTGTATGTTGTCAGGTCCTGAGTAGAGAGAGTCTGACTGGACGCTGTTACTGGGAGGTGGAGTGGAGAGATGGAGTTTATGTAGCAGTCGCATACAAGAATATCAGCAGAGGGGCGAGGTCTGCATGTGGATTTGGATACAATGAAAAATCTTGGGCGTTAGATTGTTACGACAACAGGTATAAATTTTGGTACAACATCGTCAGCATTCCTGTCTCAGGTCCTCAGTCCTCCAGAGTAGGAGTGTACCTGGATCACAGAGCAGGTATCCTGTCCTTCTACAGCATCTCTAAAACCATGACTCTCCTCCACAGAGTCCAGACCACATTCACTCAGCCTCTACACGCAGGACTCTGGACTTATCCTGGTTCCACTGCTGAGTTATGTGAACTGAAATAGACAGAAGTCATTTAAAGGTACAGTACGTAATGTTTGAGCTCCTATGAGTAACTCTCTTTCCTGTGTCTGTTTAGCCACGGAGGCTTTGATGCTCATGGTGACTTTTGTTCACCTTTTCTATGCATGAAAATATGAAATTTTCTTCGCTTTAAAGTAATGTTTAAAATGTGCACTGCATTTTGTTGTTTTTAATCTAATTCATGGGTCTTAAGAAAGAAAGCACCAGGCCATTTCTTTAAAAGTAGATATCATGTTTCAACAGCTTTGTACATTCTTTAAAAAAAAAAGAAGTACATTTTTCTTTTGGCAGAATTAATTTTAAATATTAAATTGATTGAAAATCTTACAATGTAGTTTGTAGTTTATGTTGTCCATAATTTGTGTAACATGCATAAACATCTAAATCGTTTGATAATTATTAACTAAAAAAATGTTCAATAAATGTATGAACCACTCCTTTATGTCCTTCGTGACAACTGATTTGTACTGGATGTAATAGTTAATTTAAATATGGTGAATTCATCATTTATAAAGTGTAAATATAGAATCAGTAAAGACATTATAGATTTACCTATTTATCAATAATTCAACATTTACAACTGTGTTTATGAGTTTTAATGCTTTATAGATGATGATTTAAGAATCAACTAATGATTTGTCACAAGGCAAAACATGACGTAAAAACAAGATGCTTCCAAAATCGAAGATGATGGACACTGGATGAAGCACCAGAGTCCAACAGGAAAAGCTACATTTTGGACTTTATATCAGTGCTATGTGTACCTGGGTGTATTCAAGTAAAAACAAACAAGTGGAAAACAACAAACTGGTGAGAAGAAAACATATTGATGCTGCTTCATTATGTGCTCAAATATTTCATTGTTTGCGCACCAGTCACTTGATATAAATGTCATCAACCTGCTCGCTTGCTTTTCCTGAATCCTCCCTGTATAAATATATTTACCTTGTTGATGATGTCTGCCAGGCTGGACAGAGGCAGAGTTGTGGGATACTTGGCTTTGTCCCACTGAAACTTTGTCACGTAGCTCATCAGATCCACTGAGGAACAAAAAACAGAGAAACAAGACATAAAAAACTGCACAGATGGAAAAAACACACCACTACTCTATGATATAGAAGTGTCATTTAGAAAAAAGATCAGGGCAAAAACTAGTGCTACACAAGAATCGAAATACTGAAATGTGACATTTATTTTGAGTGCATCATATTTTGCATCATATTGGTAATTTTCAACAACCAAGAAAGATGATGCTATGACAAAACAAAATATATTCCGAAAAAATCATTTGAAGGCAAGGACATATCTGCAGCACTCTCGTCCTTCATTATAATGATTGGTTGTCCCAAACTTTATATTCATCAAAGTATTGCACTTTATTCCATTCAGAAATTGCACCTTGCCTCAGGTAATTTTGTGTTAATCTTTAGATTCATGGTGCAGCTCCATTGCAAAAACATGCATGTAAAAAAAACCCACACAACACTCCAGCTCAAAGAGCACACTGCCAGTAGATAAACTACCCCTCAGAGACTTGAGGTACGCTTTCAGGGGCGACAGGACGGCTCTCTGAGTCACGCCGTAGTCTGATGGGGAAAGTCATGAGGGAAGCTGGTTAGCCTGGTCTGTGTTGATCAGCTGTGGATTTGTATGAGGAGGCTAATACAAAGTGTTAAGGGTTAGGTGTTGTGAAAATGTATGGCGGAGTGGATGTATGGAAAGCCATGTGAGCATTTATATGATGTCCTTGATATCGAGTGTCAGTTTCCTGCACAAGGACAGCCTGTGACACACTAGTTCACTATTAACTACTAGGCAGAGAAAGATATGAAATGTTAACTAGTAAGAGCCAATCATAAAACTAGTTGGGGTCCTTTAACTATACTATTAAACTATTGAGCCTCAATAATGTTTACTAGTTGACTAGAAAGAGCTTAAATGTCCTCTTGTAACACTAGTTATGTTCCTTTTGTCCTTACTAATTAACAAGTGAGTTAAAAATGTGTACTAGTTAACTAGTAAGAGCAAAACATTTTCGCTTGTTAACTACTGCGAGCCAAAAATGTCAGCTAGTGTCACTATTTGCACTGGTGAAGCTGTTTTAGATCTTAGAAGTAAATTATTGAAATGATTACAGCATTTACTAGTTGGTGTGGTGAAAGCCAAGATGCTCACTAGTCAAACTATTTGCACAGAATGATAGTGAGGAGGTGGGGAGGAAGTGTGAATTGAGGCTTTCTATTGGCTCTCAGGTTTAAAATAAAGAAAAAAAACCTTTAAATCAGAACAGAGTTTTTTTTATTTTATCGAGGACTTCATTTCATCATGTTGCATACTAGTTAACATGTTGGCTTGACGGGTTGCAGCTACGCGTAGGTAACTAGTTGAAGTCTATTTTAAACTAGTTAGAGCCAATGAACATGTATTTGTGCTGATATAGTTTACTTGTTACAGTCAATGTGACACTAGAGGGGGTCTACTACTAAACTTTTGATGCTCAAAAATGTTTTCAAGTACTGGTTAAATATCCACTATCTGCACTAGTTTTGGTCATTTTGGCCTTCCTAGTTGAATAGTGAAAGTAAGATATGTTACCAACAAAACAGCACACTACTTGAGATCTTCATGCAAAAAGTTAACTAGTGAAGAGCTAAATGCATTCAACAGGTTGTAGAGCTATTTTTACGAGTACTGGAGTGCACCTATGTTGAAGGGCATGTGTGCACTTGCACTGTTTACGTATGGCTCCTTTGGAGGGTTGTGTAACTACTGCTCCTTCTGTAACAAGTTTACATAAAAACGACAATAATAATAATGTAAAAAGTCCTGTAGCCATTCAGCATTTGTGTGTGTTTGTGTGTTTGTGTGTGTGTGTGTGTACACATGCATATAGAATTTGCTTTAAGTAGTGCTCATACAGCCTAGGGCTTCTGTGCACTTACTGAATGAGTTTCTTTACGCTGTAATTAACACCCTGATTACGTATGGGTGTGTGTGTTTGTGTGTGTGTGTTTGTGACTCACCTCCATTGGCTAAGGCGTTTTCCAGCACTTTGTCATCAGACTGCTCCATCACCTCCCTCATACACTGATATGTTTTTTTAATCACACTAACCAGGGAACAGGAAAAACATCATAGTTTAAATGGTATTCATTAAGTCACAACTTCTCAAAGTTCATTTCCTGGAAATGTCTTTTCTTTAAATTCGACACTGAGGCCTACAATGAACTGTTAATGTGGAATGAGGGTTTTATCGATCAGGATTAGGCCTCTAGCTGAAGAGAGATTCAGAAAACAATTCATCCAAATCTAAACAAAGAGATTGGACTAATGTATGAGGTAAAGTCTGTCAAGTTTAGCCAGATTTTGATGTTGCAGAAATACTTTAATATCCAAGCCTACACCACTCCCGCTCAGGTAAACAATGAATTTAAAATCAGACAGGAAAACTAACCGTCAGCTACCCCTGGCCATCAATTAGTCATGAAACAAACTGACCACAAGGTCAGAGTTACACGACTTATTTAAGGACAAAGATTTGTGTATATATTAATCAGCTTTTATGTGGATTAACAGAGTATGAGTACATTTTCAGGCTGGTTCATTTTTCTCAGCCTTTTTTTTTTTTTTTACCTCTCAGTCAGTGTGTCAAGCTTGGAAAGATCATCTGACACGCTGAGCAGACTGTCCAGTATTCCCACCTGAGGTCACAGCACAGACAGCGCAGTTAGTGTTACTGTGTCATCGATTCGACATCCCGGAGAGCTCAAATCACACAAGCAACACTACAGTGTGTCTTGGTTTTTTTAAAAAGGAGCCAAACTCACTTTCCATTCCCCATTACAAGGGTTTAAATGTTTGAACCCCTCACAAATGGAAAACTGCAGTTAAAATGTGAGCAGGTGAGCATAGATCACCTTGAGTGAAATGGGTCAGATGGAAATTTTGCCTCAAACTGCAGAGAGCAACCTGAGCCTGTGCAGCTTCACCAGAGAAGGACACCAAACACCATCAGCCTCTTCGGCTGCTCTATACTGTACAAACCCAGATCTAACATACACATGCAATTCTTCTTCTATTTGATGATGAAACTGTTCCATGTCAGGTCTTTGTGTGAATGTTTACTTAGTTTCTATACTCTCATACGCTCCTCGTATACTGTAGGTGATGCAAAGTCTTACCTTGAGCTCTGGAATGGAGAACCTGCAACAGGAGGCGAGGTTCTTTTTGGCTATAGTGCGCTTGAGTTTTTCTACACTGATTAAACTGGCCTTGTCCAAAGGGACAGAAATTAACCACAAGTCTGTCATGACTCCCAGTCCTTCACATGGAGACATCCAGTCAAAATCCCCACAGCAAGAATGAGCTTTGGCACCACAAACACTGTTAATCAAATCATACAAATATACAGTTAGATTAACTCCATCATATAGGCCAAGTATACAGACTTTCATGTAAAGCTATTTTTTTAATAATATATTAAGGCTTAGATTAAATCTTCTATTTAGTTTTCACAAAGTCAGAGTGTCCTGTAATAATTTTTACACTTTCCTTTGGGCCTGGCAACAAAAAATAAATAATACAAGAAAATAAATAGGCCTAATTAAAAGATTACAACATTACAAAGTCATCATGATTCTTACCTTCACGTTATCCTCATGGTTCCCGTGTCAGTCTCTCTGTGAGTGTAGGGAGAGTCTGAGCAGCAGCTCCACCTGAGACTGACTGCTCTTTGTCCTCTGGGATCACAGGCAGCTCTGACATCACTCCAGGTGATTTGAGCAAGTAAAACCAGTTGGGTTACAAGGATATGACACAGTAACTATCCAGGAAACTATAACACATTCATGTTGGCTATAATTAGAATCTTTTGGATTACAAGTGTTCTAAAATGATTTAGCCAGCCAAAAAAAGAGATGAATGTTACAAATGCAGTGTTTCTTTTTCGGGTTTGAAAATATGCATAATAAAGTTTGACGAAAATATAAAGTTACGTTAATTACCATGATGGATTTATTGTCATTTTAATAATTATAATAATAATAACAATACTGTTATAAAATAATTAAACATCTTTCATTTTTCAAACATGCTTCAAACATGCTTCAAAGCCACCTCCATTGTCCCAGTGCCGAAACACTCCAGCCTCTCCAAGTTAAACCTCGGAGACCTGGGCTTCAACACGTCCCTCCGTCACTGGATAATGGACTTTCTGACCAACAGACCCCAGTATGTTAGGTCAGGACACACCTGCTCCACCACTATCACACTCAACACAGGCGAGAAAAGAGAGAGATGAGATTCAACTTTATTGTCATTACACAATAAAATTGAATCTCATTTCTCTCATCTCATTTACATTTAGTCATAAATGAATTAAAACAAGGGAATTATGCCTAAAAACTAAGCTGGTAGCCTCCTCAAAACAGTATGTAATATGTTGTGTATAAAACTTAGCCTAATAGAACTACGCTTGACCCTGCTGAAAAAAACAGCATAGACCAGCATTATTTTCATGCTGGTCTTTGCTGGCTTATGCTGGTCTGATGCTGGTTTAATGCTGGTCTATGCTGGTCTGATGCTGGTTTGAAGCTAATTAGCTAAGTTTATGTTGTTTTTATCTGTATTTCCTGCATTTTGGGCAGTTTTGTCCATGAAAACTAAATATATCTCACTGTGAGACATTTGTCACAAACAAAAAGCACTGAAATGTGTCTTAAATGTTAAAAAGGTGAAAAGCTTAGCTAATGTAAGCCTAAAGTTTAAGAGCATACTGTCAATTAGTTAGTTACTTAGTTAGCTGATTCAGCTCATTTGGCGGAAGCTACCTCAGTTCGTCATTGTACAGTAAAACCTCGAACTTTTATTAAACGAGGGTACATGATAAGGAGATTATTTTTCAGTTATGTTGTTGATTATATTTTATTTGCAGGACCATTTTGGAGAGAGGGGAACGTTTTCTTGCGGTGTTGTTTCTACTCGGACATATTAGGGAAAACTCACCTTCACTTCCTGTTTTTGCTCCGGAGCAACAACGTGGGTTCAGCTCAGCTCACCGGTGTGTGTGTAGAAACAGTGTTATGTGTGACCAGAGTCCACATCACTTTCTACGATGCAGATATCCAGTGTGAATGATGTGAAGATTTATAATTTAAGCCATGGAAAGTCTCTTCCGGAGGTGAGAAGAAGAGTTTTCTTCTGACGCTCAGTTACATTTTTGTAAGCTTTACAGTGAATGCTTCAACCTAGCTAGCTAGCTAAGACAGCTCACCGTGATATTACTCTAATTCTGTCATTCAGTAACGCAGCACTTTGTTATCCTTCTCATTTAAAACAGCAGAATAGAGGGAGTCATCTGTCTAAGTTTCATGATAAACTAATATTAGTTATTAGTTAGTTATTAGTTACTAGTATTCTACACTCATGCACTTTAACTTATGTCAATACTGTCCATTTACAACTCTGTTTTTGTACATTTACATTTAATCTTCAATATTTAATCTTCCTATTTAAGACTAGTAATGGTTAAATCCTAGTTGTATATATTCACATTCTTAGTTTTTATATTTTTAGTGCTTATTTACTTTGTATTTAATATTATATTGTGTTTAGATTTGCTAACATTGTGTTTTTTACTCATATTGTGTTTGGATAACCTGCTGCTGTAACGCCACAATTTCCCAGTTTGGGATCAATAAAGTAATTCTATTCTATTCTATTAGCATAGATGAACCATATAAAGTTTTGAAGTGAGTAAGACGAGTCAAAGGTATACGTTGTGAAAGTATTGCTGTTGCAAAGCCCTGCTTACTTATTTACTTACTGGTTATCTTCATTCAAAATCCTAATCACATCACCCTTTGTAATCCAGTGGCTGTCAGATCGAAAGAAAAGACAGCTACAGAAGAAAGATGTTGGTGAGTTGGCTGCTTTAATTTCAGCATGACAGATCTGTTCCTCGTTTTTGATTTATTGTTTTCATTCCAACTTTAAAATGTGTTTTATTATTATTATCTTTTTACTCCTAGACATCCAGCGCAGGATCGAGCTCATCCAGGACTTTGAGATGCCCACAGTGTGCACATCTATCAAAGTGTCAAGGGATGGTCAGTTCATCCTGGCAGCAGGTAAAAACAAGCTCTGTGGAAAGTGTTTCTCAGAACATTTCTTAAAATGACAGAGATACAAGTCACAGTCTAAAAAGTACCTTACTTTTTTTTTTTTTTACATAATATTTTATTTTGTATTCATTTAAGGCACATACAAACCCAGGATTCGCTGTTATGACACCTACCAGCTGTCCCTGAAGTTTGAACGATGTCTGGATTCAGAGAGTAAGTCAGCAGACACACCGTCTTCTCATATATCATCCATGTCATGTACGTTTAAATTGAATGAATTTTCTTTCTTTCTCTCAAAGTTGTGGCTTTTGACATCCTCTCTGATGACTACTCCAAGGTAAGACAGGATTCACCTTCACAGCTGAGCAGAGTGTAGTCCTTATTAGCATTTATTAACAATGTGTAAAGTGTCTCGAGATAACACCTTCACTATACAAATAGAGATTGATTGATGGATGATGTTCTCAGCCGTCACTGTATAATCTGCCAAATTAGTAATTGATTGATTCCCCCTCCTTTTTAAAATCAATATCAATCTAAAAACATCCTACATTGTTTGTCTTTAGTGTGTAGTTTGTTCAGCAGAGGAGGAAGTTGTTTTATGCATATTCTGATGAGACAAGTACAATTCTCTTTTTCATATATGTCACTCCCTGAAATGTTAAGCATTTTTGTACTTTTTCAACTCAGTAACTGTTTTGTTCTGTGCAGTTGGTGTTTCTGCACAGTGACCGATACGTAGAGTTCCACTCGCAGCACGGACACTACTACAAAACGCGGATCCCAAAGTTCGGACGGGACTTCTCTTATCACTACCCTTCCTGTGACCTCTTCTTTGTGGGGACAAGGTGAGAGCACGAGTGAAACCTGAGACGTTAAGACACTGTTTTTAGGTCTGTCTTTATATCAGAAAAGACCTGGTTGGACGACTCTTTTCCTGTTTTTTGGTTTTAGTTCTGAGGTGTTCAGACTGAATCTGGAACAAGGACGTTTCCTAAACTCCCTTCAGACTGATGCTGTGTAAGTACCACGACGTGTTTGTCACATGGTCCAATGATAGTGAGTGCTCTACTCGACATTGAACCAGGTGGGAGGTGCATTCTGTCATGTCTTTGTTTTTTCCTCTCAGCTGATGTTTGTGATCTTTTCTTTGCGTCTTGATTTCTCACTCAGGGAGAACAATGTGTGCGACATCAACCCGGTCCATCATTTGTTCGCCACAGGAACCTCTGAGGTCAGTGTCACCGCCGGCTGTGTGAAATGAAGCACCGGTTCACAACAATCGGAGAGAAACATTGACTGTGTCTGTGTACAAGGCTGTCACATGCTGTTTATATTTGAATACTTTACTAACCTTAAAATCCCTTTTGAATGAAAACATGGTGGAGTCACAGGTCAGTGCTGGAGAATGTATGACTATATATCTGTTGGTCAGTGTCATGTTTTTAAGCAGTACAAATATTTGTTTTATTATGTAGGTTTATGGGGCTGCACTTGGAGTTTAAGATGTGCAAGTTGATGTATCAGAATTGACATCAAGATGTGAAATATGTTAGTTTTAACACTTGTAACTTTTTAAATACAATCTTGAATACACTTATAGAATCTGTCTAAAATGCTGCTCCAACAGAAGGTCCTGTACAAGATCTATTATGTTTGTTATCTACAGAGCCCTACACAATCCTCACAGTATGTTATCAGGCTTTAGGTCCCCTACACAGTTTCTAAAGCTGTCTCATAGTGTGAAGTTTCTCCTGTCAGAGGGGACCAGAGGGGGTCTCAGGAGGAAGACATAATGTAAAAAAAGACCAAACATCCATAAATCCAACAGTGCAGACAAAGTGTCGGAGTCCGACATTAAAATTCCAGTTTCATCGTGTGATTTAAATTTTGATCAACCCCTCCATCGTAGTGAATTTTCTTTAATATTGTCTACTGCTGTCACATATCGGCTCATCCCGATGTCGCAGGTATTTACACTAGGGGCTGGCAGGAAAAAAAATTGGGGTAAGGTCGAGGTCAAAATTGGGTCGTTTGTGTTAACATTCGTTTGAGCTCACCCAGAATAACTCATGTTTTATAACTCAGGGGGATTATAACTCAGTTTTTCCTTCGCTTTAGTTTGAGGTCACATGTCGAGCATTTTTTCTAACACTAATATATGTCCCTAGTCTGTCTACAAACCCCCCAGTGATGAGAAAAGTCCATCCTCTCTGTCTTTTGCCTGCTCCACTGTTTAGAAAATGTGTGCTCAAACAAGTCGTTTGGAGATTTTCTCTTTGTGACATCACAAAGGGCTGAAATAGAGGGGTTTATAGACATGATCAAATACAGCATCAGAGTGGATTTAGAACAAGAAACTTCACAGGCATGTATTGGGGAGCCTCTAAGACGTCTTTAAGCTTGTTGAAAAGGAGAATAATATGTCACCTTCAAGCCCCCCCCCCCCCCCCCCCATAAGAATGATGTTGTCATTTCCTGTTATTTAAAAAGTCAAACTTTTAAAAGTCAGCAAATCTTCCGTTCTCCTTGATTTATTTTTTTCATGTGATTACCAGGGGCGGGTCGAATGCTGGGACCCTCGTGTCCGCACCCGAGTGGGCACGCTGGACTGCGCCCTGAGCAGCCTCACTGAGGGAACAGAGTAGGTACCACACTGTAACACTCAGAATAAAACCCTTACAGATGACGCCAGGCTGAATGTGCACATTTAGACACAAGGCTATGTCTGCCCATCAGTATTTGACACTAAGCTAAGCTTCTGTTATTTATTTTGTAAATTTCCCCGTTGTGGGATAAATAAAGGATTATCTTATCTTATCTTTAATGTGTCCCCGTTAGTCTTTTACCCTCTAACTAAGAATTTGTGTTTGTGTTGTCAGAGTTCAAGGTCTGCCCTCAATAAGTGCTCTGAAGTTTAACGGCTCCCTCACCATGGCCGTCGGCACCAGCACAGGACAGGTGAGCAGAAAACATTGACTCGGTGTTGAGGTTTGTAAACAAAACAAGTAAAGGGGAAATGCTCCGTATGTTCAAGAAGGCTATCTGCTGCTCCATAAAATCACTTTTGGTTGGCATGGTAGCAAGGTTACCAAGTTCGAAGGGCTAACAGGTGGTTCACTTCTTAGAACACATGGCTATGGTAACTCATGCTGCACACCGTACCAGATTACGAGCAGGTTCATGTTAAAGATAAGAAATGAAGCTTAGCACAACGACCAATCGATCGTCGTGGAAACAGTTCTGTGCACGGCTGCTGAGAAACCAGCAAAGTTTTTAATTTAATCTATATTTATTCTTCCTCTTTCTGATATCATTGAAACGTTCGGTCTCCTAATACGTAGTCCAGTTCTTCTTAAAGGGAGTAGTCGACCTTTTCTCTTCGGACAGCTTGTCGGACTCTTTCCGTCAAATGCTTTATTCTGATAGGGCAATGCTTCCACAAACGCCATGTTTCCTCCAACATCTCCTCATAGATCCCCGCTTGCGTTAAAAGTCGTCCAGTTGACGCTGCACTGACTCTTCGGCCTGAAGAGAAATAAAGGAAGCAAGTTTCTGATTCACTCACGAGAATCCATGATCTTTCTATAGACGCCGTTTTTGTTTTGCTCATCTGCCTTTGCAATTAATAATGACCTTGTTGGCGTGCACATAACCCGCTAACCTTCTGTGTCTTTGGTTACTGGTTACTAAATTTGGCGGTCCTTATTGTGTCTCAGACCTCCTTCTAATGTGGCTGGAGTAATCTCCCGTTCACACCTGGAGATGAGGCTGTCCACCTGTGATCCAAACACAAAAAGCTCACATTGATACCAGGTGTAAGCAGGGTTACACTTACACTTGTCTTATGTATTATGATACTCAGTCTACTTACCCCTTTGAATTATCTATTGTATTCACTGCCAGTAGACTTTACCAGGAGTGTGATTGATAATATGCTGCAGACTCCCTTTGGTTTAAAAGCACTCGTGGTTAGATCAGGAAACTTCCTCACAGCGCTCATAACCGTTGTCTTGTGAGGACTGGGAGCGATTTATTTTTTTGGGCTTAGTGGAGCCAGATAAGGAGAAGCTGTGTAAGATCTGTCGTGCAGCACTTCAGTTATCTGTCAGAAAACTTTTATCACACCAGTGTACAGCTCTGTCTCGACATCTGCTTTACTGTGGTAAAGTATCACCTACCTTCATGAAAAGCAAGTGGAGCAGAAGAAGGTGCTGATGTGATGCTGTGGGAAGTTGAACTTTTATCTAAAAAAGACCATTTTGACTAAGACGGTCTGATGCAGGCGGTTCCTTCTGAAATCATCTTTCTATGTTAACATAGCTCTCAGCTGTTAGTTTTAAGTGTCAAAGGGGGTGATAAAATAATCCCATATCTGTAACTATGTACATTCCTTCTTCTTGAAATAAATGTAAATGTTTCCTAACTGATGCATTCAACCCTCTGCTTCGTCTTAAAGGTGCTGGTCTATGACTTGCGCTCCAACCGGCCGCTGCTGGTGAAAGATCATTTCTACAACCTGCCAATCAAAACCCTCAACTTCCACGACCAGCTGGACCTGGTCGTGTCCACCGACTCCAAGATCATAAAAATCTGGAACAAAGACACTGTAAGTTGTATGCTTTGTGTTAAGGCATGCTTTTATTTAGATAAAGTAGCAGTTCACACATCTTTATGCTAACATCATCTGATCATGGTTAAAGGAAATGTGTAGTTCATTGTGTGAATGTAAAGAAATGTTACTGCAAGGTGCATCCCTGTACTTCTAACTGGGCTATGTTTTTTTACATCTTGACAGGTTGAAATGAAAACATAGATATAGAAAGTTTTTAAAAAGACTCCAGTAGATTTCTTCAGCTGCAGTGGCTGCAAAGAAAATTCACCCATTCAACTTCGGCCACCGTGTGTATTTGCCCCTAATGGTTCATCCATGTGTCTGAGAACAACATGGAACTAAACAAAAATAAACCCACTACATGTCCAAAAATAAAATCCCTTTAATAACCAGAACATCTTTTTCATCGTTCTCCTCAAAGCCTTTCCACTCTGTTTTCAAATCGGTATACAGTATGTACCTCCTACAGCATGTGAGCTGCTGGTCTACTCCAGCCTTCATCCGTTAGATGGGTCAGAGAGAAAAACAAGAAACTTTCAGTGGATGTAGCGTACCATACCAGGCCAATTATTTATATGAATTTACATTACATCCATTACAACATATTTCATGGCAGCCACTTGAAGTGATCAGGAACAAAAACGTGATGTGCCTATTTGTTAGTTTGACTATAACATACATTAGAAAATACATTAGAAAATAGTGCCATAGTTTAGAAAGTAACCTCATTTCCCTTTAAGTCTGAAAACAATGGATTGCAGTATTTGGCGTTCATCTCTCCTGTGTTCTCTCTCTCATCACCACAGGGCAAAGTGTTCTCCTCCATACAGCCTCCGACCAACATCAATGACGTTTGCATCTACCCCAACTCAGGTGAGAGCAACTTCTCAGTGGGTCGCGAATGTGTTGCCTGGAAAAATGATTGTTTCAAAAAGTCTATTAAGCACTTTTAAAACATGTTTGTTTCTTTTTTTTGTCTTTGTTCTGTCACTTTTTGTACCCTCTGAGGTCCAAGCGGCACCTTTTTTTTGATTGAACAAAACTGATTGGTTAAAAAGTATCAGAAATTCGGGTGGTGATTTTTCATTAGGGAGTTGTTGTGGGGGGTCCTGAGGCTAGACCAGTAGAGAACTACTGATCTGCAGAATACAAATGACTAATGAATACAATGTGGAAACTTGAAGTGTATTTAGAAGAAAAAGTCCCAGTGAGGAGAAGAGGAATGATATTTGGAAGTTTAGTAAACGTGTCTCAGCAGCTAAATCTGACTTCTACATGAGTGAAATCAGAGTTTATTGTTGCAAAAGATGTCAAAACTTTGTCGTTAAAATACAAAAATAACTTGAACATTTCCTGACACGTTGTCCAGCATTCATACACAGCTAAAGAACGAGAGTCTGGAGTGCTCAGAAGTTCAACCAAAGTATAGCCAAGGTGCTCTTTGGTGGTGAACCCAAACCTTCAAATAATTATTAAATTGGATATGTCATCATAGACATTTTAAAAACAAGGCAACTCATCAAAAAGCTGGGTAACAACCATTGCATAGTGGTTCCCTGTTTGTGCCAATGTGATAAAGGCTTTTCACTTTTTAAAGAAGTGCCTTGGTGTGTTCATCTTTTTGAATTCTTACACAGCTGTTTCACCTCAAGGTGGCGCCACCTGACAGCAGAGTTCAGCCACTGTTTGCCTTTGCACTTTGTCCCGTGTGTTTCTGGAGAAATGGTTTCAAGTATTTCTTGGTTTTTAAAAGAATCTAATCTCTTCTCTTCATATACTTGTTGTTTTGCCTTCATATTTTTTAGCTAACTGAACTCGCTGTTTGATCAGAAATGGGGAAAAATTATTTAAATTGTTAATTATTTTTTTTTTAAACACTTCAGAGACATATTAATGGGACTAAATTCAGCTTTTGTTCCACCACAGATGAGCTCTATTAATATCTGTTTCCTCACATTGTGTTGTCTGCATCCTGTGTGTCTGACAGGTATGCTCTTCACTGCCAATGAAGATCCAAAGATGAGCACATTCTACATCCCGGTAAGTGCACAGGCTTATTATTTTTCTCCACAAACAGGATGCAGCAGCAGACGGGTCACTGCACTTCCTGTTTAACAGGTGCTGGGCTAACGGCACAAACAAGAAAAGAGCCTGCACCTCAAATCTTCCTGAGTCGCTTATTCACACGTGTCCCTCACAGCGAGAAGTTTTCCTTCTTGGACGGGAGAGGAAGGGGGGGTGGGGTGTATCAGGAGGCAAGACATGATGTGATGAAAGACGCTGCAGTAATCCAAGATGGCAGACAAAGCGGCGGATGCTGCTTGTAATGTTTTATTCATAGTGTCTACCAACGGGGTTAAAAGCTCATACTAGTGAGCAGAAGAGAGAATGAAGCTGCTTCAATATGTGAGTGAAGGTCACACTGGTCGTTCGGTATAAAAGTCATCACCCCTGCCGACTCGCTCAGTTCCTGACTTCATGCAGGAATTTTAGTTGAGGCTCCAGTTGAAGCCAGGTTCAAAAACCTGCCTGCTCTGCGTTCACACATGTAGCCCACCCACAACATTTCAGGACATTTTCGGGCTTGTGTGAAAAATTCATATATTTGAGAAGGAGAGCATCACACGGGCGGTTAAAAAAACACATTAAGTGGACGACGGTAACGTAGTGGTTAGTGCGCGCACCCCATGTACGGAGGCTATTAGTCCAAGCGGGCGACCCGGGTTGGAATCTGACCCATGGCTCCTTTCCCTCCTTTCCCATTTCTCTCTCTCTCTCCAAAAGTATATCCTGTCTCTACAAAATGCCCAAAAACAAATCTTAAAAAAAAAAAAAAAAAAGCACACATTAAGAAAAAGTGAACAACGCTGCAAACGTACTCGATGCCACAAAAAGCTTAACAAGTCACAACGCTTCCACTAAATGTTCTTTGTCAGGTGACAGTTTCATTTCACCATCAGACTGAAAAAAAAAAAAAAGTGTGAAACAAGCGCATCCTTCCTTCTACTAGTGCACATGGGGTCCTATTCATTCCTGTAGAAGCTGCTTGGTGAAGCCCAAAATGTTTGACTTCATTACCCCCAATCTGCCAGACAGTGTTTGCATCACCGGGCAAACGACTAACCCTACTCCCATCCCCCGTCGAAAACATGCAAAGGACAATGACACTCGATCCATCTGTTTTGAAAATGTAACATCATTAGAACTTCAACGTGTTCAACCGTCTGCCATCGTCCCAAACTTGTCCTTTGATGTCGGGTTTTTCCTGTCTGGAGCTTAGAATCAGCCCGAGTGATTCAGATGACTTATGTTCATCATGTAGACATGTGTGCATTAATCTGCTTCTCACAAGGCCGCTGCAGAATGAATAAAGCTTTTTTTTTTTTTATCCACTCTGTCCTGTGACTCAGATATGATCAAGCAGCACGAGTCATTCTGGAGAAGGTCTCTGAGTGTGTACAGTAAACTACACTTTGCTTTGTGTAAATTCCACACATGAACTGTGACTCTCCTGTGATGCACAAGGAAGAATAGTTAAGGGAATACATTATTTAGACAGGGATGTAGAACCAAAGTTATCGTTATGCTGGTAATTAGACAATTTTCTAATACGAGACAGACACCATCTGCTGCATCCTCACATTGTCCAAGTATTGTCTCCAATGATGTTACATTTACTAAATATTTCAAGTTTTACTTGAAACCTAATGTAGAAAGATGACAAAGCTTTCTTATTGTCATGGGGGATTTGTACATTTCCTGTTTCATGTGGAACCTGCCTGTTGGCCTTCAAAGCAGATTATAATAGGAGGAATCAGGATGTTTATTCTACCACAGGAGAGACATGACGCTCTCTGCAATAAGTTTGGGAAATACTCCTATTAAAAAGGAAATAATCTTCAGAAAAGGTAAAGGGGTAATAATGGATTTGAAGTGTCTAAAAATGTAAATTCTGGTTGCCGTTTTTTGTTTTGGATTTTGAAAATTTCTAAAAATCAGAGAATCGAAAAAGACCAAGTACTTTGAGTTTTCTGTTGTATCTTTCATCACAAGAAGTACACTGATTTACACAAGTCTCAGACCAACTGAGCCACAGCCGTCCTTTCTTTTCACCATATGAGTGCTTTCACACTTAATCAAGACTTGTGTGAAAATGTGAGAAATGGTGAGCTGCATGTGTGAACGCAGAAAGGCAGAATCTTTCACTCTTGACTTTTACCTGGAATTTTCCTGCCAGCTTCCTAGTAAATGTTCCGCATGAAGTCGGGAGAGGAGATTTCAGAGGCAGTCTGTCTGAAATGATCTGAAGGGCACGTTTGGCCTTTTTTTTAAAAGTACCTCCTGTCCTGAGGGAGACTATACATGTTTTTTGTTTTTTTTAACACTTCAGGTAGCAGACTTCTAAGAAAAACTTAGTGTTCAGACTTGTTTTAGCGACCTTGCCATTTCTACTCCTTCCATGTGGGCACTTACAGAAGCTGCTCCACAGTCACACACCTATGATTATCTCTGCATGGACGACTCCAAGCTTTATCATGTATCCTTCACTTCAGTGTGGGACTCCATGTGATGTCATTATCTACAAGGAATGAACAGAGTCCAGTGATACAATGTTAGCTAGTGAGATACCCCTGAGTGAGAGGATCTTTGATCTGCGCTGCTATTCTACGACAAGGCAAAGACAAACGAGGTTTGAACTTTGAGAAACAGCTCGAGATAAAAGCAAACAAGAAACAACACAAGATACTAGTGTGGTCAAATTACCAGAATGTTAAACTTAGGTATATGAAACGTTATCAATACCTGTGACAATACCACAGCAACAAGACATCCTGGGCTCCTAATAGAGGGTCATTTCTAGTGTTTAAGTTCATGAAATTGAAAGCGAAAAAAGTGCATGACTGTGCCAATTTTAACCCTGAAACTAGAGTTACTTATCTCTGAAACTGTTATATAACGCCTCATGCTAGATGTTTTGACAGACACACTAACACTAGGCAGTCCGTACCGTGTCTAAGCACGCTTCACCCCTAAAGTCCAGTTCGTTTTAACAAGCATGGTACACTTTTGGCCCTGGCACGCTTGGAAGAGATGTCCTTAGGCACGGTACAGTTCATGCACCAGCACAAGCACGCGGGTACAAAAACGTGGACAGCCTTCTTTATCGACACATCCCGGAGTGTTCTGGCTGTTTCTGACTAACATGACTCAAAATAAAAGACACACAGTCAGTAAAGTCGCTGTCATATTTTTTTCCTCGAGTCCACCTGTCTTGTAGACTAAGTGCTCTTCATAATTACTTAGAGCTGTTCATGTGTTGTATTGCAAAGTTATGTTCAAGAGGTAAACCGTGCTCAGGCCCGGTTAGTCCTGGAGCAGTGTGAGTGCAGGCCAGCGATGAAATGGCGAGGGGGTCGTGCTTACAGTACAGTACAGGACAACTTTTCCTAGTGTGTGCGTGCGCCCTTAAACACTCTCGATCAACTAACTTTCTTGATTAATGGATTCGTCTTTAAGTCGTATGAATGCTTGAAAACGGTTGTCTGTGTAAGTTCTCAGTCATCCAGGTCAAAGTAAATCAAAGCTTGATCCAAAGACAACTGGACTTAGTCGACGATCTGGAAGACGTTTCACTTCCAAAAGGCTTCTACAGTTAGTTCAGAAGTGAAGGAGAGGTGAACCGTCTTCCAGATCATCGACTGAGTCCAGTTACCTTTGGATCAAGCTTTGAGTTAGAAGAACAGTGTGGCTGTGCTGGAATGATTTCCCAGAGACAATGTGATGGCCTCTTATTGGTTGGCATGTATGCTGAAAAAATGTCAATGTTTGATGTAATTAGTGCGTATTAAAATAATTCACTTTCTGTTTAAAACTTCCATTTTCATATGTCGGCCCTCCAAACAAGAAGTTTAAAAGAACATAAGAGAACGTGCTGGTTTGTTAACGATGATGAAAGAAACTGGAAGGAGCGGTGTGTTAGATTGACAGAGATACGGTTTACAGGGTGAAAATATTACACTTTCAATTTACACTTGAAGTCAAAGGTGCACTCTGATATTTCTTCAAAGACAAGCCGCTTTCCATGTTTGGTTACACATCAACAGAATCCTGCGGTCCATTAGGAAAATCAAACAGCCTTCACCTGGAATGGGAACACGGCCCTAAAAAGAAAGTCTATATTTGTTTCAACAAACACACGTCAGGTTTCGCACTTACTCAACAGTCTAAATCTGAACTAAATGTAGTGTGTGTGTGTGTGTGTGTGTGTGTGTGTGTGTGTGTGTGTGTGTGTGTGTGTGTGTGTGTGTGTGTGTGTGTGTGTGTGTGTGTGTGTGTGTGTGTGTGTGTGTGTGTGTGTGTGTGTGTGTGTGTGTGTGTGTGTGTGTGTGTGTGTGTGTGTGTGTGTGTGTGTGTGTGTGTGTGTGTGTGTGTGTGTGTGTGTGTGTGTGTGTGTGTGTGTGTGTGTGTGTGTGTGTGTGTGTGTGTGTGTGTGTGTGTGTGTGTGTGTTTAAACATTCAGGCTCTGGGCCCTGCGCCTCGATGGTGCTCCTTCCTCGACAACCTGACAGAGGAGCTGGAGGAGAGCCCAGAGAGCACTGTGTACGACGACTACAAGTTTGTCACCCGCAAGGACCTGGAAAATCTGGGTAAGACGCTGTTTTACCCACCGCACGTTAAAACAGAACAAACCCTCAAAGTTACATCACAGAGCTTTCTCTCCGAAAGGAGCATGTCATTGTTGCTCTTTTGTTTAGAAGGCAGAAAAGCTGAAAGTGATAACTGTTAAAGAAAAAGGGAAATCTAAGCCCGGCCTAGAAAGTTACACCCAAAACTATGAATCAGTGTGAGTCACATTGCCGCCTTGGTGGGTTTGCACGCTGGCTAGACTGCTTAACTAGAGGCCTGGGGAATGATTGAGAGGCTTTAGGTAAGGAGAGAGTGTGAGGGGGGGCTGGGAGTGCGGAGAGAGGACACTGGAAGGGTTGAATGAACACTGGAATGCAGGCTCAGCAGTTAAGAGATCAAATGACAAGAAGCAGGAAGGCGGTTGGCTGCTGTGGAATAAAAGGAGAGGAGGGGGGGTTTCGGTGGGCGTACAGGGTAACAAGCGGAAGAGCAGCCGCTCCACATTCTTTGAGGCATTGACGTAGCAACATTTTTTTCAGCACAAGCTGTGCATTCTGCTGCTGCATGCTGCTGCTGCCATTCACACCTTTCACCGAGTTATCTCCGGGTGGAGTTTATCTTCTTTAGTGTTTTCCCCTCATTTGTTACTGACCAAACCCCAAGTACAGTTTCTCTAAAGACGAATGTATTCTCTGATGAATCCTGAAAGCTACATGTCCGACCACACTCTGTGTCTGTTTTCAGCAGGGCAGGAGGACTGCCCCT
This sequence comes from Labrus mixtus, assembly GCF_963584025.1. NCBI lineage: Eukaryota > Metazoa > Chordata > Actinopteri > Labriformes > Labridae > Labrus > Labrus mixtus. Next base: position 4,183,211 of record NC_083629.1, on the reverse strand, counting down.
AGAATTCCTCCTGATCTGGTTGTTCACTCGACACGTAACTGACAGCGGTAGACTATCCCTGACACACAGGTGGGGGGGGGGGGTGGGGGGTCTCCAGGGGCAAGATAAACTCCTCCCTGAGAAGTCAAAAGAATTATGTGGAAGCAGGCAGCAAAACGATAAAGATAATAACTGCCTTTATATCAATGCAACATTAATAAATATAATCCCTGGTGCCAAATATCAATACATAACTATATATATTTTTTTTTTTACTCTGTGCTTCGTATGGATTTTCCTGACAATGTGACTTCTTCAGTTATGTAACTGAGGGCCAACGAAATGTGACCCTCAGTTACATAACTGAGGGTAATGTGAGCAGAAGGTCATTGGGCAAAGAACAAGTTGACAGCAGTCTCTCTCTCTCTCTCTCTCTCTCTCTCTCTCTCTCTCTCTCTCTCTCTCTCTCTCTCTCTCTCTCTCTCTCTCTCTCTCTCCCCACTCTGTCCACTGTCCCGTCGCTCTGGCTGAATTATTTTAGTCAACTTTAGACTTTTTCTTACTCTCTAGTATTTAATTATCTCTTTTACTTGTCTCAGCTTCTCAGACATCCCCCAGTTAGTGGATTTTAGGGGCCTTGTATTCGTCTGTCTGCTTGTTCTTTTAATGATTTGCTGTGTTTGAATTGATTCTGTAATGACTCGATGTCACTGTAAATGAAGGTTTGTCCCTCAACGATCTCCCCAGTATAAAATAAAGGTTGAATGAATGAATTACTCAGTAGGTACCGGTATCAGAGATTTTCATTTTGTGGTGGTGATAGAGAGAAAGTTAGAAGGAAAATCCAAACAGTTGAGCGTAATCCTCTGAGGATCATAAATGTATAGACTTCATTTCAATCCAATGAAATCTAAAAATGTCCTCAGAGATCAGATACATTCTCTATTTTCTTACAGATGTTTCTGCCTTAAATACATGAAACAATCCTGATTTTTTTTGTGTGTGTTATATTTGTCTATGTTATATTTGAAAAACTCAAAAAATGTGCGCATACGCCGACCGCACAAGCTGCCTGTTGCAGTTGCTCTTGTTCATTTCTTACTTTCTAGTACTTTACTGTCTTTTTAATTTATTTATTGTTTCTATTTTTTGACTGGCTCCTTCTTTAAGCTGTGCCCTCTGTATTCGTGCTTTTTGAGAGAGTTCTGGACTTTGTTTCAATATGGAAACAACTTCATTCATCCCCACCACCGTCACGCAGCAACCCCGTATTGTTTACAGTCGGGATCACCTGTTAGCGCTGAAGCCGGCCGGCACAGCGACTATAACAATAGTTATTCCGGTAGAAATTTGGAGATACAGAACACACAGGGGATGCAGAGGAAGGAAGAAGCTGCGGAGGAAGGAACGAGACACCAGAGACTTAAGGAGAGGAGCTTTATGCCTTGTCTCCCCACTCTCATCATGGGTAACGTGAGGTCCCTGGACGAGCTAACGGCGTTAACAAGGAGTCAGAGGGAGTATCGGGAGTACAGCTTGATGTGTTTTACTGAAACGTATCCTGATGGCTGCATCAGGATGTTCCCGACATCAACGTCTCCCTCAACGGATTCCAGACTGTGCGGGCCGACCGGGATGTCAACGGGAGCAGTAAGAAGAAAGGCGGGGGGCTTGCCGTTCTCACTAACAAGCGATGGTGTAATCCCGGTCATATTACGATTAAGGAACGTATTTGTGGCCCGGACATTGAACTGTTTGCCGTGGGACTCAGGCCATATTATTTGCCCAGGGAGCTCTCACACGTTGTTCTGCTGGCTGTTTACATCCCTCCCTCTGCGAAACCGACGGTGTGTAACGTCATTCACGCCGTCGTAGCCAGACTCCAAACGGACCACCCGAGTGCCCTCATCATTGTCACCATGACCAAGACACTACCCAACTTCACCCTGTATGTCAGCTGCTCAACCAGGTGAGAGAGGACCCTGGGCCTGCTGTATGTCAATGTAAAGGACGCATACGGCTCCTCCCCCCCCCCCCCTTGGAAGGTCAGACCACAACTTGATTCACCTCACCCCCAAGAAGAAAATGAGGAGATGGTCAGAGGTGGCCTATATCACACTGCAGGGGTGCTTTGAGGTGACTGACTGGGAAGCACTCTGCGAGCCCCATGGAGAGGTGCATCACAGATTACATCAAGTTCTGTGTGGACTGCACTGTCCAAGCAAGGACTGTCCTTTGTTATTCAAACAACAAGCCATGGATAACAAAGGACATCAAGGCCATCCTCAACACCAAGAAAAGGGCCTCAGAGATGGAAATCAAGAGGAGGTGAGAACTATACAGGGGGTCCTGAAAGTGAAGATTAGGGAGGCCACGGACACCTACAGAAGGAAGAACAACATGAGGGAGGTCTGGAGTGGCATGAGGACCATCACAGGCTTCAGGTCAAGTAGCGGTAGAGGAGTTGAAGGCAGTGTGGACAGGGCCAACGAACGGAATCTATTTTTTTATAGATTTGACATGGCCCCTGTTCACCACCCCTCTGACTCACCAGTTCCCTACCTGCACCTACCTCCCTACCTGTTGCGTGCTGGGGCAGCAGGCTGAAAGTAGCAGACTCCAACAGACTCAACAGACTGATCCGTAAGGCCAGTGACGTTATTGGGGTGGAGTTGGACTCTCTGACGGTGGTGTCAGAGAGGAGGACGCTAACTAAGTTGCGTTGCATCTTGGACAATGTCTACCACGCACTCCACGATGTGCTGGTCAGACACAGGAGCACATTCAGTGCCAGACTGATCCCCCCCGATGCACCACAGAACGCCACAGGAGGTCATTCCTGCCTGTGGCCATCAAACTTTATAACTCCTCCCTTTGAGTGACAAACACTCTGTCTGACCCTGGACTATTTCAGCCTGGAAAAAACAAAACAAGAAAACTGTAACCTCCACCATAACTCATTATTTATTAAAACTGCAATATAATAATAATGAACAATATGTCCATGATAACCATGTGCAATATTGAAGAAAACAGTACCTATTATTGAAACCTTACTTATATTCCTATTCTATTTGATTAATGTTTTTATTATTATATTTCTACTGCTATATACAGTATAGCAGTAGAAATATAATGTTATATTTTGGAGCAACTGTAACGACCAAATTTCCCTCTGGGATTAATAAAGTATTTCTGATTGTGATTGTGATTGCCAGGTCTGTCTCACCTGGTGGGATCGACTCTCCTGAGAGGCTACATGCACGGCTTCTTCATGGACATCAGACTTTACCACAAGGTGAGGCGTCTCTCTCTCAATGAATACGCTGAGTTGTTGATTTCAGACCGACAGAACAAATTAAGCTCATGTCATGTTGTCAAAGAGGAATGTTTGATTCAGCATCGTTGCTGTTCGGTTTGTCACTAGGTCAAAACTATGGCAAATCCTTTCGCATACGAGGAGTATCGCAAGGATAAGATCCGGCAGAAGATCGAGGAGTCCAGGACCCAGAGAGTGCAGGTTAAGGTGAGGAGTCGTGGTGACGTCTTTCTCCTGTCTGCATGTTTCAAATGTGTTCAAATGGCTCCATTTTTTTGTTGGTTTTAAGTAGAAATGAAGTATTATTAAGTATTATTCATAAGCAAATGCACCTCCTTTGTCTTTTTTTGTGAGTAATCATAATGTGTTCTGACTGAGACAGAAGCTGCCCAAGGTGAACAAGGATCTGGCTCTGAAGCTGATGGAGGAGGGTGACGACGAACTGGAGCTGGCTGGAGCTAGGAAAAAGAAGGGCAAGGTAGGAGAACTTGGTCCTGTCTTGACTTGTGCCTTTATGGACTCTTAGTGAATTTACTCTAAGGAAAAGGATTTCTTCACGGGAATCTTCCTTAAAATCTCATCATGTGCTGTCCTGCTTATTCATGTCTCCTGTGCTTTATAAGATTGGGAAACTTCCAGATTATTAAAACAATCTGTTGAATTTTTAATTTACTTGAAATTAAACAAAGAACCTCGTGAGTGTGATGCTGAACCATCAGCCTTCTCCCCTTTCCCATCTCAACATTTCCAAACCGCAGGCTCTCCCGACCATCCTGGGAGACGACCGCTTCAAGGTGATGTTCGAGAACCCCGACTACCAGGTGGACGAGCAGAGCGAGGACTTCCGCCTCCTCAACCCCATCGTCTCCAAGGTCGGACAGAAGAGGAAGAAGAAGCTGCGACTGCTGGCTAAACAGGCTGCTGATTCCGAACAGGTATCTACAAAGTCGGCTTAAGGACAGCAGTAGCTCAGTCTGTAGGGGACAAGTCCCGCTGCGGACCAAGTCTGGATATTAGTCTAGTATCTGGAGGAGGTGCCAGTTCACTTCTTGAGCCCTACCAAGGAGCGCTCACTCACTCTAACATCTCTCCATAAGTTCATGTCCATAGGATCCTGTTTGTGAATGTGTGTATGTTTCAGCCTATGTGTGTGTAGCATGTTCAACAACAGTGTGTTAAATTGAATATCCTCTCGTGGGATTGATAAAGTATATCTTCTAATTCTTCTCTTAAGTTACCTACAGACTTTGGGAAACCTTTACAGTGTGCAGGTGTTCACAAGGGGAAAGTGTGAGTGTGAAAGATATCAGACATTAGCTGCCCAGCTTTGAGCTGCTTCCACGTGAGAAGGAGAAGAAATGAGCCTCAGGAGGAGATATGAAAGCATGCAGAATTGCATAAATTAGTGGCTTTCCACATTTAGTTCTTGTTTTGGAAATATTTAAATAAGTGTGACACTTGCACGCTCCATAAACCCTCCAGACACAATCATCTGGTATTTTTTATTTCTGCCGATTTCTGCAGGCGTGCCATGTTTCCACAGACTGTAATTAATGAGGCTTTTCAGGATGAAGGATGTAATAAAAGATTTTATCAGTTGGTAACTTTTGTTTTTGTGTTCTCTCCTCCCAGGTGGCGGAAGACGAGGAAGAGCCCGAAGGACGGGCCAGCTCTGAGGAGGAGAGCTCGGACGACGATAAGAGCTGGGTGGAGGAGGTGCGGGAGCAGCGCAGGTTGATGCGACAGGAGGGCTGGGAGCGCCGTCGGCAGCAGAGGAAGGACGGAGACCGCGACACCGTCCTGCTGGAGGGCGATCAGAACAGAAGAGAGAAAACCTTGAACTTGGCAGAGGGCAAGAAGACAAGTCAGCCACAGTTTTATCAGATCAAAGCCGGGGAGGAGTTCAGAAGTTTTAACGACGTGGCACGCAAGCAGAAACTACAGAAGTACGTCTTTTGGATATGTATCAAACAGAAGTGTTGGAGGAATGCTGGCCTTTTGTCCGGGCACTCCTTCAACTAATCCACGTTACTTTTGGTGTGTAAATGATGAGGAGAAAAAACTGAGCTGTCCAGTCAGGGAAGAAACTTTTAGTCATGGCTGTTTCTTAGTGGATTGATTGAGAAACTTGCTGCAGGATGAATAAAATATAAATATATCCAGATCTATTGTTAGGGATGGTGTTAAAAGAGTTTTGCAATTTAAGGGCTCCTTTAGCGCCTTTGAGTTATAAAAACCTATGAGCTCTCTTTTGACACTGTTGATACTGCAGCTTGCTCTGGCTCTCGTAAAATGTAAGGTTGAAACTGTGAAGGAGGAAGCAGCAGGCAGGAAACAGCTGCTAAGAGGCAGTTAAAAAATGACAGCATGAAATTGATTCAGTGGAAATCGGCTGTGCTGTAAATCTGAGATCTAGTTTCCATGTTGCCTTCAGGAATAAAGATGTGTGTGAAATGAAAAAAAGGAAAAAACACTGGAGTTCAGAAAGAAAACAGTAACACCACTTCCTGACTGCTGAAACATGTGTGGGGTTTCTTTCAGGGCGTCTTTGGAGGACCGTCTGAAGTTAGAGGAGAACTCAGGACCAAGCAACATGGCCGACACTGCAGTGGGCAGCAAACAGCTGACCTTCACTCTGAAAAAGGTAAATAGTTTACATTCCATCGATCTTTCTCTTTTTACTCACAAATAATATTTATGGTAGTGAGTTTTAAAAATGAGTGAAATCATGCAGGGAGCTGCTTGACATCGTTGTGTTTATAGATCTGTTAAAAAGTGCTTCAAGGTAAAAGCAAGAAACGTCCACTTCATGGAGGTTTTACAGACTTAATGAGTGTTGTAGAAATGACATCACATCCCATGCAGGCACTGTCTCACTGTTGCAAATGTGAAAGACAAAAGGCCCCTTTCATAAAGGACAAACTCCAAAGGAGTTCAGATAACGTCTGCTGCAGGTTTAATGTGTCTACTATAAGAAAGGTTTTGGATCAATGACCTTTCTGTGTTTGTTTAGCCAAACAGTTTTTACAACACGACTTTGATACTGTCATTCGATTTTATGACGTTGTAACTTTCAGCATAGGTTAGACACATCGTAGGGATGTGAAACGTTTGAAGATATTTTAAGAAAAGACATCACAATAAGTGAAGGGCCAGTACAATGATTAGAGGAGATGGATCACAGGGGAATTCAGAAAATCCCCAACAAGAACAAAATCAAACAATAATCACACACAAAGTGTTTCATTCTCACTACAACATACAGGATAAAAAGACAAATACAAAAAGGATGTTAAATGGACTTGAGCTTGTTTAGTTCTTCTCTAGTCTTGTGACTACTCAAAGTGCTTTTACACTGCAGGTCACACCTACACATTCACACACTGATGGTAGAGGCTGCTGTGGAAAGAGACCATCAGAAGTAACTCATCCCATTTATACACATTCATACACATTCATACGCCACCGACAAAGCAGCGGAAGCAATTCGGGGTTATGTGTCTTGCTCAAGGACACATTGGACATGTGGCTGCAGGAGCCGGGGATCGAACCCTTGACCTTCCTCTTGAGAGACTTTACCAACTGAGCCACAGCCGCCCCTACATACATACAAAATGTTTGAGAATAACTTATAATTCAAATAAAAAAAAGATGCAAAATGTGCATTTGCATTTGAGTTACAAACATTTTGCAATGTTGACTCTGCAGTAAATTCACATTATGGTATCAGTATGCGACACCCCGTGAGAGAGACATTATTTAACATGCATCATTTCGTCCCCCTCTGCAGTCGGAGCAGCAGAAGAAGCAGCAGCAGGCGGAGCGGGAGCACCACGAGGAGAGGAAGAAGCTGAGGCGCTCGGCTGGACATCTGAGCAGCAGCCGGGGAAGGGGAAGGGGCTGGGGCGGAGGCAGGGGTAGAGGAGGAGGAGGGGGAGTAGGAGGAGGGAGAGGAGGAGGAGGAGGGAGAGGGGGAGGGAGAGGAGGAGGAGGGAGAGGAGGAGGAGGGAGAGGCCGGTACTGAGGAGAGCAGACCTGAATCCTCTTTACTGAAAGTCTTCAGCTCACATCAAAGTTTCATGGAGTCTTTCATTGACTCGTCTCTTGCAGGTGTCTTAAAAAAGCCTAACAAAGCTGCAGAGACAAACTGGAGACGCCCGTCACCAGTGGCAGAGAGTGAAAGTGCCGTACAGACATGCCTGCCCCTCACTTCTGGGTGGGCTGTGTCCAGCTGCTCTCTGCAAACTCAGTGCATATGATAAAAGACTACCTGTGTCTTTACAATGAGAAATAGCCCATCAAAAGTACATTAACTGTTTAACCATTTTTTACTTGTGTAGTAAATGAATGGAAGGAAAGTGTGTAAAATAGTATTTTTTAATGCTCTTTGTTGTAACTGCATATTGTTAAACCAACGCTGGATTAACAACTAAATGTTATATTTGGTACAACACTTGTGTGTGTCTGGTTTTTATTCCTGCATATCACATGCTCCATCGTCATTAAGTTCCATAGTCCAAACGAATCTTTTAGTACCTTTAAATCCGAAATAAAAAGGAGGGGAGGAGATTTATTTTTTTCCTTTTCCTCTTCCAACGACTGCAGTTCTTGGAAAAAGAAGCACAGCCTGGGTGTCCTCCCCATCCCCCAACATGCTGATGGTGTGAACCCCCTCTGCTCCAGTGTGGGCCCTTTTCAAATGGGAGGGGGGTGCGTCAAAGCCCCCTCAGCATGCCAACACCGGCCCCCAGGGCTCATTTGAACTCATTTGATGTCACCAAGAATTTTCACCATGACCCATTGGGATACAAAAGCAAGAAGGGGAGAAGACGACAAAGCCCAATTTGACGGTGGGCTGAGGGTTATGTGCTGGGCTATTTCTTGGCAATGGATCTGTAGTTTCCTGTAGTCTCTGCTGGTTGATTCTTGTGGTTTTAACACTTAGGTGTGTTATTCTACCCTGGATGGCTATGACATTACGGCTAATAATCTAATATTTCTAAATCAATGAATGGGACTTTTACTTCCCCAACCACACTGTTAAACTCTACAGAAATGAGTTAGCGTTTCATATACTTAGCCACAAAAACCCAGTGTTTAACAAAACCTTTTTAAGGTTGAACTTGACCTTTTCTATCCAGGTGCCTGTTGACAGATTTCCATCAGTAGAGAGTTGGTTACTGACGCCAGAGGACAAAGATTCAATCTGGTTCACTCCTTTGTGTTGGGAAACCGGTGACACTGTCCCACTGCAGAACAAATAAACATCATTTAGCAAAGTGTCATCTGGTTAAGTTCTTTATGCAGGGTTCCCAGCAAATGGCCTCTCTTTTCTCCTTGCACAATGCTTTGGCCTCTCCATGACAACTGGCAATCAGGCCAAAGGAAGTGGGTCAACCAGAGCGGGCACTGAAGAAAAAAAGGAAAAGGCAAGGACGTGGTATTTGATAGCAAATGTCAATCCAGTCTAAAAGTTAATTTACATATTTTTTAAGTGCTCCTGTAGGTCTCGGGTCATCATGGGAAGATGTACCACGTGTGCCATGAAATCACAATATCCCGTCTCTATTCCAGCAAGGACTATCTTTTGTCTCGTTCCATCTCTCTCCTCATGCTTACCGTCTTTTTACTATCAAATTTAAATAAAGGCCGTCATTAAAAAAACAAAACAGAAAAGGAGTTTGGAGGTGATGATAGTCACCATTGTGCTCAGACTTCTGTTTTATTTTGGATCTCTGCAGTGTTTGAGCTGCCTTGTTAAGGCAATCAGAGACTCTTCAGCTGAAGGAAAATGACTCATGGCTCTTAAAAGAAGTTGTGGTTGTGCAGTTGGTAATGAAGTCGTCTCTGTTTTGTCTTACAATGAGATCATTCTGTGAGTATGAAGGCTTCAGCCATTCTGCAATATCCCTTAACCATCATCTTCTATTGGAGTAGCTGTGAGGAGCATCTATTCATTGTTGATTTTGGCGCACCCTGTGGACAAAAGCGGTATGTCTTATGTCATAAAGGTCTTGATCTGGCTAGCTTTAACATTCATTTGTATTTTTTTTAAACAAATGTTTGCAGTTGAGGTAACAATGATGTTCCATATCTTAGTGCTACGATTGATCCATGTTTAGCATTCAATGAACAGATTTAACCAATTACACAAACCTATATTGACATGCATTAATGGAGAGATGGGGCTGCTATACAGGGAGCCCACCAGAGATGTTTGCAGCAGCGCTCAGGAATGGCACCTCTCCAACCACCAGACCAAATTCCATACTGTTGGTCCGCACATGGGCTTGAACCCGCGACCCTCCAGTTCCCAACCCAAGTACGTACAGACTGAGCTACTTGTCACCCCATAGATCTGTAAAAGGAATACGTTTGTATTGCATTTTATTGTATAAAGGAATTGACACTATAATAGCCTGTCCACAAGAAAGAGGAAACATTTCTGATCATTGTTGGGCCAAGATTGACCAAGATTGTTTTTGCACATGTCCATTGAAACTTTTTAGTTTTCTCTCTTTGCTTATCCTATCCTGTAGCCTACATGTGAGTAGTATTCGCTTGGATATCCTGCAATCCCCTTAAACTGGCTCAAACTTCTGACTGAAACTTCACAGAAAGGAATGTAATTTACTGCATCCAGTAAATCACCTTATCAGATTTGGACCAGATTTCAGCAGCAACAGGCAAGAAGAAGATGAGAAGAATACATATCAAATGTAGCAGATCTTCTCACTGATGGTCTGGTTTACCTTTCAAGGTCATATAAAAGTATCAGTAATTAATTAAATGTAGTTTTATTTTATTAAGAATACTTGCTGTAACTCTTTAGGCCTCTTCAGGTGGTTGTAGTATAGCACAGGCCCGGTGTGTATGCATTGGTTTTGACCTTTTGCTTCTACTTTCCCTTCCCCAAAATTTCACAGAGCAAATTAAATGTGATCCGTGACACCTAAAATGTGAACCCTCTCCACCGCCTGTGACTTCAAAGGAGTAAAATGTGCTGACACAGCATGCTCACCGAGCTTCAGCCCAGTCTAGGGAAGCACAAAAGATGTTCCAGTGAAAATACGATCACTTTTTTTTTTTCCTTTTTTTTTTTTTAGCCTAAATCTCGACAATGCCGGCTGCATCACCAACTCAACCTTGAAAGAAGAAGAAATGATGAGTCAGCAGAGAGCCGGATTAAACAGGGACTCCTCTCAGCTCTCCAGGGACCGAGCTGACAAGTGGGGCAGCTGTGTGGTCAAAGGCTAATTTTATTACGGCAACCTTCTGTTATATTTAGGACTGTACTTAACGGCTTGATTTAAACGGGTTCTTTTGAATTAATGATAACACATTTGAACATAGAAGAAAAACTGTAGCCTCTGATTGACCTTCACAAATTGACATATAAGAAAGACTGGTGGTTGGATACATATCACGATACAGGTAACCTCAGAATGATAGCCTGCCTCTCAGTAATTCTGGTGTAGCCGGTGGTTAGCATTGAACAACTTCCAGACACGACTTCCTCTTCTGCCCGCTGCATTATTTACACTCTAATTTGCAACTTGTGTCTTCAGATTATATGCAAGGAAACCCTTTCAGATGTCTGAAAAGAAACCACTGTCATTTCTTGGTTCAGTAGATCCCTTGGAAGAGCGCCCTGTTCCTTGGTTTATGTTGAGTCTCAGTTCAACAGTAAACAATAAGTTTCACAGAGGCTTCACCCTCGCGTCTCTCAGCAGTATGAATACCAAAAGGAAACCGATTACTGCCTGATATCTGAAACTATCGGGTGTTAAGATTGCTTACATAACATCATTGTGCAGATTTGTACACAATTAAAGGTGTCAGGTGTGTCATCAAGACGGTCGAAAAAAAAACACTTTCAAAGGATTGATTTGGTGAATGGAGGTCAGGTAAACACAACATCAAGAAGCTTTGTGATAAACTATCAATTGGAAGCCAGGATGTAATAATGGTGGATTGCGTTCCACCTGCCTTTGCACTATATATAGATGGTTATTCCTGCATACACCCAAGCCTGCTGATATGTGATTGGTCAGGACTAATCTGTCTACAAGAGCACTATGAATAGACAGAGACAGAATACATTAATGTCAAATCTGTAAATAGAGATTACGATATAGGTGATATACAATTCTATATACTCACTGTACATGTAGGTATATTGTGCTACTGTAGGCAAAGCAATGCACTGATTGTTTAAATCTAATTCAGGGGAAACTGTGATTGTAGAAAGTCACAACATTGTATGTATTAAAATCATTGATAAAATCTTTTATGCTGTCAGAACAGGGACATTTATCACAATGTGTCTTAACATAAGTCTGAGCAAAGGTATTAACCTTTTACTGCAACAATCAAAATTGTCATCAAACTAACAGTAAAGTAGCTCAACACATAATTATAAATATATCTTGAATTACTCTTAACTTAAACTCGGGGAACAGTACTCCCCTAAAAAGTTCTTTATTAAAGTGACTCTTAGTTTTTTAATCACATGAATATCTTCAAGTGATCATAACATATTTCGGTCTCTGTCACAGGGAGCTTTAACAGTGGTGTAGACAGATGTGACCCAGATGTGTCAGCAGCAGAGCTGCTGAAGAACCTGGAAAACAATAAAGGACAAACAGAGAGTTACAAACAACAGAGCACAGAGCAGATGTGACGTCTTCAGTTTCAGGAATTAATATTGTATCATTGAGCATTTTGATAAGTAAAAGGGCCTTTCAATGTTTGTAAGGATTCTTGAAACTTGATGTAATTCTGACCTTCAGATTTGAGACACACACTGATACAAGACAAAAGAGATGTCTGAACGTTAAAAACATTATGCTGCTCCCATATTTGTCTTGAGGTGGAAACTGGAATCACCAACCTTGGGTAAGTGACTTTCAAAACATATACTTAAGTAACAAACTTGAAACCTGGAAAAAAAATGTAACAATAGAAAAGCTAGGGGAGAAGTAGAGTTTTTTAAAGGTCACATATTATACAATATACACTTACCATGTTTTCCTAACACTCATATCCTGGCCAGAAAAGTCCATCTTCTCTGTCTTTTGCCTGCTCCTCTTTTTAGAAAATGTGTGCTCAAACAGGACGTTTTTGAGATTTTCCCTTCATGACATCACAAAGGGCAGTAACCCCTCCCCCAGGTGGGTGACACTCCCACAGCTTGGTGTTTGCTCTGCCCTCTGAGTCTACTTTTGGTTTCAGACTGAACTCAAACCCAGTTTCATGGGGTAGCTTGTTTCCGTTGTTGGAGGCGGTGAACATAAATATAAAATCCAGCACTGTGCAACATATATGTTACTATCACAATGTCATTCTGCTTTTTCTGTAATCGCCTTGAAGACATTCAACTAAAACTAGATCATCTAGACATGAAGTCAAGAAGACACGACTGTGTGCCATCTGCCTTGTGAATAACCAGACTGAGCCCAGTCAGCAGAGACCGACCAAACCAAACCTTTCATTTACTCCTTTAAAGTATCGCGGTATGACCCAAATTACAAGCCGCCCATTGTCTGTGTATTTTACAAAAATACAGCTTTTGACATTTAACCTTCACTCTTTCCATGGAATGTCTTTGTCACGGTAATGTCTCATTTAAGTTTGATCTGCTACATCTCATCATTTAAGGCCAAGCTGAACTGACATTCAAAAAGACAACATCACCATTTGTAGCTATATTCAGGGATGAAATTACAGTATACACAATGCACCTATTCTTTCCTGTGGCTGGCCCATCCTGGTTTTAACTCTACCTAGTTTTCTGGGTGACGTCTGTGGTCAGAGCTTTAAAGTCGGTTAATCTATTTGAAGAATAATCTCTCTGTCTAATCTGAAAGGACTGATGGAGCAGAGTCAAGAGAGTAACGAGACACCACACGTGCCACCTCCAGGATTTCCGGTCCTACAAGTAGTTGTCTAGGCCAAGCTACACATGTTGATGTTATATTTGGGTCAAGCCTTGGTGGATTTTTACCTGTTAACCTCTTATGAAGTGTAAAAGCCTCTAATCTCTCACCTCTGATCTCACAGCTTCATTTTAAGTGAAAGAATGAGTGGGTTTAAAAGATTAAAAGAATCAGTCGCTTCTGTTTGCAACAAGTCGATGCAGATTAACTTTGTGAAACCACTAACAGTATCTCGTATTTTTAAAGGCCGTAACTGCTGTGATAATTAATAGATGCCTTCTGAGCAGTCCCTGGCTCAATAAATAAAAACAATTCAAACATGATGTGACCAAAACATGCAGTAAAGGGCACAAATGTGTGACTTCCTCATATTACACTCCTGTTATTAGATCAACTGGGACCAGCTCTAATACACACTCTCTGCGTTATACAATAGCAAGTGTTTTTTTGCACACACAAAAATTAATACAAAAACCATGCCAAACTCATGCATGCCACTTGAAGCATGTTCATTTAATACAGGTTTTCATTCAGGCTGTATAAGAAGTGGACTTTGCCTCAGATTTGAAAAGTGCAAATGTAGAAGTGCCTTAGAACTACATTCTTACTAATGGCCAGCAGGGGGGCACTCCACTCGTCGCAAAAGATTAAAAAAAAGATGTCAAATTGTATGAAAGCCTATGAACCAATTATGAATTTTCCCTGGAGCCATTACAGCAAACATATTCCTCATGAGTTGTTGTTTAAGTCAAAAGTCAGTCAAGTTTTCTCCGAAACAGCACAATGTTCATTTGTGAGTAATGGTCCCATTTAGAGTCAAGTCAATGATAACGCAGGATGTGAGGTTTAGGGGAAGGGCTGCCAAATATTGTCAAGTCCCTTTCACAGCAATCTGAAGAATTTCTTGTCAAGCATTCAGTTTTACCAAATTAACTGTGTCAAGTATAGCTGTTAATTTTTTTTGAAAGTGACCTGTTTTACCGCTTTTCAAGTTTAGCATCTTATCTCAAATAACAGATAGCTGCAATTGTTCATGCTGAACGATATGGAGTCAACATTTTCAAATTAAACAAATTAAATTAAAGGCGTAAGCACAGGCTTTTTAATTCTCTAGCTCTTCAAAATGATACATGTTAATGTCACCTGACAACCACAGAAAAACTGAGATCTTTAGATAAAATGTAAGACAATATTTAAATCACTAAGCAAAGACCTGACCAGAATATCTTTGAGGCTGTTTATATTTAGTGGAGAATCCTTCATTTTTCAACACTGAATGTTGCCACTTATTGGTGGAAACTGAGACCAATAACTTCAGTTTAGAGCTTATAAAGGGTTCAACCTTTTTTCAAAGCAAAGCTGCAGACCAGTCACTGACGCAGATATGAACTATTTCTATGTGGAAAAAATGGGATGACAAATTTGGATATGTGGTGTTGACAGTCTCACTTGAGCATTCTTATGCCATGCATCAGCTTTCTTTATCTTGGTACAAGTGAGTACAGTATTCTGTGTCAGTGAAAGCAGTGGTGTTTGTACACACTAAGCTGGACTGTTTCATTACTGTTGCTGATGAAAAAAAGTGGCTGTGGCATTTTGTTGTGCAAGTATGTTCTAACAAAGACGTGAGGAGAAATACAAAGCTAGATGCAGTCACCACGGCATGTACACTGTATCATGTGGGCGGCCTTTAACAATAATCAGCCTTGTCTTTTTCTGAGGCCATGTAAATGTGGGGGTAAGGCCACAATGGTCCACAGTAGTGATAACAGAAACTCCAGCAGGGGTGAAGGAGAGGGTGACAATAATGTGATGCAACAAAGGGGCATGACTGGTGTAAAGAGACACAATCTAATTTGTGTTTTCTATGGAATGTATTTAGAGTGTGTTTTAATCTTGTGATTTGATAAACATCCGTTGAAAACAAATTATCCTCAAGTGCTGGTCCACTTCCTGCCTGACAGACATTTGTCTGTTTCAGAGGTGTGCCCCGCTACTGTGCAAATAGTTCAGACCGAATGCGAGACTTAAAGGGAAACTGCAAGGCATGAAAATCCTTGCAGATTATGTCATCGTCAAAGTTTGCAACTAAACCTCATTCTCACTTTCTGAGCGTTTCAGAAAAGGGCTGTGCCTTGGACTTTTTTTTTGGTAATTAAAGCACTTGGAAGAAATGACTATATTCACCAATTCTACAGAAAAATGGATGGAAACCCCGGTGTGCAAAGAGTAGGAGCCACCTTGATTGTGGCGTCAAGACCTGGAAAAGATATTAAGTGAAGCCCACAGATATGTGGTCCCCATGAAGCCCTAAAGTTTCCTGTTAGTGAAACCAATGCCTGTGCAACATTACCACATGTACTGTTAGGTCACACTGACCAAATTCTTCTTTTCCCTCCATTTGGTAATGTCTGCTCGCAAACCAACTGTCTATGAAAGCGACCTTTGGACTGATTAGACTTTGTGAGAGAGATTGGAACTGAAGGTTTCCAGGTGTAGGGGAGTTTGATTGTTTGGAGGTTTAAGCACTATACAAGAGGTTTTTATTAACTTTACCAATCTAGGCAAAGATAAAGGTAGGATAAAATGTTACACTTTCTCCAGCAATGCTCATTACCGCAGTAATATAACTCCATCAATACTGCAGAACTTTACCGGGCTGTTGCAATATACAAGCATGTGTTGACACCGTGCTATATGAGTCATCTCGTGATCTCCTTTAATCTCATCAGGAAGGTCAGGAACTGAGCAGACGGCCATTGAGCGAGGTCACTCATTCAGACAGCAGACTGTTGCCGTCTGAAAATGTGAGTGAGCACCTCTGAGATTAACACACATACAGTGCAGGTGTATCCACACCAGCTGGCCATGGGAACCTGTTCTGATGATCGTCCATATCATCAGGAGGTTAGGTTGATTAAAGCATAAAATGTGAATTTGAGGGCTGTGATTTTTTTCATCAGGGATTCATTTAACTGTAGATTGACTGGGAAATGAAAATGCCCATAAAATATCTGTGTTGGTTTTATCAAATCAGCAATCTAAACCCCAAAAATATATAAGATTTGAATCCTCCAAACAACTCCTGTTCATCTAAATTAGCCGAGATAGACTGCTTTGCGCAATAATTACTCTACATGGCAATGACAAAATGATCCAACATCTATAAAAGATATATATTGAAGAGCTACAGATTTCCAAAGTTTAGGCTACTGTGTAAAGTACAGTTAGGCTACTGTGTTAAATCGGAAAAATATTTAACACAGTAGCCTACCTGTACTTTACACAGTACCTGTATTTGTACAGGTAGGGCAAGGCAAAGCAAGTTTATTTATATGACACAATTCAACAACAAGGACATTCAGAGTGCTTCACATGACATTAAAAGTATCATGACAGAGGGAAAAAACATTAAAAGATATTCAAAGATTGCTAAAACAAACCATTAACAATCACAGAGAAGATTACATTTAAAATATGTGAAAAAATAATTTCAAAAAGAATGAAATAAATGAAAAAAAAAATACAAGAAAGAAATTAAAATACAAAATATAGCCTATATAAATGACCTCCAATTTGAGATGTAATTATATAATCTGCTCTGCATGCCTTTTCAGTTATAGTGCTCTGAAGTCCTGACTCCTGTCCTTCCTGGTGGACACAGATTGACCTACTGGTTTTACCTATTCTGAGGTACTGTGTAAATTAATAAAACATGTACAAACCATGAATGCAGGGTAAAACATTTGCATAATGAGATTGAATATATGGCACAGTATGTAACCAAGCAAATTGTTTTTCCTTTGTCAATTGCTTTTTTCTCTTGCATTGACATATCATATTAGTGATGATTAAAAAAATGTGACATTTTGTGCATCCCAATTCCTAAAATGTTTTTTTCTCAATTTGTTTTAAGCTTCCATTGAAGGCATAGTCCTCCTACAACAAGAACAAAAAAAGTTCAAGTTTATGACAAAGATTTGAAACGGTCAAACCAAATCGTTTGTTTAAGTAAAGTGAGGAAACATGGACAAAGAGACTTCGCAGGTCGGGTACTTAAAAGTATCCTAACAAAGGCTTGGGCTTCACAGTCCAATGGAGCTCAATGACTGACTGGTGGTCTCTGTCTGTCTGACTTTTCCACAATGGGGTGAAAGCATGAAGTTCATTTAGTTTGTTTTAGAATGCCAAGGAGTCCGGTTTGAACTGGTTGAGTTACATTTTGTAATCTTATGGTTGTCTAGCGGTCTCTGTCTGTCTTTTCCACCATGTGGATGAGGTGACAAGGCTAAACCGGTTCATACGTGGAAAGGAGGCCGGTTTCAGCTGGCTGCGTTGCCGTGGTAACAAGCTCTCTATAAATACAGTCGGAATCTCTTCACCGGCTTCCACTCTGGTTTCATTCCCGGCAGAGAGACGCTCACCTCCAGCAGCAGACTTCATCGTGAAGGGCCGCTGCTTTATTTTTTCACCCCAGCATTCGAGTCTAATGGACAAACTCTTTGTAAATGCTTTTTAAGGTAAGCAAATAAATCACTTTAGCGTTAATAGTTAATATGTGGTCGGTGTTTTACATTGGTTGGTTAGCTTACAACCAGCTAGCTAACGGTTATTATATCACGTTGGTAAGAAAACTTTCCTTACGTTTATCCGTTTCAGAAAATGTTTAGATTTATTGACCTAGGTATGTAACGTTTTCCTGAATACAGTTTGGATCAGTGTATAGAGTAGGATAACTACGTTTACCGTTTACTTTAAATGCTAAAACGCCTCATGGCATTAAGAGCGGAACCGGCGTATTGAGAGGCGCATCATCCGCTAGTCTCTGATTGGTTCATTCTCCTTCCATTCTTTACAAGCTGGAGGCGGAGTGTCATCGCGGTTGGATTAAACCATGAGTGGGCGGGACTTAAACACTTGGTTCTTTCAATGACTTTCTGTGGTGTCAAGTTGTCACACCATAGAATAAAATGGAGCGTCGTTAATGTGTGCAAGCCCTGTGTGTGTCTTGAAGTCAATTCTAATGGTTTAATAGCATTATTCATAACTTTTGTGATTTTCATACAATATTTTAAATGAATTTAGTCCGTAGATTGCATTTTCATTGATAGTTTTGTGACATCTTACCTAACTCAGCTTTTCCTTTTGTTTGTATGCAACAAAATTGTATTTTATTTATATATATATATATATATATATATATATATTTATTATTATATTTTTTTTCTATAATAGAAATCCTGCTCTTGTTTACAGAATCACCACTCTAGGAAGACACACACTGCAGGCCCAGGCCTAGAGTCTTATTTGAAGGGATTTAACTTCACTGGTGAACCGCCTTGGCTCCTCTGCACCTGAGTTACAACAACAATAATTCCATCTCTTTCATATCCAAGTAAGTTTGTTTGCTTTTTTTTTTTTTCATTTTTAGATAGTACATACAAAATTATCCTGCAATAAAGTACTTTGAGAGATACTCACTTGCACGTTTTGTGACTTTTCCATGAGTGGGGAATAAAATAGACATTAGTAATCAAGGACACAAGACACTGTTTCCTCACTACACAACACAATTTCAACATGCCCCCCCTCTCTCTCTTCCAGTTTACTAGTGAAGTGAAACGTGAAAGGACTTCTTGTGACCATGAACACAACCACTCCCACTGAGTTTGAATTCTCGTTCCTGGAGGAGGGTTTCTCTGCCAAGGATATTGTTGATCAAAAGATCAACGAGACGTCCATGACGGTAAATATTCATTGCTGTCCTTGATTAAGGGATACACAGACTGCCCCATTTGTTGTTGATGCAACAGAAAGCAAGTTGTGTAACTGAAAGCCAACACTCCTAGTCTGATTTCTGCTGTTGAATAGTCTCAGTTGGATTCTCTCTAATTGTATTCTGCTTCTCTTAAACAAATATGTCCCTTATTCCTCCATCTATTCCAATACAGGATGACAGAGACGCCTTCTACATCTGTGACCTAGGGGATGTGCTAAAGAAGCAACTGCGCTGGGTGAGAGCCCTGCCTCGAGTCACTCCTTTCTATGCTGTCAAATGCAACGACAGCCGGGCTGTTGTCATGACACTGGCATCCCTGGGAACTGGCTTTGACTGTGCAAGCAAGGTGTGTATTGGAAAGTGTCCATAGCACTAGATGTTCTCAGGCTTACACAATACAAAACTCTCTTAATGATGAGCTGAAATTGCATTGGCAGCTTGTGTTTTTAAGTTAGCACTTTTTTGCTGACTTGTTGGCTTTGTCTCTTTCTAGACAGAGATTCAGCTGGTTCAGTCTCTGGGAGTGGATCCAAGCAGAATCATTTATGCCAACCCCTGCAAGCAAGTTTCCCAGATCAAGTATGCGTCCGCCCATGGCGTTCAGATGATGACCTTTGATAGCGAAGTGGAACTGATGAAAGTGGCACGCTGTCATGACAGTGCCAAGTAAGACTTTTTTCCCTCCCCTTTTTTTTTTTTTTAACCGTCAAGGCTTTATCAGTATCTGCTTTCTTTTTCTCTCTAAATGTTTGTCCTCTTCACTAACTGTTTGTTCTCCCTCCTCAGGCTGGTCCTTCGTATTGCTACAGATGACTCAAAGGCAGTGTGTCGACTGAGTGTGAAGTTTGGAGCTACACTCAAAGCTTGTCGAGGTCTTCTGGAGCGGGCCAAAGAACTGGGGCTGGATGTGATTGGCGTCAGCTTCCATGTCGGCAGTGGCTGCACTGATCCCGAGACCTACACCCAGGCTATCGCTGATGCCCGCTGTGTTTTCGATATTGGGGTAAGTTTTTGAGTGAATTCATATCTGTGACGTCGAGTTGCATAAAGGTTTTCACAGAATAATAAACCTGAAAAAAATTCTTAACTAGGATGAGCTGGGCTTCAACATGGATCTCCTGGACATTGGAGGTGGTTTTCCTGGTTCAGAGGACACTGAACTCAAATTTGAAGAGGTACCCAGCATTTTTTTTTAAATTAGTGTTCCAAGCACTAATTATTTGAATTTGTTTGTTTTAATAGCACAAGGCTAGTGAGTTTTTATCAGATGGACTGATATTAACCTGTTGGTTACTTTTTTTCTTGCTAGATCACAGCAGTGATTACTCCGGCCCTGGACAAGTATTTTCCTTCTGACACTGGTATCAAGATCATTGCTGAGCCCGGGCGCTATTACGTTGCCTCCGCTTACACATTAGTTGTGAACATCATTGCCAAGAAGGTCATCATGGATGACGAGTCTGCTTCTGATGGTAAAGATCTTCATTGGAAAAGGAGTGTCATTTTGAAATGAGGTTTATTCTAAGAATAGCTAGTAACAAAACATGTGCTTCCTTCACAGAAGAGGACGAAGGGACCAGTGACAGGACTCTGATGTACTACGTCAATGATGGAGTGTATGGATCCTTCAACTGTATTCTCTATGACCACGCTCACTGCTTGCCAACACTACATAAGGTAAGGTTATGTTTTAAGAATGTAAATGGCATTAATGTTTTTCATCGTGAAAGTTGGTGAGAAAGGGGATATGACTGGCGGTGACTTTAACAGTATGTCTTTTTAATCCGTCTTAATCCTTACAGAAGCCAAAGCCGGATGAGGCCATGTATCCCTGCAGTATCTGGGGCCCAACATGCGATGGCCTGGATCGCATTGTTGAGCAGTGCAGCCTGCCTGACATGCAGGTGGGTGACTGGCTGGTCTTCGAGAACATGGGTGCTTACACCGTGGCCGCCTCCTCCACCTTCAACGGCTTCCAAAGACCTGACATCCACTACGTCATGTCTCGCACTGCTTGGTAAGTGAAGATCACGGACACCGAAAGTAGTTAAAGCTACTTCTGACAAAGTAATGAGAGCGGTACAGTTTAAAGGTTTCAGTATACTAGTCAAATACCCCCTCTGAAACAGGAATATCTTTCTCCTCCTCATCCCCAACAATACCAAACAACCTTTTTCCCCAATCTTTGAGCAACTAGCATTAGCTTGTGAGATTGCACTCAAGCCTTTTGAGTGCAGGTAGATTTGAAGAATCTAGAAAGGCCGCAAAGCCGTCCAATGGTAGACAATCTAACTTTTTGTTTTTGTTATCTACAGGCAACAAGTACAGCAGATCTGTTCCCAAGGCATGCCAGCTCCTGCGGAGGAGTCCAGCTTGTTCGAAGTGCCCGCCTGCTGTGGCAGAGAGAGCAGCTTGGAGATGCCTACAAAGCCCTTCCAGGCTCATGTGGTTTAAATGAGTACTGTACATCACACGACAGTTATCAACATCTTGCATCTTTTTGTTATTATTTACTGGAGAAGTTTCTGTTTCCTTTTTTATTCTATTTTTTTCTTCTCCCCATATGTAAACCGTGACATTTCAAGGCCAGTTACTTGACAGGAGAATGAGAGGGGCATGTTGTTGCACACATTTCTGTGTTCTGTATGGAAGCTTTGGATCAACCCTCAAAGTGATGAGGCTGGATCACACTCTTTAGTGTTCTAGGCGGAGGGTTACAGGGCGACTCTGTACTTGAACGTTTTACTGAAGTCTCTTTTTGGAGTCCGACTGTAAGACCTAGAGTACTGTAGTTTATGAAAATCACATGTTCTGAACCAGGAACTGTTTCTTTGTAAAAAAAAATTAAAAATCACAACTACTTTGCTGAAGGGTTCCCTTCACCATAAGACTCACGACACTTGAAACTGTAGCAATAGTCCAAGTGGTGAAGGGTTCGTCATGCTAATCATTTAATACTATTGAGCAGAATAGTAGAAAATTCCTACTGTGAGGGTGATTTAACAGTGAACTCTTCTACAGCCCTGTTAACAGCAGAAGTGGTTGGTAACTGCAAAGAGGTGGTCGAGGGTTGATTTTATTCCTCAAAAAATGGCTGCTATGTTTTATTTATATTTTCCATGATCTCAGCTTCTGTACAGAACCCCTCAAGTGTTAATCTTGAAGATGTTAAGGAGAAAAATATTTATTCTTTCTACTGATATTAACCGTTGTACTATTGAGTGTTTTATTTTGTAAATGCCTGTCTACTGGGTATTCACAGAACCAATGCAACATTTGACTATGTATTAGTACAAACAGAAACTTGTGAACATGCATGCATAGTGTAACTCTGTATTAATGTGGTTGCAGCATTTGAGTCAACTTTAAGCACATGTAGTTCATATCAAGCATGTGAATCTTTCCTAATGAGACGCCACAGCTGCTCCAATAACTGAATCTTCAAGATTAACACTTTATAAAAAGAAGAAAAAAAACAAAAAACAGGGACTCAAGAAGCAGATTGCACCTCTCCTCTTCTCCTTATTTTATTTTGTCTTTATTTTTTTTGTAACTTGTAGAAGGCAAGAAGTCTGTTCGTGATAATAATAAGGAGCAGTGTTTAACCACATGTTTGAAATGGATACGAAAGAGACGGGATTGCAATGTCATAACGCTTTCCTATGGAAACTTTTTGGAGTTTTGTATTTTTTTAATAAATAAAACATTAGGTGCAGAGCCGAATTATTGCTGTTGTGTTTTTTTTTTTACATGGGGCAGAATTTCAAGAAGACGCTCTTGTAAGCACGATGTCCCACAGTAGGAACTGGTTTAAACATTTCTGCCTGAACTGTTACAGTGTGACTAGAGTTCTGTGTTACATAAACACTGTTGAACATTGTGTAGATTTTTATTTTATTTTATTTACACCAGTGTACCATTATTTTATTGAAAAAGCTTCCTGACATTTCTAGATTACTAAAAACATTCTTGTCTATTCATAAGCATACACCATCCATTTTATAATACAGGAAAAAACACAACCAACCATCTGGCTTCAAAGCAACACAATCAGAGGTGGGGGAAATGAGATTGTCCACTCATCAGATGCTGTTCATATGCCTAACATCATCCTGACCCAAAACAGAAGGATTGTTGAAAGGTTCCCTTTTCTTTTTTTTTTTAACCTAAGCATCCCCCATAAATAAAAGAAAACATTTGACAGTGTAAAGTCCTTTATGAAGCATCAGCCAAAAAATCGTCTCTTTTAAAGACAAATAATATACCATTATCAAATACAAAAGAAAAGAAATATCAGATAAAGTTAAAAGCAGCAAAAAACAAAACTACCCGTCCTTTCATGATCTGTTTAGTTCGAGTGTCTGACACAACCTGAAGGCTATTTGGTTAGAAATGTAAAACTGATAAGCTTGTTTACGACTGCCAACACGCACAAATATCAATATTTACAGAGCAAAAGTAAAGGAGGTAAAAGGTGTCATACAACACATACTGTATGTTCAACCTGTATAGGTTTTGTCCCATTCATTAATTGTTTTCAAATTTTGATAAGGGAGAAACGTAGGTTAAGAGTCTCATGATACAGCAGCAGATTTTAAGTAAATTGTATTTTATGGTCAGACAGAAGCAATACTCTGCACAAACAGTGTTTAGTGACACTCACTAGTAAACCTGTAGTAACCTGTAGGTTAGATGAGACTTCATCCATCTGCCACACATCAAGGATGATGCTGGTCAATTTAGCTTAGCATAGCATAGCTTAGCTTAGCATGAAGACAGAAGAAAATGTACAATGGTAACAGAATCTGCCTGCTCGTAACAAAGCTGAGTTATCAACACACACAATAATTCAATTGCAGTTTAAAAACACAATTGTACATCTGTATAGAACAAAATATTAGAAATCTGATTTTGTTTCCATTTAAAATTCCAGAATTGAGATGCAGTGTTGAGAATAAAGTTGAAATGTCAAGAATATTACCTTTATGAAAAAAAGCACAAAGGTCAACAATGAAGTCAGATTGTTGAGAATGAGGGAGGATTGTCTAGACAGAGGTAGAGAACAAATAGTGGGAATAGAGTTGAATGTTGTTAATAAAGATGAAATATTGAGCCAAAATGTTGAGAATTAATTCAAATGTGGAGAATGAGATGAAACATGAAGAGCTGAAAGTTTTAACAATAAAGTCAAAATGACATGGATAAATCCAATGTTGAGAATGAAGTTAAATGTTGAAGAAAAAAAAAGTAAAAACTGATGAGAACAGAGATGAAAAACTCCAAATAAATTGAGGCTAAACTAAAGGAAGGACGATTGTTTTTCTTTCTGCTCTTCATTTAACAAAATGCTTTCTTTTCAGATTTTACTTCTCTCCTGTCTGGCTCGTATACTTCAATATTCTCCACATTTCAATGATTTGTATTTCAATTTGAAATGTTTTGTCATTAATTCAGCTGTGTGCATGTGAGATTATGATTTCACCACAGCGATGCCTCTCTGCTCATAATGTTTCCGGATGTACTCGGTTATGGCCCTCTCATTATTGATCTCTTTTCTGAACACCATGATGTAACACTTTGGGGCCAAGTGAAGGAAGAGGATGCTGTAGCCAAAAACGAGAATGGCTGCACTATGTATGGCTCTTTTGTACTTCCCAAAGTTGCTGATATAAATGGGGATGAAGAGGATCCAAACGATCAGAAACAGCATCATACTCATGGAGACAAGACTTGCATTTTTGTACAAATCGGGCAACTTTTTGCCTTTGAATGCGAACAAAAAACAAATGAGGGCCAGGAAAGAGTTGTAGCACAACATGGCTATGAAGAACAATTTGGAGCCTTTGGTACACTGCTTCAGGATGGTATTCACCAATATCATTTCATCTGTACTGGGGGGGTAGAAGTATAACCATGGCACACCATCCATGTTATAATACAGGAAATATTAAAAGTAACATTACAGAAGTTATAGTTAAATGGACCTGACTCAGTTAAAACTGGTTTACAGCACATTAAAAACAAAGATCACATCAGACAGAAAAACACAACCAACCATCTGGCTTCAAAGCAACACAATCAGAGGTGGGGGAAATGAGATTGTCCACTCATCAGATGCTGTTCATATGCCTAACATCATCCTGACCCAAAACAGAAGGATTGTTGGAAGGTTCCCTTTTCTTTTTTTTTTTAACCTAAGCATCCCCCATAAATAAAAGAAAACATTTGACAGTGTAAAGTCCTTTATGAAGCATCAGCCAAAAAATCTTCTCTTTTAAAGACAAATAATATACCATTATCAAATACAAAAGAAAAGAAATATCAGATAAAGTTAAAAGCAGCAAATAACAAAACTAGCCGTCCTTTCATGATCTGTTTAGTTCGAGTGTCTGACACAACCTGAAGGCTATTTGGTTAGAAATGTAAAACTGATAAGCTTGTTTACGACTGCCAACACGCACAAATATCAATATTTACAGAGCAAAAGTAAAGGAGGTAAAAGGTGTCATACAACACATACTGTATGTTCAACCTGTATAGGTTTTGTCCCATTCATTAATTGTTTTCAAATTTTGATAAGGGAGAAACGTAGGTTAAGAGTCTCATGATACAGCAGCAGATTTTAAGTAAATTGTATTTTATGATCAGACAGAAGCAATACTCTGCACAAACAGTGTTTAGTGACACTCACTAGTAAACCTGTAGTAACCTGTAGGTTAGATGAGACTTCATCCATCTGCCACACATCAAGGATGATGCTGGTCAATTTAGCTTAGCATAGCATAGCTTAGCTTAGCATGAAGACAGAAAAAAATGTACAATGGTAACAGAATCTGCCTGCTTGTAACAAAGCTGAGTTATCTACACACACAATAATTCAATTGCAGTTTAAAAACACAATTGTACATCTGTATAGAACAAAATATTAGAAATCTGATTTTGTTTCCATTTAAAATTCCAGAATTGAGATGCAGTGTTGAGAATAAAGTTGAAATGTCAAGAATATTACCTTTATGAAAAAAAGCACAAAGGTCAACAATGAAGTCAGATTGTTGAGAATGAGGGAGGATTGTCTAGACAGAGGTAGAGAACAAATAGTGGGAATAGAGTTGAATGTTGTTAATAAAGATGAAATATTGAGCCAAAATGTTGAGAATTAATTCAAATGTGGAGAATGAGATGAAACATGAAGAGCTGAAAGTTTTAACAATAAAGTCAAAATGACATGGATAAATCCAATGTTGAGAATGAAGTTAAATGTTGAAGAAAAAAAAAGTAAAAACTGATGAGAACAGAGATGAAAAACTCCAAATAAATTGAGGCTAAACTAAAGGAAGGACGATTGTTTTTCTTTCTGCTCTTCATTTAACAAAATGCTTTCTTTTCAGATTTTACTTCTCTCCTGTCTGGCTCGTATACTTCAATATTCTCCACATTTCAATGATTTGTATTTCAATTTGAAATGTTTTGTCATTAATTCAGCTGTGTGCATGTGAGATTATGATTTCACCACAGCGATGCCTCTCTGCTCATAATGTTTCCGGATGTACTCGGTTATGGCCCTCTCATTATTGATCTCTTTTCTGAACACCATGATGTAACACTTTGGGGCCAAGTGAAGGAAGAGGATGCTGTAGCCAAAAACGAGAATGGCTGCACTATGTATGGCTCTTTTGTACTTCCCAAAGTTGCTGATATAAATGGGGATGAAGAGGATCCAAACGATCAGAAACAGCATCATACTCATGGAGACAAGACTTGCATTTTTGTACAAATCGGGCAACTTTTTGCCTTTGAATGCGAACAAAAAACAAATGAGGGCCAGGAAAGAGTTGTAGCACAACATGGCTATGAAGAACAATTTGGAGCCTTTGGTACACTGCTTCAGGATGGTATTCACCAATATCATTTCATCTGTACTGGGGGGGTAGAAGTATAACCATGGCACACCATCCATGTTATAATACAGGAAATATTAAAAGTAACATTACAGAAGTTATAGTTAAATGGACCTGACTCAGTTAAAACTGGTTTACAGCACATTAAAAACAAAGATCACATCAGACAGAAAAACACAACCAACCATCTGGCTTCAAAGCAACACAATCAGAGGTGGGGGAAATGAGATTGTCCACTCATCAGATGCTGTTCATATGCCTAACATCATCCTGACCCAAAACAGAAGGATTGTTGGAAGGTTCCCTTTTCTTTTTTTTTTTAACCTAAGCATCCCCCATAAATAAAAGAAAACATTTGACAGTGTAAAGTCCTTTATGAAGCATCAGCCAAAAAATCGTCTCTTTTAAAGACAAATAATATACCATTATCAAATACAAAAGAAAAGAAATATCAGATAAAGTTAAAAGCAGCAAATAACAAAACTACCCGTCCTTTCATGATCTGTTTAGTTCGAGTGTCTGACACAACCTGAAGGCTATTTGGTTAGAAATGTAAAACTGATAAGCTTGTTTACGACTGCCAACACGCACAAATATCAATATTTACAGAGCAAAAGTAAAGGAGGTAAAAGGTGTCATACAACACATACTGTATGTTCAACCTGTATAGGTTTTGTCCCATTCATTAATTGTTTTCAAATTTTGATAAGGGAGAAACGTAGGTTAAGAGTCTCATGATACAGCAGCAGATTTTAAGTAAATTGTATTTTATGATCAGACAGAAGCAATACTCTGCACAAACAGTGTTTAGTGACACTCACTAGTAAACCTGTAGTAACCTGTAGGTTAGATGAGACTTCATCCATCTGCCACACATCAAGGATGATGCTGGTCAATTTAGCTTAGCATAGCATAGCTTAGCTTAGCATGAAGACAGAAAAAAATGTACAATGGTAACAGAATCTGCCTGCTCGTAACAAAGCTGAGTTATCTACACACACAATAATTCAATTGCAGTTTAAAAACACAATTGTACATCTGTATAGAACAAAATATTAGAAATCTGATTTTGTTTCCATTTAAAATTCCAGAATTGAGATGCAGTGTTGAGAATAAAGTTGAAATGTCAAGAATATTACCTTTATGAAAAAAAGCACAAAGGTCAACAATGAAGTCAGATTGTTGAGAATGAGGGAGGATTGTCTAGACAGAGGTAGAGAACAAATAGTGGGAATAGAGTTGAATGTTGTTAATAAAGATGAAATATTGAGCCAAAATGTTGAGAATTAATTCAAATGTGGAGAATGAGATGAAACATGAAGAGCTGAAAGTTTTAACAATAAAGTCAAAATGACATGGATAAATCCAATGTTGAGAATGAAGTTAAATGTTGAAGAAAAAAAAAGAAAAAACTGACGAGAACAGAGATGAAAAACTCCAAATTTCTGCTCTTCATTTAACAAAATGCTTTCTTTTCAGATTTTACTTCTCTCCTGTCTGGCTCGTATACTTCAATATTCTCCACATTTCAATGATTTGTATTTCAATTTGAAATGTTTTGTCATTAATTCAGCTGTGTGCATGTGAGATTATGATTTCACCACAGCGATGCCTCTCTGCTCATAATGTTTCCGGATGTACTCGGTTATGGCCCTCTCATTATTGATCTCTTTTCTGAACACCATGATGTAACACTTTGGGGCCAAGTGAAGGAAGAGGATGCTGTAGCCAAAAACGAGAATGGCTGCACTCTGTATGGCTCTTTTGTACTTCCCAAAGTTGCTGATATAAATGGGGATGAAGAGGATCCAAACGATCAGAAACAGCATCATACTCATGGAGACAAGACTTGCATTTTTGTACAAATCGGGCAACTTTTTGCCTTTGAATGCGAACAAAAAACAAATGAGGGCCAGGAAAGAGTTGTAGCACAACATGGCTATGAAGAACAATTTGGAGCCTTTGGTACACTGCTTCAGGATGGTATTCACCAATATAATTTCATCTGTACTGGGGGGGTAGAAGTATAACCATGGCACACACAGCGCCAACTGGACCCCAGGGACAACGATCACGATCAATGCTGGCTGATTAAGCTTTTTCATCCAGGAGCCTTTGCTCCAATCAAAGTTGAAGCTGAGTAAGATTTGGAGCAGGTTGGCCAGAATGCAGGAGATGCAGAGGGAGCAGGAAATGCCAAACAAAGGCAGACCTAACCTGCAGGAGGCTTTAGTGGGTTCTACTATGAAGCTAAAAATCAGGCAGAAGCAGGCCAGCAAGGAGAGAAGCTCCAAGAAACACAAGTAACCGCCAACAGCCTTCACAATGGGAGTTCTACGATAGATAGTAAACAGAACAGCAAACACAACGATGACGAGGATCCCGAAGACTGCCAAGCAACTCAGAATGATGATGAAGGCGTTGGACCAGAGAAGGAATTCAACGGTTTTGTCCAAACAGGTATCCTTCAGTGGAGAGGAATACCTCTCCACACCACACTTTTCACACTTCGAACCTACAGAGATAAAGACATGCACATTTCACTGCATGAGAAAAGGACAAACATGTTGGTGTTGTTTCATATCTTTTAATTAAATAACTCTCTTGTGAGGGGAACTTTCTGCTTGCGCTGATTTTGGCACCCCCAGTGGAAAAAACCTATCCCCTTGTTTTTTTTTCTAACTTTGTCTGCTTTCTTTTTACAGCCAATCGATAATAAAGTGTATCATATTGTGTGATATTATACTGTATCAAATGGTAAATGGACTGGAGCTTGTACAGCTCTTTCTAGTCTTCTGACGACTCAAATCGCTTTTTACACCGCAGGTCACACCCACACATTCACACACTGATGGCAGAGGCTGCTGAGTAAAGAGACCATCAGAAGTAACTAATCCCATTCACACACATTCATACTCTGCTGGAGCAGCGGGAGCAATACAGGGTTAAGTGTCTTGCCCAAGGGCGCATCTGACTTGTGCCTCAGGAGCTGGAATTGAACCCCCAACCTTACAGTTGAGACGACCGACTCTACCAACTGAGCCACGGCCGCCCCCATACTGTATTATACCGTATAGTACCAAACTGTACCGTGCCTTATGGTATCGTATTATACCGTACCGTGACACATCATATATAGTATCATATTGTTCCATACTACCATGCCGTATGATATTGAACTACTGTATGATATTATGTGGTATCGTAGCTATGAGCATCAAACAGAACCTGTGTTCCTTCCTGCCGTATTTATAAATTGTTTTTTGCACAACAAACAAAATGAAATCTGCTTTTCAACGTTTAGTTTTCTGCAGACCTTTTCATCCTGTTTGAGGTGAAAAAAAATAAAACATACCATTTCCGGGGGAGAAGTCTCCTTCTGCACACGATTCACAGCTATAACAGCACTTGTGTTTGATTTTCAGCTCCTGTCCTTGTTCACATGTTTTAGAGCAGTTGTAGGCAGTGACCTTTACAAGAGAAAGCAGAATTATTACGCACTGATATTTCTTATTTATTTCCAGGAAACAAATATCAGATTGTGTTTATGATATGACCTTACCAACACATTGCTCATTTTCTCAACAAGTTCAACCGGAAGCTTGATACATTTATTTGGCCAGTACTCTCCGATGGTTTGTATATCTGATGCAGTCATGTTCCAGTAGACAACATCAAATCCTAAACTTATAGGGTCTCCATTGGAGTCGAACTCTATTTGTGTGGTGTCCACAGTAAAGTTGACTTTCTTGATTTCCAAAAGAAGCTGTGAAAACAAACATAAACACAAGCTGATCTGTGTAAAATCAGGACATTTGGTTATATTTGCTTCAACAAGATAGATAATTCAGTAAAAATACTTTGTTTTTGTTTATTTAAATGATGTTTTGTGATCAACTTCACAAGCCCTTCCCTGTGAATTTCAGATAAGTGTACTTATAGTGTAAGAGTTGTCTCGTAACTATAGGTCTACAGGTAACAGTTAATGTAGCTTAGCATGTGGACTGGAAACCAGGAAAAAAAAGCCTGGTCTGAATCTTCAAACATAAACAAAACACGCCCACAGATCCATCAAAAGCTCGGTAATGAACCCATTATGTGAACACAAACCAAAGTGTTTGGTTTACTATTATTTTATTTATCAAGAGGAATTACCAGGAAGCCTTTACAGTTTGTTTGTTATATGGATGAAACACTCATGATAATATCTTAGGAAGTTGTACAGGTGCTAGTATCTTTTTCTACCAGTAGGGGGAGCTAAGATCACTGTTTCTTCTCCAATGATCAGCTAGAGCACCTCTATACACCTCTAACTACTACAACTCTCCTTATTGTTACCAAACAGATAAGAGAAAGTGCCACCCTTCTATCTGTGCAGGCCAACTTTTTTTTTTAACAAAAGTTCCTGTCTTTTTTCCTGTAATGACCACCAACTGTATAAAATAAGTTGATGAACGTCTAGGTTTTTAAAGAGAAGCTCGTTGAACCTGTATTCTTTCAATGGGGGCATCTCTGCTAAAATTGTGTCCGTATGGAAACAAAACAAAAAGGAAATGACTCCACGTCTTACTTGAATTTTACCTCAGTAAATAAAAACAATAAAACATTTTAGTCTCAACCAATAGTCGTTTTACACATCATGCTTTAAGGAAACCTGTCGTTTACAATTTGATAAAGTTGTCTACCAAGAAAGAGATATAGCAATGTTTACATAACTCATCTCAAATTATGGTCACTTCTGGAAGAAACAAAAAAAAATGGCAACTGCCAAATTCAAGGCTTTAAATGGTAGCCCTCCAACACATAAGTAATGCAAAATATGTGAGCGAGATGATTCCATTTTACCTCATAGGCTGTGAAATCGGCACTGCGTCCACAGTGGTGACTGTCACACTTCAGCAGGCGTCTGAGACCCTCAACAACGACTTGAACGGCTAAGTAGGTATTGTATGATGTATCCTGGTCGATGTGATTTGCCAAGCATCTCAGGTCCAGACTTCGGTTGGAGCCTTGTTGACTGTTTTGTATCAAGCAGTTTGCTTCACTGTTCTCCTCAGGTTGTTTAGGACAAAGTGGATTGAGTGTCAGGAAATGCTCCAGGATGGTGTTTGTGGTTCCGTTGAACTTTGAGAGGACGTAGTCTTTAAAACCGGGAACCTTTTTCCTCTTGGAGATGAACCCGAAAACCTGACCTGCCCTCTCAATTCCACGGAGTTTAAAGATACTTTCAGAGGTGGACCAGCTATCACTGGCAATCCAAGTTCTATTGAGGTTGTTTCTAATTGCTTCTTGCATGATGACTTCAACATTGGACAGCTTGGTGAACAGGATGATGGCCTCAGCAGAGGAGTTATAAATGATGCTCCACAGATTGTTGTCGAACCTCGGCTGGTGTTGATCTCGGCTGGTATTTTTTTTATTGGAAAAGTCACCTGGCAGGATTTCAAGAAATTCAACGCAGACATCTTTCATTTCACTGAAGAGGTCGAAAAGGTTATCACTGCCATATTTCCCATACTCATCATCACTTCCTATAATGGCCACAGTTTTCCAGTTAAACTTCCCCACCAGCTCCGCCATGGCCTTTGTCTGATATTCATCGCTTGATATTGTTCGCAGAAAAGTGGGGAACTTCAACTTCCTGCTCAGGAGCTGGGTGGTCGATGTGTAACTAATCTGCAGCAGCATGGAAAAAATAACATTAACGTTGTTCTGCAAGCGGCTTGCAACAATGATGCATTTCAAACCATAAGCAACCCCCCCCCCCCCCACCACTCTCTTATTTTCTTGGAAATTATCGTTCCTTAAGAGTTTAAATGATAATGAAATATCAGATCATCTCTTTTTATACTATTTACAGCTTAAAGACAGAACCCTTTTAACAGCAGCAGTTGAACTTTCCAACAACTTGACTTCAACTTGGGAATATGAAGAATGGAAAGACAGAGTGCAGTTGTAAAAATGACCTTGTGAATTCATGTCTAAATTGGTGCAATATGACTTACTTTATTAAGTTTGCTGGTCAGTTATAACCATTTCATGCAAGCTTTGAGTTTTTCAATGTTTCAGTTATTGCAGAGTGTAAGGTAGAGAAAGAATCATTCTGAAGAACTTAAAAAGACAAACCTGGGTGACTGAGGACAAAGCAACAACCCGTGCGACAGCTATCGACACTTCAGAATGTTTTGCACCAATCACTGCCTTTGTTTTGGTTTGAAAGTTTTCAGATACCAAACAGCTCTTAGGGTCTGACTGATCCTTCAGAAGCTTTAGCGTTGCTTCGATAGCGAAGCTGACGTCTCCACAGGTGTCGTAGATGTCGTATCCGATGGTGATGTTGGGAAGAACCCTCGGTGTCCGCTGGTTTATTTCTCTGATGGCGTATATCATCACCTGACTTTGGAGGAATGTCTGAAGGTCAAACCTGCAAAAAAGCAACCAATTCAATTTCCACAATTTTCCTACCACATCATAGTCGTTTAAGTTGACTTCAAGGAGGCTGTGTACTTACTCGCTGCAGGAGGACGGTCCATGTGTTGTGTTTCTATCAGTTTGTTTGTGAAAAGGGAAAAGTCCTCCGATGATGATGTCCCCAGGAGAGTAGGCATGCAGAACATCACTCCCGCCTGGATGAGTGAAAGACACACACAAAGTTATGAAAAACAAGTGCAAGGACATGGTGGATACACGCAGGAGTAATGTGCATCTGTGCATTCCTGTGTTCCTCTCTCTGCAATATGTAGTGACACCTGGATTACTGCTCTCACGCAACTTCCTCTTGTGAGAGGTCAGATAAATCATTTGCATCCCGAGAACCTGTTTTGATGCAAAACAGTCGCAGATACAAGAAAAAAGATCTCATGAATAGCATGTTGATTTGAATTTTTTAAAACAGATTCAGACACGGTTAAATATAACCCTCTATCTGTTTCTTCTCCAACAAATTTTTTATTTAAAGGTGCAGTATGGAGTTTTGGTGGTGAAATTTGAAAGCTGGAGAAGTGAAACAATTCTATGTTATATTTTCTGAACTGAATACACAAACTTTACTCAAAGAAAACAACTGGGTCCTTTGAACACTGTTTGGAGCTAAAAAGCTACCAGGAGAGATACGGGTTCACTGTTTCAGACCCCCCTCCACAACTTCTCTCGTAGCTTTCTTTCTTCAAACAGTGTTCCAGGGAACACATTGTCCTCTGAGGACAGTTTGTGTATAGAGTTATGAACATATACAACAGAATCTGTACATTTCTCCAACTTTCACATTTCTTTACCAAAACTCCACAGTGCCCCTTTAAAGATAGGGTACAATATGTATAACTTTTACACTGAAATATCAAAATCAATTAATAATTCACTGAACCTGAATGTCAAATATGTTTTTTTGTTGTTGAGTAGACATGAACTCAAATATTTTCAACAGTTATCAAAGGCAGAGAAATCCTTCATGTTATAGCTGTAACAGGAAGTGTCTGACAGTCACGACCATAGACTGTAAAAAGATAGTCCTGACATGTATATCGTGCCCGTGGAAACCACACGGGATATTAGGCCTATATGTCAAAGACTGCTACATACAGAAGTGCACCACAGTGGTGGTCAATTTGCATGATTAGAGTTGATAAAACAACTTGAAGCCTGTCAAAGTACACTAAATAATGTTGATGGATGGTACAATGAGTTCTGTGATATGATGATTTTTGAAATGGAAAAATGTCAACCCAAAAATGTAAATAAATACAAATTTCAGCAGGTAACAAGGTGTTCTAAACCTTACTGGAATTCTCAGCGCCAAAAACTGTGGAATGAACAAAAAGTAGCTGAAAAGAACTTTCTTCAATGTAATGATCCAGATGCAGTACAAAACAGAGCTATTTGTTGTTTTCTGGGCATTCAGAGATTTGTTCCCTCTTTGGCTGCTCAGGGTGACATGTGTTGGATTCCTGGTATAATGAGGAGGAAATGTGACATGATTAGACTGTGGAATCATTTTATTATTATGTCTGATGACAGGATCAACAAGAAAGTTTTTCTCTGGAGTAAAGTTCAGAACTCTCCATGGGCTGCAGAGCTTCATGCTGTTTTTGAAGAAGCGGATTTACAGTTTATCTATAGAAATAATTTATCATGCAGCGTAAATAAGATTAGAAAAAAGTTACTTGTTGTATTCAATGAAAAATGGTTAAATGAAATATTGTTAAAACCTAAATTACGAACATAAGTCCAAATAAAGCATAATTATGATACTGAATTATATGTTAAAGCAAACTTACCAAGAAATAAAAGATCTTTGGTTGCTCAATTAAGGACAGGAATCCTTCCCTTGACACTTGAAGTTGGCAGATTTAAAAATATCCCAGAGGAACAGAGAATTTGTGAACTTTGTGATTTAGGAGAAGTGGAGAGTGAATCTCATTTTATTTTGTATTGTCCCTTTTATGAGGAACTGAGAGTACCTCTTTTTGATGAAATGTTTGCTCGAGACCCTCAAGTGTTTTGGAGTAATGACAATGTCAGGATGGAATGTTTGTTTACTTTCAATGTTTATAAGTTTGCCTCTTTTGTCACTAAAGCCTGGAGGAAACGCCAGGATGGTTTATATTGTTAGTATTGTTTGGCATCTATTTTGGGTTTTTGGTCTGTTTGTGTGTTGTCTGTGTTGTTGTATATTGGTGTCTTGTAAGCCCTTGTGGGCTGGGCATGCTAATGCATGCATGACACAATAATAAAATAAAATTCATTCATTCATTCATACAGAAGTGGGACCTGCTACTTAAAGCTGCCGTACTGTTGCTTTATGTGCTGCTGTGATAAAAGCGTAATGTAAATTAAACTTGGATACATCAGCTAGTCTGTAAACATATTCTCATCCTCAGGTCTTTTTTGCCCGTTTTGAGTGTTTTTTTTCCCATTGGGGGTGTTGAGGTGGATTAAAAGAGAGAATCGCTCTCATGATTCCCCGCCAGCCTCGACATCATCTTTTGTTTTTGTTTTGATTGAAAGCCCCCTGATGGCAGAATTTACATCCATTCTATAAGATTTAGAAGAAGAGAAACACTGTGGCACAGTTTGCAGTTCGATCCACAAGGGGGCAGTGTGCTACGTGTAGATCATGTGCCTTTAAAACGCTTCTGGTTTGGTTCACAATAAAGTTTGCACCGTTCACTAAATTTATAATAACAACCCAATATCACCGATCAAAATGTAATTATATATCTGGTCGAGGTGGAGTTTGTATCAAATATCATATAATAATTATAAAAACCAATATGTTATAGGAGATCAAAGAAGTAGAAAAAACAGAATACATTTGCAAAAGAAGGCAGTTATTGTGGAAATAGGAAGAGGATTTGTAATAGAAGAATAAAAATGTAAACAATATGAAGCTTTTTTGTACATTTTCATATTTTGTTAAAATAATTATTCTGCGTGTATTTCTGCCGACATTTCCTTTTCTGTAAACCTTTCTTATTAATGTTGTTCATTTTGGTATTTTATACATTGTCATTTATTTATCTGTATCACTTCATTTTGCCTTTCTTTTTTTTTTCTTATTTGCTGGTTTGTCAAGCTTTATTTCTTTTTCAACTGCATCTGTGTGATCTTCCTGCACAGGCTTTTATTGACATTTGAAGGAAATAAATAATAATAATAATAATAATAATAATAATAATAATAATAATAATAATAATACCAATAAAATACTAGTAAAATAAAACGAGAAATAAACTAATTTGCTGGAAATTATTTAAATGTCGGGACATATTCAACAAATTAAATGAAAATGTTTGTTTTTTTCCACTTTTTGTTATTTGTCTTTAAGTGCTTATTTATTTATTTTAATTGTTTTCTAAATTTATTTTCCTTTTCAACTTGTGTAAGCATAAGTGTAATTCTCTTTCTACATCTTACATAGGCTATATAATTTTGTTTAATTCTTTTTTAATATATACTGACTTGTTGGCCCTTTATTTATTTTGGCGCTCTAATGACTCCATACCCCCCTCTCCTCACCTCTTTCAGATGACTTTGGATTGGGTCTCGTCGTGCTCCCCACGCCTTGTCGGACGTGGACGTGGTTCGTATAAAAGCGTCACTTTCAGCTGTGGAAGTGGACCGAAGGACAGGACGCCAACATGAGTCCAGCACTGTGGGAACTGTTGTGTTGTTTGAGCCTCCTGTCATCGGGGACTCTGTCACAGAGCGACCGGCAGATCCACTCCATCAGCCCTTTTATCCCACGAGTGTCCCCGCAGGTCCCTCCGAGGGTCAATCAACGCTTGCGAGACGTCAAATCTCTCGAACAAACCTCTGACGAAGAACCCAGCGCAGAAACCTTTCAAGAGCTTCAGCTGGCTGATCACGCAGCGCCAGGAGACCACAGCTACCTGACGCAGGAGAGACGCAGAGCTGTCACTGGAGGTTTGTTGGTGGATGTCCTATAAGTTTGTAAACTGTCTCTTATTATTTACTGCTACTTAAGGAATGATGATTTAATGCAGGATGTTTGGTGAAGTCGTGTTTCTCCACACAGCTCTGCGTGACTTTAACTAATAACTTCAGTTGACGGATCATTAATCAAGACATCAACAATTATTTTGGCAGTCATTTTCAATTGACACATTAGGATTCCCTTTACATCAATTATATTTCAGACATGTTTTTCCTCATCCTCTATGAGAGCAGAATAGCACCTGTCTCACGGAAATATGACTATTTAATTTTTCTTAAAAAGTTGTCGATGCAAACATGTCTATAATTAACATTAATGAATGAATAAAGTTACAACATTTAACTTATTTATTTGTTTAAATAATGTTGTTGTGTTTTTCTGAAATCCAGATAAATTGATGCTCATCAATTAATGAATGAAGTAACAGTGAATAAAGTGATGATCTATCAGTGCTAACTAATCACATAAAGTTAGAGCAGTCGGTACTCAACAATTACACAAGTATATTATTACCATTATTTTTAAACCAAGATCTATTGCAATTTATAATACCATGGCATGAAACTGTACCATTCATAAAAAAAAATTCTACAAGACATAGAGCATTTCATAAATAAAAAGAAGATGGTTAAACATTATTTTCTGCATTTCTTTACCTGTTTCCAAAATCCGCATCAACCATTAACATCATGTATTATAACTACACAGATCAAGAGGTAAAATGCATTACTTTAATTATTCATTTCCAAATGAATACTTGGTTCCTTATGGAAATATACCCATGTTGTTTTTGCAAGACACAATAAAAATGAATCTGTACACTGTAATGTATATGACATAATAATTTTGGATATAAGATAATGCAAAGAATCATTCATTGCAACGTTTAGAAACATTTATTTCATAATGTACAAATCAAGAAGAAATGTGATTTCTAGCCATTCATTCTGTTCTTATTGGGAATAAAAGGTGAGAAATCATACAGAATGAAAAGCACAGAAGAGACAGAAATGAATTAACTTTGATTTGAATCAAACAAAAGTCACCACTTCTCTGATGCCCTCCCCTCTGCCTTTTCCCCTCTCTCTTGGCAAAGCTGGGGGCACTAACTCCAGGTTTCTTCAGCCGTCCCAGCAGCAGACGCCCAAGAGAAGCCGGCCACTGCAACACAGAGCTGCACCCAGTGCATCATGGCAGTCTGCTCGAGACTTGAGAGGCCCCGTTGCATCCATCAGAGCCAGCGCAGGTATTTTAATTAAGCCATAACCAACATGTTCTCATTATACTGCAAAAAGACTGTTGTTGGTTGTGGACCAGCTTTTCTCCCCAAATCAAAACGGAGGGTTTTTTAATAAAAGCCATACAAGCCCCAAAACATATTTTATTTATATATCACATTTATTGTCATATTAGGCTAAACATATTTACTTATTTTAAAGTGGTCATAGTGGTTTGAAAGATGTCTTCAGATAAGGTTGATTATTGATGTTGGGGTTTCTTTACATTTTTGGGCACAAGTTAGAACGCGGCATATCCAGGTTTTTCAAATCCAAGATAAGGGCTTGTGCAGATTTTTGAAACCAGGATATGAAGTTAGAATGCACAACAATAAACCAGGATACTTTAAAAAACAGTCTAAGCCTCTCGTGTGTTAACAGCAACAAGGTCCAACTGCAGAAACCGGCCCATAGACTTGGTGTTCATCATCGACAGCTCCCGCAGTGTCCGCCCTGCCGAGTTTGAGAAGGCCAAAGAGTTCCTGGTGGACATGGTGGACAGCCTGGAGATCGGCTCGGACGCCACACGAGTCGGCCTGGTCAACTACGCCAGCACGGTGAAGATTGAATTTCTACTGAAGACTTATTTTGACAAGTCGGCCCTGAAGCAGGCGCTGGCCCGTGTGGAGCCCCTTGCTTCAGGCACCATGACGGGCATGGCCATCAAAACTGCCATGGAGAAAGCTTTCACCGCCGAGGCAGGGGCGCGAGCCGGAGCCATGACCATCACCAAAGTGGCCATCATAGTGACAGACGGGCGGCCCCAGGACAAAGTGGAGGAAGTGTCAGCAGCAGCTCGGACGTCTGGGATCGAGATCTACGCGGTCGGGGTAGACAGAGCGGATATGGCGTCCCTCCGCCTCATGGCCAGCCAACCACATGACGACCATGTCTTCTATGTGGAGACCTATGGGGTCATTGAGAAGCTCACCTCCAAGTTTAGGGAAACCTTGTGCGGTAAGGATGAGGATAACGGGAGTGCGGATGTTCCATTAGATGGCAGAAATGGTGATTATGGTCTCGGCCTAGACCGCAGAAAAGACCGTGATGGAATAAATAAGCCTAATGAAAGTCCAGATAAAGGAAACAACGGTATGTCAGATCCGTACTCTAGATTGCACCTGTGAGGGGTTTTGGCAGCACCGATAGAGGGAATCTCCACTTTAAAGTAACTGGCCCTCTTCTTTTGGATTTACATACAAGGGCAAAAATAACAAACGCTATACTGCCTCTTGTTGTGTTGACATTTCCAACATGAAGGTGTTGACTTGCCGGTTGTGACAAAAAAGTGTGCAATCAACAATAAGCCATGTAAAAAAAAAAAAAAGGCAAATGAAAGAAGACAAGTCGCTGATCGCCGCTGATCTAAGACTTGATCATTTTAAAATGGTTGAAGCCTGACACGGTGCTGCCTTTACTTTTCACAGTGAGCACACTGCTTGCTGCTCTCTCTCGCTGCAGCTTGTGACCTCATGCTGCATCCTCAGCTTAGTCTACACAATTTGGGCTTAAGCGCTCTGTGACAATAATGTCCACTCAGCCCGCACGGCAAAAAACTAGACTTGCTCTAAATTTAAATAAAATTTATTTTAGTGAGCTCTTTGATTCAAATATTATTCCTACATAATGATCATTTATAAACGTACCTTAAAATCTGCACAGCTCTGCCCAATCATGAGTGATATAAGAAAGATGCTCATTAATATAGGGATAGCATACTGTTTGCTTTCATGCAGCTGTGTTCTGAAGGGCGAATGTGAAATGCAAGTCAGATGTAATTCAAAAGTTTCACTATAAGGACCCACATCAATTGTGTTTACAAAAGCAGTGGCAGAGATTTAAAAAAAACTAATCACGAGGTCAAAAAGATGTATTTAACTTATCTTCAGTTCACACTCTGGGGGTGCCAGATAGCCTAGCAGCTTTGTTGCGTGCAGAGGCTATCGTCCTTGTCTCAGCAGCGGTGGGTTCAGAATCTGACCTCAGCCCTTTGCTGCTGCATGTCCCCCCCCCCCCCCCCCCCCCCCCCCCGCTCTCTCCTCCTTACATTTCCTGTCTCTCTCCAGCCGTCCTAGTCAATAAGGCAAAACGGCCCAAAATATCTTAAAACAGTTCTCACTTTGACCATTTGACAGTCAGACGCTTTTAGATAACTATTACCAAGATCAAATAGATCCAAAGATGTCACTTTATATTGTCTGTTTTAAGTTTCAGTTCCATCATGGTTGCTCATGCTATTTATGTAAGTGTCTCAAACAACCTCTGTGTTTTAATGACGCCAACATCTG
This sequence comes from Labrus mixtus, assembly GCF_963584025.1. Taxonomy (NCBI): domain Eukaryota; kingdom Metazoa; phylum Chordata; class Actinopteri; order Labriformes; family Labridae; genus Labrus; species Labrus mixtus. The sequence continues at coordinate 4,142,280 of NC_083629.1, read as the reverse complement.
TCCCTTTACAACCGTTACAGCCACAACAACAACAACAACATGCAGCACATGCATGACCGTGTTCTCATTGATCAGATATTGTGTTTGTATGATCTGAACTGCATGAAATAGTCCGTTGGAAAGCAGTGATGCACAATTGTTTGAGAAATTTAAACTCAAAATCCCTTGTTAGATTTGAATGTGACAGATGACTTTGTCTCTCTGCTTCATGACAAAGGATTGAAAACAACAAATCAATTCAGTTTAACACAAATGTAGTTCAAGCACAGCTCGCTAATCAAGCTAACTAATCTGCATGTGGGTGGCTCTGTAAACTTGTTATTTTACAATAAATCAGTACTAACACCTTGCTTACACAGTCAGTAGTCGGTAGTTGACTGATTTTCTCTTAAGCCAATCAGACAGTGACGTGTTTCTTTGCAGGTTTGGATGCATGTGCTCAGGGACACAGCTGCCAGCACATTTGTGTCAACAATGAAAACTCATACGACTGCATGTGTCGAGCAGGATACATCCTCAACACGGACAAGAAAACATGCAAACGTAAGAATCTTTATCTTTTCTTAATGTCTCTGTTACAAATCCAACTGTGTTTTGAATGATTTACAATCAGACACATAGTGCAGGGAAATGTTAAAAAGATATGCTGTGACTGAACATTGTGTAAGTATTGATTTGGGACTAGATGGGTTAAGCCTTGTTGGAGGTAGGAACTCTAATAATGAATGTAAGAACTTTATACTCCCTTTGAGAAACAGTTAGTTTGACATTTTGAGATGTGGACACACTGCATACCAGCTCTTGTCACTAATGTTTTGAGTTGCCATAAATAGATCAGAGCTGACAATTTTCAGCACAAATGAAATGAGGACCACATAATCACTGCCCGAGCTGAGAGACTAAAAATCAAAATGCAATATTGGGCACTTAGAGGGTTAAAAAAAGCCTTTAGAGGTCTACAGAGACTGTGATGAACCTCCTCAGAGGGCTACCAAGAGTTGATCCAAAGACACAGAAGGAGATGGAAATAAAAGTTAGGTAAGACTTCAGCAGTGGAAACGTTACCGTCATTGTCTCGCTCATCAACACTGTGAGGAGTTTGAGCTGCAGCAGTGGCTTTTACGTCAGCTGATGGAGGAAATGAAGGTACTTCACTGATGCAAAAGGAAAACAAAGAAAAGCAATGCAACAACCAAAAGATTAAATAACACTTTGAAATTCCTAAAAATCACTACATAGGAATGCAAAATTGCAAAAATGGATGCATTACAGATCGGAGAGGAAGGGAGACCACAAAGTGTTGAAAAACACCTTCAGACAGAGACACAATGACCACAAAATGAAACAAAACACTACCCAGTGATACAAAATGACTTAAGTGGAAACAAAGACGGCAACAAACTAATAAAATCACGGATATCCAGAAGAGCATACACAGACATGCAAACTATTAAAAAGAGATAGGACTACAAGATCAAAAAGTGATTTTAAGGTTTAAAAATAATTGCTTATATGGCCAGATGCAATAAAATAACCAACAATATTACATTTTGAACTTGTAATTTTTACATAAACTTAGTTTATTAGATGTGAAAGTGTCTCTTTACAGGTTTAGATTCATGTAACCAGGGACATGACTGCCAACATGTTTGTGTGAGCACTGAGGACTCGTACATCTGCAGATGTCAGCAGGGATATGTGTTAAACGCAGACCAGAAAACTTGTTCACGTAAGACCTACTGTACATTTCATACATGATTTGTTTTTCTGTCTTTTGATCAGTTCCTTTCCCTGTTTTGCCAAACGTGAAGTCTTCATATATCCTGAATATAGTGTGCAGATAAATCTTCTTTTTTAACCTGAAGGACTTCATGTGTCCTGTTGCAGTTTTGTCTTCAGGTTCAGATGCCTGTTCTTTGGGACATGACTGCCAGCACATGTGTATCAGCACTGGTGACTCGTACATCTGCAAATGTGGAAGTGGATATGTTTTAAATGCAGACCAGAAAACATGTTTGCAAAAGAACGAGGACTTTTCAGGTAGATTGTGTCTCTTCATTCATCACAAACTGTTGGATACGTTGACTTGACGTGAATATATGAATCCATTTGTTTGGAGCTGGAGTGGTATAGTTTAACGTCTTTGGGTATTGTTAGCCTGTTAGTTGAGCCATAGCATTCATTTAGGGACCCCTGTTGCATCTTGGGACTGGATTTTTCTGAAGGTTAGCTGCTGATGTTTAGTTTAGCTTTCATTTTGGTTAGACCCTCTGAAGCTTTTTTAAAAAAATTTTGGTGTAAAGTGGTGTACTGGCAGCATATCTATCCAGGAATTGTGATTTGCTCATCTACATTTGTAAGAAATGGATTTCATGTTCACTTTTTGGTGCAGTTTCTTCGGGTTTAGCAGACGCTTTTATCCGAAATGACGAATCCAAAGCGACAAATCCTTAGATGAGGGACAAGATTTATGGCATTCGAGACAATCTGGTTTCCATTTGTAATTCAAAAAGTTCTGACCAAACAGATTTGACCAGGCTGAGGTTGTTTGTTTGCAGGTATAAATGTCATGTCAGAGAGAATAAAAGAGCAAATCGATTTGCTAAAATGCTATTTCACAACCTACTGGAAACTATACAAAAGAATTCAGATAGCATCTGACTCTTTAATGTCTCCTCCCTCAACTCCAAGCTTGATAAAAGTTGGAGATGGCCAATTCAGAAAGAGGATCGCAAAGTTGTAAACTTAAATACAAAGTTGCTTCAGACTCTCGTCGGTTGGTGTCATGAAATGCCAGTAACATGCAGACATGTCTGTTTTCAGGATCTGATCCGTGTGCCAGGGGCCATGATTGCCAGCAGATTTGTGCTAACAATGCTGACTCATACATCTGCAAGTGTGGGCTGGGATATAAGTTAAATGCAGACCAAAAAACCTGTTCAAGTAAGAATTCTGACCATGTGATTTGAGGATATTAGTGCAATTCCACTGAGTAGTCAAGAACATATCCATTGACTTGCTTGGTTAAAGGCAGAATAAGACTTTAAGTATTTGATCAGTTAATATAAATCTGTGTGGTGGTGTGAATATTAGCTGTGGAAGTATCTCTTTTCAGGGTTTGAGACATGTGACCAGGGACATGACTGCCAGCATATTTGTGTCACAAATGATGATTCCTACTTTTGCAAGTGTCGTGAAGGATATGTGTTGAATGCAGACCAGAAATCGTGCTCACGTAAGAACCTTTTATCTCTCTCTATATGCATTTCAGGTTGCTGTGTTTTTTCTGTTGCTGTGGTATCCTTCATGCATTTTATTTAGAGAGATCATATTCTCAAGGGGATTGGAAGTATTGCTGTTTTCGGCTGTACAGAGATTGATTTTGCACAGCATTAGATGGCAGAGCACTCCTCTTTGGCACCTCCTCTGGATGTTATTAGGACCTTTATAATGATGGATCCCTGGTCTCCTTTAGCGTTGTTGTCAAGACCACATTAATCGAGACCACAACATGCCCGAGTTGAAAGCTTCACATGCTAAAGAAAATCTCACATCTTAGCAAGTTTGTTCATCTAACTTCTTGTCAAAAATATTTCATTATACTTATTAAAAGCCTCACTCACCTGACAAGTCCATATAAAGTTATATCAAGAAATAAGATACTGATCTGGATTTGTAAGGTTAATGTTGTTTATAATAAGTGTAAAGACATATTATGTGTCTGGAAATTAAATGCTAAGATTTGAGTTTTGCAGGTGTCTAATTAATAAGATACCTGTATAGATTTCTAAGGAAGCAAATCATTCAGTGACCTAACAGCAGCTGTTTCATCCATAAAAGTCAAAGTCATCTTTATTGTCAATTTTTGCCATACAGAAAAAAATAAAAATAAAATTGTTTCTCCCCCGAACCATGATGCAAGCTGTAAAAGTATAAAAAATAAAATAAAAAAATGTAAAATATAAAGGATATAAAAATAATAAAGATATATTATACAGGTTACAGTACAAAGAAAATGTGCAAGAGATGTGCATTCCAAAAAACTACAACAACAACAAATGTGCATGGAGTTGAAGTTTAAATCTAAATAAATATAAAGTACTAACTTAGTGAAATAGATGTTCCAGTGTCTTTTTAAAGTGACGGATGCTTCTGTGTTGAGAAAATTAGATAATGATCAGATAAACTCCTGTATACAGGTCCAAAGCAGGGTTGGCTATAACTCAGTGAGGTCCTTAACAAGTGTGGGTGTGTCTTTTCAGGTTCAGATACATGTGCCCAGGGACATGACTGCCAACATATTTGTGTCAGCACTGATGACTCGTACATCTGCAAATGTCAAGCGGGATATGTGTTAAACGCAGACCAGAAAACTTGCTCACGTAAGAACTGGTGCTTAATCATTTGGTTTTGTATCGATGTCTGAGCTATAGTTGTACACCCCTGTTAAATAAAACAGGGAAAAAACATTTTATAACAATTGTAGACATTAATAAGATTAACTAAGGAAGTTGCATATGGATGCTAGCTTTGGAAGTGTCTCCTTTCAGTTTCAGATTTGTGTGCCCAGGGACTTGACTGCCAACATGTCTGTGTCCAAAATGGCAATTCTTACTTCTGCATGTGTCATGAGGGATATATGTTAAATGAAGACCAGAAAACATGCTCACGTAAGAACTTCTTAACTCTATTTTGATATGCATGTTCATATTTGCATATCAAAATATGTGTCAAGCGTCACATCATATTCCAATATTACTTTATTATCGTTACAAAAAAGCAACTTAAAGGAGGATGAGGAATTGAAAAATGGTAGGATGCAGTTTTAGTGTTAAAAATATTGATGAGAAGATAGGGTTTACTTAAACAGCTCTTAGTCTGCAATTGAAAAGGTCAAGTGCATTATATTGATTACAAACTATAAAAGGTTTTTGTAGAAAACTGGACATTCTTGTGTGCTTTAATGCTGTGCGTATGGGTAATAACATGAGTCAACTGACTTAGGTTGTTCAAGAGATGCGGAATTAGGGATAGAGTTAATGCCCATCGAGTTGTTTTCAATGGACCTTCTAATCCTTCACAAAACGCAGAAATTAATCAACCTTGTTGTGTTACATAGAAGTTAGCTGTGAAAGTGTTTTCTTTCCAGGTCTGGATGCATGTACCCAGGGACATGACTGCCAGCAAATATGTGTTAGAGATAACAACTCTGACCTCTGCATGTGTCATGAGGGATATGTATTGAATGCAGACCACAAAACATGCTCACGTAAGCAGCTCATTTGTTTTTGATTTGCATTGTTTTGTTTTGATGGTGTGATTCCACAGATTATAACATTTGGAGTTTCAGAGGATGGCTCATAAAAGCCCTGTACAATTCAGCTGGAGATTAAGAGATGGTGGGGCAGTTAGTCCTGTACACACACAACACACGTTTTAAAAAATATATATTTTCTATTTTTATGGTCAGCAAGATTGAGCCAGAGATATAGAGACTTAAAATGTTTTAATGTTTTGGTCATACGGATTAGACATGGGCCTCTTTTAAAACAAACTGCTACCAAAGGTGCGCCGAAAAACAGCCATAGGATTTTTCCCCCATAAGACTATGTCATTGAGGTGTGAGCTTTCCTTTTTCAGGTTTAGTTTCAGATGCATGTGCCCAGGGACATGATTGCCAGCACATCTGTGTCAACAACGGGAACTCTTATATCTGCAAATGTCATGAAGGATATGTAATGAATGCAGACCAGAAAACATGCTCACGTAAGCTTCTTATAAGTTTCAATTTGCATGTTTGATTTCCATGGTGTGATGGAGCACTTAATATTTAAAAAAATGGCACATTTGGACTTACAAAGGATGGTTCAAAAAAGCACCATAAGCTCAAAAAAATTACATTTTAAAATGATGTAGTCACAAGGCTTGGACATGTGCATCTTTTAGGGAAGGGTAACCTGTGGTGCTCCAAAAAGGCCATTTGAAAATTCACGAGATGTCATAAGATAAAGCTATTAAGGTGTGAGCTTTCCTTTTTCAGGTCTAGGTTTGGAGGCATGTGCCCAGGGACATGACTGCCAGCACATTTGTGTCAACAATGGGAACTCCTATGTCTGCAAGTGTCATGAAGGATATGTATTGAATGCAGACCAGAAAACATGCTCACGTAAGCACTTGATCTCCATAAACGTACATGTTTGGTGTCCGTGGTGTTATCTGGCCCCTCAAGAAAATCTACAAAGCATTTACGTTCAAAGTTACAAAAGATGGCACGTCAAAGATTTTTAGTAAGAACTGGAGGGTAAGAGATTTTAGGGAAGTAAGTCCACAAGAATTTCTGAATATTTTCTATTTTCGAGGTCTGCAGGAGATATAGAAACTGGAAATGTTTTAATGTTTTGGTTATAGGGCTTGGACATGGGCCTCTTTGGACATGATTCCCCCCCATAAGACTATGTCATTGAGGTGTGAGCTTTCCTTTTTCAGGTTTAGGGTTGGATGCATGTGCCCAGGGACATGACTGCCAGCACATTTGTATCAACAACGGGAACTCTTATATCTGCAAATGTCATGAAGAATATGTAATGAATGCAGACCAGAAAACATGCTCACGTAAGCTTCTTATGAGTTTCAATTTGCATGTTTGAGTTCCGTGGTTTGATCCAGCCCCTTGAATAAAGCTTCACAAAGCACCTTGTTGGAGTTTCAGGATGTCCTGTAAAAGCACCAAAGGCTCCAACTAGAGAGTTGGAGATGGTGAGTCAGGTAATCTTATGGACACACTAGAGGTCCTGTGAATGATGTCTTTGTCCATTTTTGAGGAATGCCTAAAGATGAAGGGGATACAGAGACGGGAGATCTTCAGTCACAAAGCTGACATATCAGCTTCTCCAAAGGGCACTGTAACTGAAGGCTCTGCCAAAAGCCACATATAGACATTTTAGATGTTATAAGATAAAGTAGTAATGTGTGAGTTTTTCTTTACAGGTTTAGGTTTGGATGCATGTGCCCAGGGACATGACTGCCAGCACATTTGTGTCAACAATGGGAACTCCTATGTCTGCAAGTGTCGTGTGGGATACATGCTGAACATGGACCGGAAAACGTGCTCACGTAAGAAAGTTCTTCCGGTCAAGTAATGATTGGTACAGCTTTCAGACCTGCTAAATCCTGCTTTATTCTTTTAAAGGGAATCCATTAATATTTTAAGGGATTCACTTAATAGCATATATGATAACCAGTATCTTCTTGCCCTTGAATGAATTACACAAAGTCAGTTGTGAGTGTGTCTCTCCAGGTTCAGATGCATGTGCTCAGGGACATGACTGCCAGCACGATTGTATCAACAATGGCGACTCGTACAACTGCAAGTGTCGAGTGGGATATGTGTTGAATGCAGACCACAAAACATGTTCACGTAAGCATCTGGATTTTTCCAACATACATCTTTTTTTTTTTTTATTAAATCCTTTAAGAGGTTTCAATGGTTTGTATACTGTTCTAGACTAGGATTTGTCACCCAACCCTCAAACACCATGCTGTCTTGTGAGCAGGAGAACTTTTATTTGGGCTCAGTCAGACTGGCATGGATGACCAATAATTGTGGCATACATTGGCATAATATTTATGAGTTCTCAAAGGATCTATAGGCAACCAGGTTCCAACAGCTGGCCAGGTGCTCTTTGAAAACTATTTCCCTTATAATATTTGGAAATGTGTTACCAAAGATGGGTGTGTCCACATGCTTGACTTAACAAGAACCTTTCCAAACCATCTCAATGCTTCCAAGCCGATTGAAGGTGAGATGGCTGTTTTTCAAGTAGGACCTACAACTTTGGTATTTGCTCGTTGTTTGTTTTGTCCTCTCAAAGAGCGTAAAGGCTTGGTCATGTTCCTTCTTTGAGTGGTACTATAGCCTGCCAATTAAGGAGTTTGGACTTTTTAATGAAAGCTAATCTGCAAAGCCTCTGTGTTGTTCACAGTGGTATATATGTCATGCTGAAAAGATAAATCGAAAATGGATATGCTTTGTTGATCTTTTGGCTTGTACGGGAATTTCAGGTAAAAGAAATCCAGTTTATTTGTTAGCCAATCAAATGGATAAACTACCTTCCCTGACATTTTTCCACAGTCGTGGTTGATGGCACAGCTTCACCACTGACTCTAGCAGGCTAGGTAAAACTTGTAGACAAAAAGCTAGTATAGAGAAAGCCTAAATGGAAAAAAATTCACCTTGATGGTGTAGTTATATGAAAAGTAGTGATGTAGACTCTACTGTTAAATAAAGGGTTGGACATAGAAGCAGAAGCTCTGTCTTTGCTCATTCTTGTAAATTTAGTTCACTACGTCATGTGGGAATTTGGTGAAGCACATGTTGACAGATTTATCAAAATTTAAGGTTTAATAAACTTTGACTTTTGTAGTTGTCACATCTGTCTTTTTGCATTATTCAGTCACGAAGAAGTCTGAAATTGACTGCAACCAAGGCAACTACCACCAGCAACAAGCAATACGTCTACTGATATAACCATGTAAGGCAGAGTTCATGGGACATAAATGGGTGCTGCTCTGCTGGGTGAATGAGAGACTTCTTAGCAAAGGAAGTTGTGGTGTAAGCCAGACAAGAACTTTGGTCCAATAGCTGAGATTTCTTCCAAAAACATGTAAAATTAAAGATGGTTTAAAATTGCATATTAAGCCCATTATTGGGAAAATAAATAGAAAAATGTGTTTCTTACAATAAATTACAAAAATAATATGATGGTGTTTGGGCTATTGTGTGGTGTTCTAATGCCAGTGTTTGGATAGGCCTGATAGTGTATGTGGCTTTGCGCAACGTTAAATGTTTTAACAATGGGGGTCCTCAGTCTCTAGCACCGTTAAATTTGGGGTCGCAGACTGAAAAGTTTGGGAACCCCTGCAATAGCCCATAGTAAATTGTTGTAATTGATTTGCCTTTTATCTGTTGTGATTGTATCTTTTCCAGGGAATTGGCATGTAATGCACAAGTGAGTATATTACCCAAACAATGTGCTCGGTGAAGCTATCCAAATGTGACCTCTGTAACTAAGCACTCCAAGCTAAAGTGATTGAAACATGTCTAACCCAGTTTCTTAACTCAATCACAAATGAAAATGAAACAGAAATCATGTTTGTCCCTAATTGATCAATGAATAACCCTTATCCTTATGTATTAACAATATATTATCAACTCTTAAATGTTTTTCATATTTAAGGTCAACATCAACTCTCTGGGGGTCTCAAAGTGACCAATGGTCCAAAAAGGAAACCAAAGGATTGGCAATGTGCATTTTCAAGAAGCTATTCTAAACATTCACTAAAATTCCTTGACCCTCTCCCTTTATATTTTTCTCATTCGTTCAGAGGAAATGCGGAGTGAAATAACCGAAGATGCCTGCATGTGTGAAGCTCAGATGTTGTTCCAGAAGAAAGTTCAGTCAACGATTCAGGAGCTGAGCAGAAAACATATCCTTTTTGTTCCATGGGCTATAAGCGAAGGTCTCAGTTTGAACTCAAAGATTTTTGCTCTTGATTGGGAAACTGTTATAAAATCTTAGTTTAATTTGTGTTTTAAATGACAGAACATTGAATCTGAAGTTTGATTGTGTTGAGCTGTAGTGTTGTTATGAATGTGTCATGATGAACTGGAAAACATAACTCAATTTCCTTGACTGTTTTTTCACTTGATGAACTTTTACAAAAAGTGAACTTCATGGAGGGCCAGCAGCAGTATTAGGAAGCAAGATGATAAAAGACATGTTCTGGACTACCCAACAGTTTGACAACGGGAAGGCATCTGTCTAGATCTGTCCATTTGGTCTGCATAGCAGGCTATTGCTTTCTGATGCAATGTACTGTAAACATTATGGTTTTGTATTATAAATGTGCATTTACCAGTTATCGGACTTCTTACAGTAAAGTATGGTGTAGCTGGTGAAAATGTTAAAATACTTCTGTATATTTGTAATAAAGGCTTCATTATATCCAAAAGTGTAAATCAATTAATTTACAAGATAAACCTTAGGGAATTTATAGAAAAAATAGGGGAGTACTTCGTAACATATCAAAAGTATGAATGATTATAGTGGGAACGTGTTGACAACACATCCTTGTTGTGTTTTCAGTGCTCTGACAGCATTTCTTGGTTGGTGATGGTGCTTTGTAGAACAAAAAGCTTTCGTCCGTGACCGTGGCACAATTAACTAATCTCTTTCAACAACAGGAGCATTGTTGTTACCCTTCTGGTTGCAGCTTTATTACACAGAGAAAAGATCCCCCCAAAAAAGAGCCTGATCCAATTGGTCCCATAGCTGTTACATCACAGTGTATTATTGCAATCCTCTCCTTTGATATCTGAAGTATTTCAATAACTTCATTGCACGGCAATAATTGTTTGTAACAGACTGGTACGATTGTTTAAGGGGGAAAAAACAACAACAACAATTGCTTGTTTGTGGCCATTTAGGACTTCTTCAATGCTCCCTTTCAAACCATAAGATTGTGAGTTAATATCCACTCAGTTTTTTTGTGACTCATCAAAACTGTTGTTCAGAGTATTTTCTTTCATTCTACACATGCATGTACTGTATTTTGTACTTATCATTACCATGGAACCACAGATGAACAGACATTTCTTGGTGCTTTTGTGATTAAAAAACAACTAGCCTTTGTATTATTCTTTTTTAATAATCGCATAGTAAAGCACCTAAGACATTGTGAAACAATTATTCATATACAAACCTTGTATTGGTTATCTTGTATTGTGTATTTGATGCATTTTCAAATGTGGTTTGTGGGCCACCTTTAAAACATCTCAGTAATAAATCAGTTCTGAGAATGACACCTTCATTGTTATCACTTTATTTGGCTGCCATCATGATTAAATGCAACATTTTGTCAGAATGCTTTTTTTTTGTCTTAGTTTGGTTCTTTTTAGGGTAGGGTTTAAAAAGTTTTTGGATGAAAACCCTAAGCAGCTAAATAAAACAGTGTTTGCTTCATCTCAAATACTCCCACATATATGAGGGACAAAAAATGACTAAAGTATAAATAAATAAATGTTGGGAGAAATGCATACAATAATGTATAAATAATTAAATAAATGCATCAATAAATATATAAATATATCTATATATATATATATATATATTGTTACATTATTATTATACATTATTGTATGCATTTCTCCCAACATTTATTTATTTATACTTTAGTCATTTTTTGTCCCTCATACACATGGTCTCATCATGCAAGCTAGTAAGACAAAAAACTACAACTCCCAGAAACCCCCCGAAGCACACACTTCCGTTTCACGGTTACCAGGGGAGACGAAGGGAAGCTTATGCGAGCTGCAGTCTACCATAAACGTCACATTTAAACAGGTTTTCTTTTTGCTAACAATGTAAACCCTCATTATAGTCGGCATTTTATTGTACAAGGTTACATTAAACTATAACTGTCCTCGTTATTTGGTTGCCGTGTCGTGTTTGGTAGATAACTAGCTAAGCTAACGGTACAGGCTAAAAAGTTAGCTTACTCTACATATCACTTAAGGTTTATGTCTCCTGGTGTGAACAAATATGACAACGCCATAAGCAGTTCATTTCGGATCGTTAGAAGTCTGTAATCAGGATGTATATCTACCTCAGCAAGAAGGTAAGTGCCTGACACCCTCAGGTACATCTCTTCAGACATACAGCGTGGGTAAACAGTCTTCCGTGTCTTATAGATTGCTATCCCCAACAATGTCCATCTGAAATGTGTCTCCTGGAACAAAGATCAAGGCTTCATTGCCTGTGGTGGAGACGATGGCCTCCTCAAAGTGCTCAAACTTGAAACTCAGACAGGTGAGTACAGAGGATACACTGTCTCATACACTCTCGCATGTTTTAACTTAAAGGTTTTAACTTAAACATTGTTGAAGTTTTAAAAATGATCTCTTTTACTTTTTTACTTCTCTGTTGTAAGATGATGCCAAACTTAAAGGCCTTGCTGCACCCAGTAATCTGTCGATGAACCAGACTCTAGAGGGGCACAGTGGTAAGTGACTTGCAGCAGTTTTCATGGATATTATTAATGCACACGTTAGACATGCTTTTAAGATTGATAAAAACAGGAAAATGATCTGACACTTCATTCTTACAACACATGCAGGAGCAGTGCAGGTGGTCACCTGGAACGAACAGTATGAAAAGCTGACAACCAGCGACCAGAACGGACTCATCATTGTATGGATGCTCTACAAAGGTGATTTCTGCTTCTTACTATACAAGTTGCCCTGTGGTAAACTTGGCTTTTAAGGTTGTGATTGTTTCCCCCCGTCCTGAAGGTGCATGGTACGAGGAGATGATCAACAACCGGAACAAGTCCGTTGTGAGAAGCATGAGTTGGAACGCTGATGGTCAGAAGATCTGCATAGTGTATGAAGATGGAGCAGTCATCGTAGGATCTGTTGACGGTATAAACAGATTTATACTGTGATTAGTAAAAATCTAATGAATGGCAATTAATCACAATATATTTTTCAGACCAGATTTAGAATAAACTAACTAATGCTCCATTATCAAGGATCGCTTTGTTCACGTACACGGGGAATGAGTACGAACGCGTACAGAAAGATTAATGCGTTTTTTTCTTTTTTAGGAAACCGGATTTGGGGAAAGGAGCTAAAGGGAAATCAGCTCGCTCATGTGGCGTGGTCGCCAGACAGCAAGATCCTTCTCTTCGGCATGGCCAATGGGGAAGTCCAAATCTATGACAACCAAGGAAACTTTATAGTGAGTGCAAAGGCTGAAGTAAATAAAAATGAGAGTCCAGCTACAGAAGCATACAGCTTCTTGACTCATAGTATAAAGTTTTATAAATAAATAATGCAGATTTTATTTGAAGTCGAAGGCTTTCAGGGAAACCTTTAGTAAAGCTTTACATGGACGATTATCCCATTAGTGATCCAGAAATAAAAGTGGATTCAGAAAAGTAAGCCCTTAACCGTACGACTTGAAAAATTCCTGCCTTTTCCTATCGACTTTTAGTGAAATACAAAAAGGCACTGTGGTAGAAAATGCATGTTTGGAGTGGGAAGTTAAAAAGGCTGCTTATACAACTTTTAATATATTCTATTTTCTCACTTTAACTGATGACATGTAAACATTTGCTGTCTTTGTATCATCCCTGTTGTGTCTTAGATGAAAATGTCCATCAGCTGTCTCACCAATGCGACGGGAGCTGTCAGTATCGCAGGTATCCACTGGTACGCAGGAAGTGGGGGTTACGTTGAACCCGACTGTCCGTGTCTGGCTATCTGTTTCGACAATGGAAGATGTCAGATCATGCGCTATGAGAATGATGAAAGTAAGGGGGGAAGAATTCAAAGTCTTCAGTATTTTCTCCTGGTAACACTTCAATGAGATATTTACCAATGGATGTGCTTTCCTTCAGACCCAGTGTGTTTTGACACTCAGATGAATGTGGTCAGCATCCAGTGGAATCATTGTGGCAGTGTTCTGGCAGTGGCGGGATCCCTCAGAGCCTCAAATATGGATAAAGAATATAATGCTGTGCAGTTCTACACACCATTTGGAGAGGTGAGGGTGGAGATTGTGTTGCTGTGCCATTCTACATTTTTGCACAATTAAAAAAAGCATTGCATTGAGTCCTGAGAGCCAACACACATTTTTTTACATGAGACACTTTTTGTTTTCAATCAGCATCTGAGAACTCTCAAAGTTCTCGGGAAGCAGATGACGGGAGTTGCCTGGGAGGGAGGAGGGCTACGTATTGGTCTGGCTGTAGACTCATTCATCTACTTTGCCAACATAAGACCAGACTATAAGGTAAATATCAACACTTGTTGCTTTGTTTGAAACAAAGATGGTATTTTCACACATGCACAAAACTCCTTAAGATTTCCCAAAATACTCAGATTGAGCTGCATCATGTGTGAAAGCAAATGATCCCCAGCTCCTGCAGCCACATGTGGATGTGTACTTGGTGTCCTTAGGCTGGACACTAAACCCTAAGTTGCTCCCCCTGCCTGATTAATTAATATTGATGGACACTTTACATAGCAGCCTCTACCATCAGTGTGTGAATGTGTAGGTGTGACCTGCGGTGTAAAAGCACTTTGAGTAGTCAGAAGACTAGAAAAGAAATAAACAAGCTCCAGTTCATTTGCCATTTACCATTCCTCTCAGCATCCCTTGAAAACTCAAGATTTAACAATGATAGTTTCCAATGCAGTTTCAAATGTCTACAAAACACTGAAATAAATGACACATTTCCAGTGCCTATAAATCAATAAATATTTCCTATGTATTTACAATAACATGAATACTTTGAGGAAGCCGTTATTTCACTTTGGCTCAAAAGAAAAAATCATATTTGTTGAGTTGTTTGTTTGAATGAAGCCATACTTCTTTGATTTAGAGTTCATACTAAAGATGTGAATCTCACTCGTTCCTTTATGTCTCTTTGAACAGTGGGGGTATTGCTGCAGCACCGTGGTGTACGCCTACACAAAGCCAGAGCGACAGGAGTACTGTGTGGTTTTCTGGGACACCAAAAACAATGAGAAGTTTGTCAAATATGTCAAGAGCTTGATGTCCATCACGACCTCAGGGGATTTCTGCATCCTAGCTAGCAAAGCAGATGACACCCAGCCTCAGGTACAAGATATAATCTGACTCCTGCCTACAATGGTAAACGATATATACTGTATATAATAGTGGCTTGATCAAATATATACAAGATAGAAGATACATAGTCAGTGTTATTGATTAAAGATCTCAGTAAATTCTCTGATCACCTTACCTTACAGGAGGATACTGAGTTAGAGTCTGCAAGTCCTGCAAGGGTAATATACAAAGTAAAACCACAAACTCAAAACGATGAGTATTTGTTTTTGTAAAGAATTGTAAACTGACCTTTGGAATAATTATGCACTTTTTTTGTGTTCACCAGTATGTCCTGATACTGTGCAACTCTATTGGCACTCCTCTGGACTCAAAGTACATCGACATCGGTAAGTTTATATAGTGTGAAGAAATAAATACATACATATTATTCTTGTGATTTCCATTGATTTAGATTCTTAAAAAAATTATTTGAGATTTTAGTATATACTAAACAATCTATGCTGCCTGCAAGCTTTCTCACAGTGTGCATACACAGCTTTTTATACCTTTATTGTAGAGGCAGGACAGCTGATATAGAGTCAGAAATCAGGGTCAGTGACAGAGGGGAATGACATGTAGGAAAGGAGCCCCATGTCAGATCTACAATCTGGGCCGCCCGCTTTAAGGACTACAACCTCTGAACTTGGTTGTTATATTGGTAACAATGTAGCTGTGGGTTGATCAAAGTCCTACTTTGCGTTTTGCAACCTGTTAACAACAAGGACATCTTTCATTGGCCCACAGCATCCAACAGCAAACAGACACTGAACAGGTCTTAATATCTCACAGCTATTCAGCGTTCTGTCTCTTCTTGACAGGGTCAAATGTTCACTGAGGAGCAGATCATTTCTGAGTCAGAAGTGAAAGTCTCAGTGGGCTGGTTGTGCTTCAGGTATCTCATCTAGGTAAATAATAAAAAGAGAGAGAGAGTTAGAGTGAGTCTCTCGTGGCCTCATTAGGCTTTTTTTGCAGGCTAGTGTATCTGAATACTCTGTTTTCATGGAAGTTTGAGTGTATTTAAGTTTAGTAAAAGTGCCCTTTGGTTTGTCGCTTGCTGTTTTGAAGCACCAAGTACAGCACTCAGTCGCCATCTTGGTTTTAAGGACCTTGCAGTGACCATATTTCGAGTAGTGAGAGTAAGTTATTAGCTACTGCTATCGCTGATTTATTTTAAGGGTTCACGCAGACTACACTAATTCTGTGATATCAATTGGGATGCTAATTCGGCTAGCCAAACAGGCCTTGTACTAAACATAGATTACTTACTGTATGAAATAACAGCTGACCCCTCACTGAGTATCTTTCAGTAAAACCGAACCAGGACAATAAAACGAGACATGTATGCATTTGATTGAGTTGGTCACGTACAACATAATGATCCGGTTGCTTCTCTACTTTGTCAGATCCACTGTTTGTCACCATGACCAAAACCCATGTGATTGCTGCATCTAAAGAGGCGTTCTACCTGTGGCAGTACAGAGTGGCAAAAAAGTTGACTGCCCTGGAGATCAACCAAGTGACCAGAACTAAGAAGGAGGGAAGAGAGAGGTGAGTTTGTCTTTGAAATTCAAA
Source organism: Labrus mixtus (assembly GCF_963584025.1). Lineage (NCBI taxonomy): Eukaryota > Metazoa > Chordata > Actinopteri > Labriformes > Labridae > Labrus > Labrus mixtus. The sequence continues at coordinate 4,126,015 of NC_083629.1, read as the reverse complement.
AACACAAACACACATTTACAGTAACTGGAGCTTCTTTAAACTGGATGTCACAAGGACTGAAAAAAAACAAAAAAAAAAAACAGGTAGTGGACAGGGGAAAAAATGAAACACCCAAATCAGAGCTGACCATGGAAATTTACATGGAGGCAAGATAACCACAAGGCTGGATTCAGAGAGTCCTTGGGTTTACTGGCTCGCTGCTCCAGTGGAGGGTGTTGGTACTCTCAGTGCTATGAAAAGGATTTGTTCATCTTATCCAAATGCCACTGAGGCGCTAGACAGGCTGGGCAAGGCCAAATGTCCTGCCAGGACTATCCTAGCACCTGGACCACAGTTCACCTCAGGGTAAAGGACAACTGTTTGTCTGTCTGGCTGTCCCTCATTTATTCTCACTTCCTTTCCAGGGTTTATCACATTGACATCAATCCTTCTGGAGCCGGTGACAGTGGTCCAGATTTTACAAAAGCCTTCACAGTAAGAGACATTTTGTTCCTCTGAAGTTACACGACTTTACAAGGATAAGAAACTGTTTGTATCACAAACTTAGCTCTCTGAGAAAACCTCTGAATCATTTTATATTAAAACTTTGGCATTATGTAAGAGTTAATTCCATCATATTTGGACTTGATACTAGTTTTGTCCTATGTTATTAGAAAAAGCAAGTTGAAGTCCCACCTTTTTAATGTTGCCCTTTCTCTTTTAAATTTATCAAATGGCCACTCAAGATTTCTGTTTGCATAACCCTGCAGGGGCGTGTGCTTATGTGTGGCCAGTGGTGGCATGGGCCCTCTTGGAATCTGATTGGCCACACCAGGTGTCACCCCAAATTCAAAGCTATGATTGGCTTTTTAGAGGCAGGGGACATAAATACAAATTAACCCTTCTGACTGTTTTCAACAGGCTAATTGTCATAATAGTTGTTTATAAATACTTTTCTATCTCTATAAAAAAAATCAAAGTAAAAACTTGTGCACACTGTCAAACTTGCAATCGACTTCAATGTCAATTAATTTTTTTGAAAGTAAGACAGTGTACAAGAGTTTGCATGCAATTTTCCGAGTACTTAAAATTGTGACTTTGCACATACATCTTTGTTTTTGAGTCCCTAAAGAATCAAGCAAAGAAGATTTATATGTTTCCAAATTATGTTACGTACAAGTACAAATCGTATGTGGGGATAGAAAGGGTACAAAAATTGAATTGATTTGCATGCATGTGCCCACAAACGTCATGCCACCCCTGCATAAGTCAGTGCACCAGGTGGGCCACCTCAGTTTAAAAAAAAGTCTGGAGACCCCCCTGTAACCCTGCAAACACTGATCTATGATTTAAACAACTCAATAAGTAAAGCATTCTGTCTTTTTGAGGTTAAAGGCTAATGATTTGGTCTTCATTTACACCAAGTTATTGATTTGTTGATGATGTCATTAGATTACTTTAGTTGAGGTTTTGATTTGATGAAGTCAAGCAGGTGATTGGGGGAAGCTGCTGTTTGCAGATTCATGTTTAGATTGAACTAAAATTAATCCACTTCACCCTGGAGCAGAATGAACATAACTTAATGCATACAGAGTGAGTTGTACAGATGTTTGAGATATAATCTGAATATACGGAAAGGATCCAATTAACAACATATGCATACAATAATATGAGTTATGATTGAATTTGAGTAAGTAGCTCACAGAGAAAAACAGTAAATGAAAATAAAGTTTTTATTCACTACAGATTAACTGTATGGGGTCCCATGTATGTTTCTGTTCTTTTTCAGGCAACTAGAGATCCCATTTGTTGTATTACAGCAACAGATAAGACTCTGATTGTGGTAAGTGCATCCCTGTTTGCACCTTATATTTCAATATTGAAAGTCAAAGTCTTTGAGTGTTTGGTTGTATGTTTGCAGGGCCGTGAGTCTGGCACCGTCCACAGATACAGCCTCCCAAATGTGGTTCTCATCAACAAATACACGTTGAACAACAGGGCCTACTATCTGTCCTTAAACTGCAACTCCAGGCAAGCATTTTTTTATTTGGGTGTGACGCAGATGAAATGTGCTCTACAGATGAGATCTGTTGTTGACCAGCTCAATCATTGTTCACATTGAGTATAGCTTATATTCACAGCGCTGTTACATAAGTGAAATGATTATATTCTGTAGTCGTCTGGCTGTTATCGACATCTCGGGCGTCCTGACTCTGTTGGACCTGGAGGTTCGTGCCTCCGCAGATGACGGCGCAGGAAGCCAGGCATCGGCGGGAGATCCATCCAAGTTTGAACGCAAGGATGTGTGGGACATGAAGTGGGCGAATGACAATCCTGATCTGTTTGCCATGATGGAGAAGACAAGGATGTATGTTTTCAGGAACCTGGACCCAGAGGTAAGTGCTCAGCTGTTTTTTTTGTGGTGGTCAACTACATTGTCCCGTTGTCTATAATGTATTGTGTTCTCTTAAAACCAGGAACCAATTCAAACATCTGGATACATCTGCAACTTTGAGGACCTGGAAATCAAATCTGTCCTGCTAGATGAAATCATGAAGGTACAAAAAATAAATTATTTTCTAACATGGTACTAGCAAGTTAGTAATTAGCCGTTTTCAGACTGCTTTTCATGACTGCCGTATCTAAGCTGAGCTGTCACCACGTCTTTGTACATTCATATTGATTCTGGGACGATGTAATAATCTTCTCCAAGTCTGTAAATTAAAATTTTAGTTTCTGCCTTGAGGAAGCACGATGCAGCAGGAGCTCACCATACACACACACAGTCAGGCATGCACGCACACACAGCACTGTGTTCCCCCGGCTGGCTCGCCTCTGTTACTATTACAGAAGACATTAAAGAGAGGGTTTCACTTCGTCCCCCCATTACACCTCGGCGACATTCAGACTAAAGCTGAAATTTCTCAGGACTTGCTGTAAATATATCGGGGCTTGAAACGGCAGTCAGAATAGGGCTCGCAAATTCACTTCACTTTAGTGTTAACATGCATCAGGAGAGACTTTTATTACAAGTTGAACTTTGTTTCACTTTAAAAAAAAGCTGAAAGGCGCAGTTTGTAAGTGCTGAGTTAATTAGATGTTCAGTAATTATTCTCTCGCTGGGCAGGATCCAGAGAGGCCGAATAAAGACAACCTCATCAACTTTGAGATCCGCTCCCTAAGAGACAGCCGTGCTCTGATTGAGAAAGTGGGGATTGAAGATGCCTCACAGTTCATTGAAGACAATCCACACCCAAGACTCTGGTAAATATAACATTGATGTTGTAATCACAAGTAGACTGAGTGATAGAAAGAAAAACATCATATACTGGAAACAGGAGCTTTTCTACATACTGCATGTCAAGAATCAAGCAAAAAGTTGAAGTTTGAAAGAGGGAAAGGTGGCTGTGACCTGAAGGATTAATGAGCTGTGGTTATTGGACATCTCCTGCATAAGAAGACAGAACACCAAGTGAAATGGACTTCTCTAAATTGTGTATAGATGTGTGGTCATTTGGTAGCAGCAGTAGTTTTTGGGGGGTTTGGAAAATGTCTTGTCATTTCTTAGCATTGTTATGTAATTGTTTCTCCACAGGTTCTTTGTTTATGTAAATGTTTTTCCGTGGCCTTGGTGTCACATGCAAACTCTTCTTTTAGACATTCTCTTCTTGGGCAAACTTTAACATTGTATCAACTCATTTGATTTTTGATTTTTGTAGTTATAGTGACACAAAGTAACATAATCACTTTTTAAACAACATTCCCTTTGTTGTCTTGTGTTGGATATAAAAGAAAAACAAAACAGCTTTGCACCAACCTGTAGCTGCTGTCACTACATAATTTTTTACACCCGAGCCCTGCTGAAGTGGGAGGATGAGAGCAGAGATTTGAGAGATTTACAGTTTTTTTCGAAGCAGCAGTGTGATCACAGTAGCTTATGTGTGTTCTCTGGCTGCTGTGTCAGTTCTTGCAGCGTCCCTCAAAATCTGGCAACATCAAAAAGTTGCCTTCCTGTCTCTTGAGTCAGCTCCAATCTGACTTGAGGATTGCACTCAATTCATACTAATGTAGCCACAAAATCACTGAGTTGACACAGATGGATTGATTACAGACATTCATATAGTGAACACCACTTTCACACTGATGTGCAGTGACTTTGCAGCGTTAATTATGTCTTTGTGATCCACCTCCTACAGCTATATTCCAGTTTAATTCTCTATTAGTCGTTTTATAGTGGGTGTAATAATATATGCATGAACATGAATGACATGTAGCCCCACTGGTGGGAGTAGCTAACATGACATTTTTCCTCACTGTGACCCTGTCAGGCGTCTGCTGGCTGAGGCAGCCCTCCAGAAATTGGATCTAAAGACAGCTGAGCAAGCATTCGTCCGCTGCAAAGACTACCAGGGCATCGAGTTTGTCAAGCGCCTGGGAAACCTGCAGAATGAGCCCATGAAACAGGCGGAGGTGGCAGCTTACTTTGGCAGCTTTGAGGAAGCAGAGCGGATGTACCTGGATATGGATCGCAGGTAGGCATTTTGGATGGTGGCATTACAAAAAAAAATTTTACTAATTAATTTAGTCCCCTGTTTTGCTTTTGGTCGGTTTTTCATGTTGGTGTTTTTTTCTTATGCCACCGGTGGATGTTGTGTTCTTCTTCTAGGGACCTTGCCATCAGCCTCAGGATCAAGCTGGGAGACTGGTTTCGGGTTCTCCAGCTGCTCAAATCTGGCTCTGGCGGCTGTGATGATTCTCTGCAGGACCAGGCGTACAATGCAATTGGAGACTACTTTGCTGACAGACAGAAATGGTTCTGAAATGTCCTTTCTCTTGTCTTTCTCTTGTTAATTAGATCAATGCATAAGTACAGAAACGCATGAGTACTAGAAGTCTGTTTGTTGTATGCTATTAATAAGTTATCTGTTCTGTGGAAATAAATCATAATTAAAGTGGCAAAGAGCTTTAGCAAACTAATAATACACATTTTAATTTACCATAGGGTATATTAAGTGTTTCTCTAAATTCAGACGATATGCTGTAAGTTCCTAAATTGTATGGAAAGAAAAATGTAGCAGTTTCCCTACAATGTTTTAACCATGAATATTTTCTGTTTAAAGGGTGAACGCAGAGCAGTACTACCATCAGGGTCACAATCAGGAGAGGCTGGCAGAGTGTTTCTACATGTTAGAGGACTACCCTGGCCTTGAAAAACTGGCCGCTGGGCTGCCAGAGAATCATAAACTTTTACCGGTGAGCCGGGTGTTCAGCTCTGACCAGAAGTATCTTTGTGCTTCATGTTTTAGCTCCACGTTACTAATCTCCATCTCTATGTTGCAGGAGATTGGACAGATGTTTGCCACTGTGGGCATGTGCGAGCAGGCCGTGAACGCCTACCTGAAGTGCAACCAACCCAAAGCTGCAGTCGACACCTGTGTCCATCTGAACCAGGTGAGAGGCAGACAAGAAGCCCTGTGGCGCCACACTCTCACAGTGACACTGTGTGATCTCTTGATTAAACTCACATTCTGACACAGCCACTGTGGCACCCGCTGTCCTCCCACTCCCATCCTCTTCCTGAGCGATATTTAGCCCGAGGGTGTGAATTCTGCTCTCACACTGTATTCTTCCAACGTAAATATTTTAACCATGGGTTAAAAGAGTAGTTGATCATTTGAATTTTGCTCGGGTTTACACTCTTAGAGTTCAAGTTATGTAGTCTGCAGCTGAGCGAAAGATATGTAACAACAGCTGGATGTAGTTCAAACAATGTTCTCTTAAATTGTGCAGGGATCTATGTTGTTACTCCAAAAGGAGAAGCTGTTAGCTGACATACCTTCCTCTCTTCTCTGCAGTTTCTCCTGCTGCGTTAATGCTGTGCTTTAGACATTGAAATGAACAGGCTGTCACTGAACTGTTTCCTCTTAGTCCTATTGTGGCTCATCCCTCGAACGTCTGAAAATTACAGTGTATTGTCACGTTATCTAGCTGTGCTTCATGTGATTTTTTTCAAAGAGGTTTTAAATACTTGCAGTCAAAAAGTGACTTCAGTTAAAGGGACATTCAGTACATTTAAAGCCATGCTGAATTTTTTATATTTTGGTTCTATTTGTTTAATGAATCCAAACTTTGTAATCGCTCCAGTAGATCGCATGAGCTGTTAGTACAATGCATACAATAGAGGCAGTTATTTGAAGCATCTCAGGACATTTTTGAAATGATTCCCTACAGAGATAAACATCATTTTAATAAAGTATTTTTTTAAAACTATAAACATCTGTTACATTGCTCTCTTCAAAGCCACCAGAATGCAGAAATAAAAGCATTCATTTTACCTTACAGGAAAAGAGAGTTGTTAGTCTACCCCTGTTCTGATACACTCTGTGTTATTATTATGATTTTGATGCTTCAAATGTCTGTTCAAACCCAACACAATATGTGTACAACACAGAATAGCAGAATAATTAAACCTAGTTAGGTGGCAGTTCCAAGGAGCCCCCCTGTTTTATGAAATAAATTCAGTTTCTTGTCAATGGAAGCTGTTGGCTTTGAACAGATCAATATGACAGCTTTTTAAAATAACGGTTTTGATGCCTTTTTAACCATTAAATTATTACTCTGTAGGGAATGCGTAATGTGTCAGAGACTTAGAATAACATTTGTACACATTGAGCTGCAAAGCCACAGCAAAGTTAGTGGAAATACTGCAGCTATCACTGCCTGACTGCTAATGCTAACTTCTGTCCTGAAGCATTTCCAAAACACTTTGCACCTGTAACTCATAGGAGGCTCACATACCAGAAAAATACCAGGGATACCCCTAAATTCTGATTTAAAATGAAAGCTTAATGAAAGTCCATGTTGCCGAACGCCCTGACATGTATGATTATTTCAGATTAATTTGACAAACTTAACTTTTAAGGAGTTTCTTGAAAGAAGTGTTCTTGCTCTTGAATAAATGTTGGCATTTTCTTACAGTGGAACAAAGCGGTGGAACTTGCCAGAACACACAACATGAAGGAGATCAAATCTCTTCTTTCCAAATATGCTTCACATCTCCTTGAGAAGAATAACATTTTAGAGGCGGTGGAACTGTATCGAAAAGCTCACCACTTTCTTGATGCAGCTAAACTCATGTTCAAGGTAAGCTCATGTGTTCTTGCTCATCACTCTGAAGTTACTGCATTTAAAAATGTGTGCTTCTGTTGTGTTTTATTTTTGTATACAAACTGAATGCAACTGAAATGAACAAGTGATTGTTTGTATTTTTAACTTTCAGTGTGACACATCGGCACCTTTTGCCGGTTTTATCATTAAAGTAGAGGCAAATCACACCTAGGATCTCGCCACAGGCCATTTTTCTTGTGTCATTTAGCAACTAAGCATTTGATTTTAGGCTTGATGTGATGTGATCATGTTTCTGTGGGCTCCTCACATGGGACTTGTGTCCGCTGTTACAGATAGCTGAATCAGAGGCAGAGAAAAGAACTCGACCGCTGCGTGTGAAGAAGCTCTTTGTGCTGGCAGCACTTCTTGTGGAGGATTACCACAAGCAGGTGAAGACGTCACAGCAGAGCAAAGCAAAGGGGAAGAAGTCTGAGGTAATAAATGACAGCATACTGTTATACTCCCTGTAGATAGCAAGAGTCAAGAATACATTCTAAATATATATATAGGTATCAAATACTTTAAAACTTGAGCCTATATTTATCTTCATTTTTTTTTTTTTTTTTTTTTACAATAGGCAACGTCTGCACTTGCTGGGCTACTCGAGGAAGATGCGACCTCTCCAGATAACCGTTTCGTCGACAATGCTTGGCGCGGAGCAGAAGCCTATCATTTCTTTTTGCTGGCTCAGAGGCAGCTTTATGAAGGCTACATGGAGAAGGCCATGCGCACAGGTAATACATCACATGATGACACTACACCATATATAATTATTAATATAATTGATATGCAGAGTTGGGAGTTGAGATCATTTGCTAAAATTAAGTTTATATTGTAAACTCTCTTTAAACATGGTTACTTTGTAATTTCATCCTCTAGATGATGAAGGAAATATCATCAGTTACTGTCTGAGGTTATTTTTTTGAGGTTGTCTCTCCACACATGAAGTGGACATTATTCTCATATTGAAGCATCAACATTGGTTTAATAAATATGACAAAGTATAATAATATAGAATATGTTGATATCATCTTTTTATTGGGACTAATAAGAGTTCTTCTTCAACACGTCTCTTTGGAGATCATTTAGATATTGCCCAACGTGGCTCCAAAACAGTAAATAAGAACCACAAATAGAATCCAAAACCAGCACCTACATGTTCCCGATCACTCTGGGTTTATACAAAATTGAAGAAGTAAAAATGAACTCTCATATTCTACATGATACTGACTGTAAGAATTTACTTTGCATAGACTTGAGACTCTAGATTTGCATTTTCCTACAATTTAAAAAAAACAAAAACATAGTGAGCGTACAACTCTTTACTGATTTCCTCCATTTTTATTTGAAGCCCTTCACCTGCGCGAGTACGAGGACATCATCCCAGCGGTGGAGATCTACTCTCTGCTCGCCCTTTGCACCGCCACTAACCGGGCCTTCGGTACATGCTCGCAAGCTTTCATCAAGCTGGAGTCCCTAGAGAGTCTGGACCCTGACCAGCGGCAGTCTTATGAGGATCTGGCTCTGGAGATCTTCACCAAATACAACCCGAAGGACACCCGCCCAGTGGAGCGGGAAAGGTCATCAGAGGGGTGAGAGCACCAATGAGTTTCACACTTTCACATTATTTAAAGTGTTTCCAGAAATGTGGATGAGGGAAGAAGATGTAAAGATGGTCAGGGTACAGTAGGCTTAAAGCTGTAGAGACATGGACCAGGAACATGACGTGTATGCTTTCATCATATTATTCCACACTCATTCTTTTTCCCCTCTCTTTAGGTCGGAGGGAAAACTACCCACATGCATCGTGACAGGTCTGCAGATTCAGGAGTACCAGTTCTGGATGTGCAGCACATGTAAACACTGCGCTCTAGAGCAGGAGGTCAGCAAATACAACTTCTGCCCACTGTGTCACGATCAGATATCATGATGCCCAAACGATTAGGTAAACTTATCATATAGAGAGAAAAACACTTTTATAAGATGTGTAATGTTCTTCAGCTAACATGTATGTTTTTAAAAAAAAAATTGAAATTGCTTGTTAGTGAAAAACAGCTTCAGTATAAGTCGCCTCAATTTTATGCTTAGTTTTGTGTGACTGCTTTGTTAACTATTTTTATATGGAAGTAAACGCTGAATAAAATGGGACACAAATACAACATTTCAAAATGTTTTTTTTTTAAATTGTATTTCCTCTTTACATTTTCAACATTATGTATTCACCAGTTTGAATCGCGTCCAATCACTGATTTGTATCCATAGACGGCAGCTCATGTTGAAAGAAAAATGCACCAAAGTACCACCAAGTGCTTTTTTTTAGTTTGGTCATCAACACAACACAGAAAATAACTTTAGATTGAAAGTAAAACCCTATTCTCATGGGTTTCTTGTCGTCTGTACTGAAGTTGCTCTAACCTGCCTCTACTGCCATCTACTGTCAGAAAACTGCACCAGTGTTTGGCTACAGCAGCATGAACAGTCACTGCATGAAATCCAGTAATATGACAAAATATTAATTGAATTATATCAACAATTCAATCCACTCAATTTAAAAAGTACATAAAAATGTAAGTAAGTTAAGTGCTGCACAGTGAATACAAATCTGAAATATAACTAGGGTTGCACAGATGAATGCATACCGGTCCTGTTGACAGACATCGGCCCATCTGCAAATATGAAAAAATGAACCAATGTCAGTAGCCGAGGTTTATCTGTCAATTTAATGTTGGCATCTAATACACCGAACTTCTGATTTAAAGGAGAGGTTTTTATTGGGTAGAGGATGTCATCTGTTGGGACAAACTATGATCTCACTTGGTGGTCAAACATGAGAGAAAACGTTGGCACTGTGGGAGTCTTACACCAAAAGAAGTTGTGAAAAAAAACAAAGGCATGGGCAATCAGCTGAATTGCTATTTTAAACATCGGTATCAGCCCTGAGTTTCACAATCAGGGCATCTCTGAATAAAACCCCTACAAAAAACACATTAGAAGACTGCAAAAAAATCTAATCAACTTTATTTATATAGCACTTTAGAGATAACACAGTTGATCCAAAGTGCTTTAAAACATTCACAAAACCACAGGAAGAAAAAGAATGAAACAAACAGAAAGAGAAGAGAAAATCAGGAGTGATGAAAAGATCTAAAATATGAGTTATCGTTTCAATAAAATGAGGAGTAATAATAATGAAGACTTCAGAAGGGAAGGCTGTGCTGGTTTAGTTATGGAAGGAGATGATCTTAGATTTCTGGAAGTGAACTATGGGGTTAGGAGTTTAGTGATGTAGGAGGGTAAACTATTTAGTGCTTGTAGACAGACAAGGTTTTCAAAATGAATTCTGCAGCTAACAGGCAGTCAGTGTAGGGAGGAAAGAAAGGGAGTGATGTGATCCCTCTTTTTTGACCTTGTGAAATCTTGTGCTGCTGTGTTTCTGCACCAGCTGGAGCTGAGATGAACAGGAATGAGTTGCAGTAATCAAGGCATGGAGATATAAAAACAAGTATGGATGAGTTTTTTCCTGGTCAGATGTACAAATAAATCACTGGGGGTGGGGGGGAATATGTTACATCAATTGATGTGACTTATTAGTCTGGCGCTAAGAAAAATATAGCCACAAAGTGATACTAAATCTTCACTAGCTCTCCTGCACACTCTTGCTTACCCTTGCTGCATGGACATCAGATTCTGCATTAAAATAACGTGCATAATTTAAAACGGTGTTTGCTGTGATGCATTCATGGAGGTGATTTATACACTTTAAGTTGAAACATGCTATCATCTTATTTCTTTGAGTCAAATTATTCAAACAGCTTTCTTATGCAGTTTTTTTCTTCCCAAAAGTTTATAATGGGAGTTTAAAAAAAAAAAAAAAGAAGAGCCCAGCTAACAGATGCCACGGAACACACCCACAGTGAGATGAAAACAGATGAGAAACAAGAAGAAGCCCTGAAGAATAATGTGAGCACTTAGCCTACAGTAACATTAAATATTAACAGAGATAAATTAGACACACCTTAAATGAACAGGACGCGCCCTACATTACACACCAAAGTTTCAGTTCGAGTTCTGTTTAACAGCTTGTTAGTGGTGAGGGGATGATGTGCCAGCTGGTGATCAATATTGTCCTGTGCGTTCCGCCCTGCGCTGCTCTCACAACACTGCAATGTGCAGCAAGACCTCAGACTGAGCAAAGTGAGCCACACACAGGACATCTGCGCCATGCACAGGTAAGCTCCCAGCATCATTTCCTCGTGTTTTGAAGCTTACGCAGACATGCATGAACTGGACATTTGTTTCCTTTTGCTACAACCGTTGACATTCGTGCGTAAAGTTGTATGATCTGCACCATTTTGGGGTTAAATTACTTCATTGCTTATGCCCTCTTTACTGCCTCACGAAGTCTGTTTTTTATTCAACTGAAGTTTTCTACTTTTCATGTCTCGCAAAGGAGACTTCGTGAAGAGTCTGAAACACTCGTACTGCTGCAGGAAAACGTGTCGAATCTGACCTTGTGTTAACCTTCCTGCTTCGCGTTCCGACCGTGGTCAGGGCGCACAGGGGAGACTTATTTATCTGCTCCAGGACCGAAGTTTTAGTCCTCAAACTTCGGGGCTAACCCCCGTCACTTCACTGGGGTGCAGCAAGGCGAAAACAGACACGGAGAGTCCGGCTTGTTATTTTGAGGTACCAGGCCGTTTATTACGCTCTCAGAGCTTGAACTGTACATACACTTAACATCATGACTCTGATTTCTCCTGCTTATTCTGCTCCGGTCCCCGGCATCATAACGTGCCTCTCGCACACACCTGCCGAACACACACACTCGCCTCGTTCTCTCTCTCTCTCTCCTCACTCGCTCCCCCACCCACACACATGCGCACTGAGCCATTCACAGATAGACTGCTCGTATAACACTTGGTTTGCCGTTTCACAGCAATTTGAAACGCTATCTCACCGCGCGTAATACAATACTAGTAAGACAGTGCCGCTCTTATTAGAGCTGTATACAACCAGGAGTGACAGCAGGTGTAGAGCTGTGGACGAGCACAAAGTTAGTTTGCATGTAAAATAATAATATCACGGAGGTCAATAACTAAAAACAAGAATGCTATGCTGCACTCAGCATTTGTTCTGTCCCCGCTGGCAGGCCGACACTTTAAATGTAGTTTTAATGAGTCAACTGTTCTTGACTTTATAGCTTGTGTTGTATTCTGTTGCAATTCAACACATCCAGAAATATCTCAAAAACGCCCCTGCGTGCAAAACAGGGAAGAAGTAGGTAACATTATCTCCTTTTTACACTAGTTTATTTTACTGCAAAATAAAAGGTAATTTCTCTCAAGTAATAGCTGTAATTTACTTCAGGTTTTTGTGTAGGGCTGCGGGATATTGGGAAAAAACATTTACATTGCAATATATCTTGTCCCTCCTGAAACCAAAAAGCAGTTTTGTTTTTTTTACCACTAAATTGGCATCATTAATCTGAGAGTTTCTGAAATTTAGCTGAAGCTTCATCCGACTGCACCAACATGGTGTTCAAGCACGGCCGTTATACCTGGGTCTGCATCAATCAGCTAAAATGTTTCAAAACTGTGTGAGAAGTCATTTCTTCTTGAAATACAATCACTTGTTTAATTTATTACAATAATTTCAGACTTTTGCTTGGTGTTTATTGCTGAAACTCAAATTGCGAGCCTAATCAAAATGTAAAGAAGAGTTGTAATTATTGTAGTTTTAGACAAATAACCATCTTTAAAAAAAGTTTTCTTGTGGCTCAACATGCACCGAGATAAACATGTACATTGGGACAGGATTTATTGTGCACTTGTTGTGGATGAAAATGCAGAAGCAATTAAAATCTGAATTTTACGACATTCTGTCCACTGAGGGCAGTAGCTCCTGAAGGAGAAGTTTCAGACTCTTAGATTATTGGAAGAACAAATGCACTTTTCTACAACATAAACTGAATGAACCTGCTTTTTGGTTTGCAAATACACGGGTTATTCTGCACTGATGCAAACTATTAGTAGAGGAACTTGGGCCCCTAAAAGTTGAGATACCCCTACCCGAGGTAGAACAAAGCATAACCATATTTTTTCATAACATGAACATGTCTAGTTTATGAAACGGATTGTTGTATAAAAATATTTTACTGCAAAATAACTTTTTTTGGATGTTTTATGCGTCTTACCAAAAAACAAAAATAGGTCAAATTAGGGCTTCTCCAAAAGGGACAGCTCTAGCCTTATCACATGTATCTCTGGGAATCAGAATCAGAATTTCACCAAATTTGGACAGGGTGTTCGCATATAGTTATTAGTTACAATTACAATTAACTAAAACCCTTTGTGTCACACTAAGCATCCCCTGGGGACAAAGTTTGACCTCTTATGTCACTGGAGCTTTAAGAAAACAATCGCTGCAGAAAATAACCATCAACAAAGTCAACCAACCAAACATCACAAACAAATCAAGACACCACAACTAAATCAAGACAACAAAACCAAATAAAGACACCACAAATAATCAAGACATCACAACCAAATCAAGACATCATAACTAAATCAAGACACAATAACTAAATCAAGTCATAACAACCAAATCAAGACATCACAACCAAATCAAGTCATAACAACCAAATCAAGACACCATAACTAAATCAAGACATCACAACCAAATCAATCAAGACACCATAACTAAATCAAGTCATAACAACCAAATCAAGACACCATAACTAAATCAAGACACCACAAACAAATCAATCAAGACACCATAACTAAATCAAGACACCACAACTAAATCAAGACATCACAAACAAATCAGGACATCACAACTAAATCAAGACACAATAACTAAATCAAGTCATAACAACCAAATCAAGACACCATAACTAAATCAAGACATCACAACCAAATCAATCAAGAAACCATAACTAAATCAAGACACCACAACCAAATCAATCAAGACACCATAACTAAATCAAAACACCATAACTAAATCAAGAAACCACAACCAAATCAAGACACTACAACCAAATCAAGACATCACAACTAAATCAAGACATCACAACTAAATCAAGACACCACAACCAAATCAACCAATACACCACAACTAAATCAAGAAACCATAACTAAATCAAGACACCACAACTAAATCAAGACACCACAACTAAATCAAGACACCACAAACAAATCAGGACATCACAAACAAATCAGGACATCACAACCAAATCAACCAATACACCACAACTAAATCAAGAAACCATAACCAAATCAAGACATCACAACCAAATCAAGACACCACAACTAAATCAAGAAACCATAACTAAATCAAGACACCATAACCAAATCAAGAAACCACAACCAAATCAAGAAACCATAAATAAATCAAGACACCATAACTAAATCAAGACACCATAACTAAATCAAGACACCACAACTAAATCAAGACACCACAACCAAATCAAGACATCACAACTAAATCAAGACACTATAACTAAATCAAGACATCACAACTAAATCAAGACACTATAACTAAATCAAGACATCACAACTAAATCAAGACACCATAACCAAATCAAGACACTATAACTAAATCAAGACATCACAACTAAATCAAGACACCATAACTAAATCAAGACACTATAACTAAATCAAGACACTATAACTAAATCAAGACATCACAACTAAATCAAGACACCATAACTAAATCAAGACACCATAACTAAATCAAGACACCATAACTAAATCAAGACACCATAACTAAATCAAGACACCATAACTAAATCAAGACACCATAACTAAATCAAGAAACCATAACCAAATCAAGACATCACAACCAAATCAAGACACCACAACTAAATCAAGACACCATAACCAAATCAAGAAACCACAACCAAATCAAGAAACCATAACTAAATCAAGACACCATAACTAAATCAAGACACTATAACTAAATCAAGACACCATAACTAAATCAAGACACTATAACTAAATCAAGACACTATAACTAAATCAAGACATCACAACTAAATCAAGACACCATAACTAAATCAAGACACTATAACTAAATCAAGACATCACAACTAAATCAAGACATCACAACCAAATCAAGACACCACAACTAAATCAAGACATCACAACCAAATCAATCAAGACACCACAACCAAATCAAGACACCACAACCAAAGACAACACTCTTGATTTGGTTGTGATGTCTTGATCTGACCACAAAATAACCATCAACAAAGTCAACCAACCAAACAAAGATACACAACCATGTCAAGACATCACAAACAAATCAAGACATCACAAACAAATCAAGACATCACAACCTAATAAAGACACCACAACTAAATCAATCAAGACACCACAATTAAATCAAGACACCAGAACCAAATCAAGACACCAGAACCAAATCAAGACACCACAACCAAATCAAGACACCACAACCAAATCAAGACACCACAACCAAATCAAGACACCACAACCAAATCAAGAAACCATAACTAAATCAAGACATCACAACCAAATCAATCAAGACACCACAACTAAATCAAGACACTACAACCAAATCAAGACACCGTAACCAAAGACAACACAACCAAATCAAGACACCACAACCAAAGACAACACTAACAAGACCTTAAGATAGAAGATATTTTGTTCTGTGAAGTTATTCTTATTCGTTACTGCTTTGGTGTCATTTTCTACAGCCAAGATTCAGAGTTAGGGATACATTTGACGGTTCAAACTTGGCAGAAGGAGATTTTTCATCAGTAAACACAACTTACACAAGCACAGGACAAGATTAGCGAAGAGATAACAGGTCAAACTTTGTCCCCAGGGGATGCTTAGTGTGACACAAAGGTTTTTAGTTGCAAGGTGTTAAGCTCTCAGGTTCACAGTCATTTTGTCTAAAAGTGGAAATCATCCTTTGTAATTAGCATTTAAAATCAAATGTCATTATATATAATGAGGAAAAATAAGTGTATAAAGAAGTTTCTTAAACATGTTTGCATGATTATTATCCTAATTCACCACACACACATTTAAGCCATCATAAGAATTGTCTCCAGCTCCATTGGTTGCCTGATAAATCATTCAACAAAAATAGCTATTGTAGCTTTTTTTTCACACTTTATCATACTTAGGGTATTATAAAAACTATCCCTTCATCCAGTGTATCCTCTGAAGTAACTAGGGTTCTTCTTAAAAGCAGGAGATATGGTGACTACACACCATCTTTATATGACTGAAATACATTAAAAAAACTACAACAGGCTGTATGGCCGATATACAAATAGACTATATGAAGTATATTTAATTTCTAAGAACTCAAGGTTATATATATCAATACTGTTTTTTAGTTCATTAATATTTCTCAACTGATGTCAAGACAATGCTTTATTTTTTTAGAATGAAATAGAAACAATGTCATAGGCGACAATATTGTTGAAAGCAGCGGGTTGACTCTGAGTGTCATCATATAAATCATATTTAAGATAGAAAATATGAGACAAAATGTATTAGGAATAACTATAAAATGTTTAATTATATATATATTACAGAATACAATTATATTGTGTCTTGTTGTTAAGTCTTAATCTATTGTATGTGGCCACCTCCTCCCACATACACATCCATAGGGCCCCATTGTACCAGGTCGCCCTGAAATCCTGGCTGCACTAGTTTCCTGTTAGGGGCTGGTGACAGCACAGGGTCAAGTGAAAAGTCAAATAACTTGCTTTTATGTTGAGATAACAGTCTAAAGAAGATACAAATGACATATTTTAATGTTTGGTGTCCTTACTTAAAAAATTACAGACTTTGATATACATACCTTTTGAATTTTTGTTTCAATTTCCGCCTAAACTACATGTGTGTTTAAGTGTGAAGAATTCAGAAAATGAAAATGGTATTGATAAAAACTGAATTTTTTTAATTGAAACTAATAACTATATGTGAACACCCTGTCCAAATTTGGTGAAATTTTGATTCTGATTCCCAGAGATACATGTGATAAGGCTAGAGCTGTCCCTTTTGGAGAAGCCCTAATTTGACCTATTTTCATTTTTTGGTAAGATGCATAAAACATCCAAAAAAAGTTATTTTGCAGTAAAATATTTTTATACAACCATCCGTTTCATAAACTAGACATGTTCAAGTTATGAAAAAATATGGTTATGCTTTGTTCTACCTTGGGTAGGAGTATCTCGAAAACTAAAGCCACTATATGGAAACTCGTGGTGCTACATTGAGCCATTGACTCATCTTGCCCTTACAACACTGGCATATTTTACACCATATCTACCGCCTTAACAAAACAGTTTCTAAAAAGTGACTCAGATCCACAATCAAGTTATGTGTGTATCATGCATTGACTTAAATGAGTAAGTTCACATAAGATTTAAAACGTAAGGGCAGTGAATCACTTGGCATTAAAAAAAGAAAATGATGAGTTCCATTCCTCTGGTTTGCTTTCCACATTGCATTTAAATGTTCCTACATTTGATTGGGTCCAAGACAGACTGAATAATGTGAACTATTCTTTATCTTCTGGCCCTGTGATGACTTTAATTAATGCTCACAGAGGTACAAGAGTCTGGTCATTTAACCCACTGGCACTCCTTACCCTCTCATAATTTATAACATATGCAGCTTGTGAAGCAAATAAATTGCATCTATATATATTTTATGGCAAAAGGAAATGTGTTATCTGTAGACTGTAAACAAAGACTCCATAGAAAGTAATGCTGTTATTCAATCATTCCTACACAGGATGTCACAGAAACCCAGATGCAACTCGATGCTTGACGGCCTCAGAGTAACACACTTCAATGTGATCAAATGACAAACAAGAAGGCACGAGCTGTGCTAATTTCCATGTGTTTGTGTGCAGGCAACAACCCCCTCTGAAATTTTGTAACTAGAGACATCTCAACCACCTCTTTATTAGCTGCTCCCATCATGGTGTATGGACAAATCCTTCGACCATACGGCCCTGACGATCGCTGCATCACCGTCAACGTCGGTGGTTTCAGGCAACAGATGGAGCACAACGTTCTAAAACGATTCCCACAGACTCGTCTGGGTCGCCTCCTCTGCTGCAGCTCCAGCGAAGCGATCCTGGAGCTCTGCGACGACTTCAGTCCCTCTGAGATGGAGTACTACTTTGACCGGAATCCCCGATTCTTCTGCTACGTTCTCAACTTTTACCTCACTGGGAAAATGCACTTGGTGGACGGACTGTGCATAGTCTCGTTTTTTCAAGAGATCGAGTATTGGGGCATCAAGGAGCGTCACTTGGACACCTGCTGCACAAACAAATTCTATGAACTGATGGAGCAGGCTGAGGATAAGAGCTGGGATCAGGGGAGTAATGATGTGCAGTTCCAAGGCTCAGACTTATCCATCGATTCATTGTCGGCGTCAGAGGACGACATGGAACTGTTCGAGGGTTCCTGGTGTGCAGATGTTCGCAGGAATATTTGGATCCGGCTCGAGAATCCGGGTTACTCTACTTCAGCCAAAGTGTTGGCTGTAGCTTCCCTAAGTGTTGTCATCGTCTCTATTGTTGCCATGTGTGTCCACAGTATGCCAGACCCCGATAAAATGGATCCCAACGAGAAGAAGATTGAGAACCCGGTGTTGACCTTCTTTGAGACCCTCTGTGTTCTCTACTTCTCGGCAGAGTTTGTTCTTCGTTTAGCTGTAGCACCATCCGCTAGGAAGTTCCTGTGCAACACTCTCAATATCATCGACTTGATGTCAGTCATGCCCTTCTACGTCACCTTAGCCTGTGACGCAATGGATGAAGGTGAGAACAACGAACTGGAGAATGTGGGCAAAGTGGTTCAGATCTTGAGGTTGATGCGAGTGTTTCGCATCCTGAAACTGGCTCGGCACTCGGCGGGTCTTCGCTCTCTCGGTGCAACGCTGCGACACAGCTCCAACGAACTCGGACAGCTGCTGCTCTTCCTGTCTGTTGGCATTTCCACGTTTTCTGTTCTTATTTACTTTGTGGAGAGAGAATCTCAGGAGTCAGAGCTGCAGTCTATCCCCATTGGCTGGTGGTGGGCTACCATTAGCATGACTACGGTGGGCTACGGGGACACCTTTCCTGTCACGCTTGCAGGGAAGATCATAGGATCCCTGTGCATCGTCTGCGGGCTGCTGATTGTGGCTTTGCCCATTACTAACATCTTCAACAAGTTCTCCAAGTATTACCAGAGGCAGAAGCACATAGAGCACAGACAGAGCATGAACTGAATTATCTTCATGAGGTACAGGAGTTTCAAAACTATTAACAAACCCTAAAATCGTGAGGTGTTTTAGAAGAAGAACCCCTTACCCAACACATGAGCAGGGTCAATGGATTAGCTGCACCTACGGTATTGTTTTAAATGTGACTAAAATCAAGGCGGGCTGAGTAATCAAAGTCAAGCAAGTCCCTTTTTCCTTTTATTATATTGAGAAATGTTTGCCAATGCTAAACATGTAGCTTACCTGATCTTAATTGTATTGAACCTTAACAAAGACGAGAGGGAAAAAGGGAAGTGTTTGCTTGCCAAACACTAAAAGACTTTTTCAACAGATTTCCTTGTTGCTGATGAATTTTAATGACGGAGTAAAATCATGAAAAACTTGCTGGAATTTGGTTGAACAATTACAAGTTTGTGCTGACTGCGAAGATGACTCTGCATTCTGTGATTTGTAATGTCCTCTTTCTGATCTCATTTCCATTCCTACCATGCCGTTACATCATGTTTCCATACATTGCATCTCTTTCTCGTGTCGCTGCTGTATTTGATGTTAAAAGGCCTTTACCTGCTCAATCCAATGGAAAGGATTCTATCTGTTTTGTTTGGTCATCAGTGTCATGATTAATAAATCAATGTGCCCGGCTCAACAATTAGTTAAAAGTTAATAAAAACCCTCACAAAGAGCTGAATTCACAATTCATCTCCAGATGAGTATCGAGTGTTTTTAATGATCCGTGCAAACGTTACATTTCACATTAGTGTGGATACAATGTGTGTACAACTTTTTGAAGGTGCTGTGGGTTGATGCTTTCATTTGTGCCACAGTTTCTTTTATCAACACCAACACCGGTGTTTTATCTCTTATCTGTTCCTCAGATAAGAATGTGCCAATCGATCATCGAACATCCGAGATGCCCTCCAAAAGACGCCAATACTACAACATCTTCCATTCTCGATTCAACCTGTTTACTACAATATCGCCTCGACAGTAACTGCCTGATGAGGTGGTGGTCTTTTACATAGATTATTCTCTCTGTGACATGCAGCCGGAATCTGTCAGGGAATTGTTAAGCACCTCTTGTCCTCAGCCCTGCAACAAACGTCCACGTCAGCAGTCAGGGGTTTGGTCACCCTCTACGCTCGGGTCGCTCCTCCACGCGTCCGGCCCTTTACACTCAAAGTCACACAGCACTCTGATTGAGTTCATTACTTCACTCTTCATAGAGAAACTCCCTGTCAGCAATATCTGTCAGAACTGAAGGACAGCCAGAATGTTTTTTTTTTAATATTACATTAACACAGAGATAGAGACTGTGATTTTACTCTAATTTTTAACAGAGGGTGACTAAAAGATTAATAAGATGCACCAGAAACAAAGCGAGCAAAGGAAACACCTCACATGCAAATAAGGCCACATTTTACAACCATTTTGACCGCGATTTAAAAGCAATTATTGTTGAATTTTTTTGAAAAACTTCAATCTTTTTCCCTCCCTCTGCTCCCTCAATTTTTACTCTCTGATGGATCTCATCGGAAAGGGATCATTTGATAATTATTTTAGACATATGATGATTTGAAAAGAAAAAATGATGCACACTGCTCTTGCTAAGTATCACCAATTTATTAGAAAAATCACAATGTTTCGGTCCCTCTGAACTTTTATCAAGTGAGTTACATGATGATTAAAAACACAGTAAGGTTAAGAAAGCAATGTTCTAAATGATAATTCAATAGTTTATTTGTAGATACACTATGTCTGATTTGGTGCCTTTTCGTACATTTTCCAAATATGCTCCTACACTTGATTTAACAACAGCAGCAACCTGCAGCACGGTTGTATATCGTGCTGTTTTTACACATGCACAAGGCTTCTGATACCCCCAGACTTTTTCATGCCTGCACCCTAGAGAAATCTAGTGTGAAGTCGGGGTTGAGCCGATGTGTGAACAGTAATATTCAGTAAAAGTCATTACATGCAAGCAGGCCAATCGTCATGCATGTTTGTTCATACTCTTTTCTTCTCTGCACTTGATTGTTGATAAGGGAAAACTTCCTGTTGTGAGGGACATGCGAGAAAGAGCAACTCAGGAAGATTTCAGGGGCAGGCTGACCTGAAATCTTAATTCAATCAATCAGTTTTATTTTTTATAGCGCCAATTTATAACAAATGTTATCTCGAGACACTTTACAAAAAGCAGGTAAAAGACCTAACTCTTTTATATGATGAACAACCAACATCTACAAAAGAATTACCTCTGATGGTCACTTTCCTATAAACCTCTTCCATCAGTGTGTGAATGTGTAGGTGTGACATGGGGTGTAAACTTTGAGTAGTCAGAAGACTAGAAAAGCACTTTACAAGCTCAAGTCCATTTACCATTTACCTCCCTGAAATGTAAAGAAAGCCACTCTCAGCCAAAACACGTCCTTCCTCTGGTAAGGCAAAATTGCGAACTATAGTTTGAGATTTTAGAGTATAGCACCTGGAGTGTCCAATCAGATTTCAATGAGGGGCCCAGACTGCCCCCCGCGCCCCTTCTATCATGTCCCCCCACAGTTTGAGAACCACTGCTTTAACTAGAAGATCAGAATCTGATCAGGAATCATTCTCCAGCCAACTGACCGCCCACTTAGTAACACATTATTAGTTCTGTTTCATCTGCAGCCTTGGGCTCCTTATTTTCTGAAAGTAATAAAAGCTTAACAAACATCTTTATCCGTCTCTCTATCAAACGTGGTACTAAAATATTCAGTGTTTGGTTTTCTGAAAGTAGGAGGTTAAATGCATCCAAGAGCACTTTTCACAGCTTCCTCTTGAACACTTTGTGGTTTCTTCCTTCAGCTCCACAGTAACAACATGAGCTACACATCTTTATACCTCCATGTTTAATATTTATTAGCCCTGCTTGTTAGCCTTTTATTGCTTTGCTAGTTTCACTGAGGCTTACAAAGCTGAAATCAATTTCCCTTTAATTACCCTTGTGAAGGTTATCAGCTGTTGTGCTTACTCAGCACATTCACTCAATCACTCCCAGTGAACGTGTGGTGTTATGATGAAGGGTGAGATCTTGAAATGTTGGGTTTTTTTACAGTGAAAAAAAAAAAGTCTGCACTGTGGCTGAAACATGACCTGAAACAGAGAAGGACCAAAGAAGAATAAATAAAAAAAAGGCAGCAAATAAGCTGGTGTGTCTGTAGATCTGTAATCAGATATCAGGGGGGAAATCGATATAATCCTTGCGGACATGTTCCTGACAGGAACGGGAAAATAACTCTGTACGTCCTGCTTCCGACTGTAGTTTCTTACAGTCATGTACTGATATTAATAACCTGTGTTTAGAGCAAGCATGATACAAAGCCATTCACAAGGGCACCAAAATGAAACCAGGGACAAAGTTATCAGGGGAAAAGGAAACACACAAACAGTGATGGCCAACAGGAAAAGATAAGCCCTTTAAAAGGGGAAATAGACGGTCGAAGGAAACTCAATTTTAAATCAGGAAAGGCTCTCCATTTAGTACACACTTAAAACTAATGGGTTAAAAAAAACCCAACTGGTAACCCAACACTGGGTTGTTGTAACCCAGCAGCGTTGGGTTAAGGTTTGACCCAGCACGTTGGGTTATATTTTCTACCCAAAAATGGGTCAAAATTACTATTTTGTTGGGTTAAAGTTACCAAAAAATGTACAACGCAATTATGATTTATCAGTTTCACATGGTTAAATTACTTGTAAACTCTTGCATTCAGAAATATTGGCAAAATTAAGTTTCTATGAAATGAAAGAAAAAGCACATAATGTCCCAGACAATCATTTATTGCTACCATCAAAAAATATGAATGTTCTAATACATAAAATAATGAAATACAAGAAAGATCAGTGACTGAAATGATCAGATTTCCTCAGCAAGATCAGAGCGTCACAGTCCAGGCTGCAAAAGCTGTGTCTCCTTTAGTTTTCAGGAACATACAAAGAAACCTTTTCCAGATTTTTTTAATTTATTTATTTATTTTTGGGCTTTTTGTGCCTTTATTATAGAGATAGAGATGGAAATCAGGGAGAGAGGGAGAGAGGGTGAGGGGTGACATGTACCAGTAGGACCAGTAGGGGGCCAATATGTTACGTTTCCCCCCAGTACACAAAATCTGAACGACAGAGGTCGCAAGTTGGGGAACTAACAAAATACTGCACCTTTTACTAAGAGGTACCACGTGAGCATAGCCCTTCAAACCACACACTGATTCTATCAAAATGAAAGACAAACATGGACTCAGAGTCCAAAACAAAAGATACAGTAGGAGTCAAAGAACAGAGGGGTCATGGAAGGAGTCAAAAAATGGTTGAAAGACAAATATATTTTCAACACACACAACTGAGAGCTTCATTCAAAAACAAAAACACAGAAAGCCTACTGATGGTGTTGACTCCCTCGATATACTCACAACCATCTGAGCAAAGATGCATTCCACCTCCCTACAGTATAAAGCCTCCCAGCCCAGCTGATTGTCCTCGGCCATCAGGTGAGGAGAACATCACAGGTGTAGTCAATAGCTTCATGACGAGCAAGGAAACCTGTGACCAAGTTCCCTTAGAAATCTATCCAGATAACAGATACATAACCGTATGTTGTCTTCTCAAAGGTCTTATTTGTCTTGTAAAACTTTGTACAGGTTTTGTGTTGATCATAATAACTGTTATAATTATTATTAGAAGTTGTAGAAGTAGTAGAATCAATCAATCAGGTAAAAGACCCATCATGACCACTTTAGCAACATTTAGCAAAAGTTAAAGTGGCAAGAAAAAAGGCAGAAATTTTGGCAGGCTCATGACGAAGCAGCCATCCACACAAACTGCGCCGGGTTTGAAAATGTGATAGGGGGAGATGGGATAAGAAGTAGGCCTAGTAGTGTTATTCAGGTCTTTACCAACCTGCCACAAATCAAAGCCATGATGGAAACCCACCTTTTGAGAACTGCTTTCATTTGCTGATGTTCCTGTTTGTTGTGTATTTATTGTCTTTTTCTTCCTTTTAATGTGACCTTGTCTTTGAGTATGTTGTAAATGGCTGTATAAATAAAATGTATTACTATTATTTGATCAAATATGTATTCAATCATAAGAAACAATGAAATAATGCCTATTAACCCTTAAGTTGTAATTACCTTCTGTGTCCTCATGGGGGCAGTAGGCACTCGTGATTTGATCCAATAATTTCCGTATTCCACGGTTTAAGTAGAATAATATTAATGATGTACAGCAACAATAAATGTAATGTTCTGGTTTCCATAAACACGTGAATGTTTTTTGTTGTAAGTGGTGATCGAAAGACTAAAAGTTTCCTCTTGTTGCAGCTGAGAGTCTTTTTTAAAAGTTTGTTCCTCTCTTAATAAGTGTGTAGTACATTACTCTGCAGTGTTTAGACAGACCCAAAGTTTTTCTTTTAAATTGAAAGGAGGATTACATATATAGGCTACACTTTTTATATACAAAGCATGGAATTATTACATTTTCTGCCTTTGTGATTAACAGCTGACGAATGCAAAAACAAATGCTATTAAAACATTAGAGGAACAGGAAAAATAGCAACATCATATTAATGTCATTTTATACCTGAATATAATGCCAAAGAATTAATAAAAAGTGTTAAGTGGTGTCTGCCCCTCTGGAGTTTATTAAAGAAGATTAAACATTATGACTCTCATGATGGGAGGACTTTTGTTGGTGGGGTGGTGGGATGGGTGTGTGTGTGTGTGTGTGTGTGTGTGTGTGTGTGTGTGTGTGTGTGTGTGTGTGTGTGTGTGTGTGTGTGTGTGTGTGTGTGTGTGTGTGTGTGTGTGTGTGTGTGTGTGTGTGTGTGTGTGTGTGTGTGTGTGTGTGTGTGTGTGTGTGTTCGTCTGTGCTGGTCACAATCATTTTATTTCCTTGATTATAAATTGAAACACAAAAGCCTGCTGAACATATATATAAATATATATACTTACAATTATTAATCATGGCCTGTGTCTCATAATGATTAAAAAAAGAAAAGTATAATTTCAGGACTGTAATAAATATAATAAATATAAGTCTCAAGTCTTTCCTTTTTCTTTGTTTAAACCAGCTATACTATATCTGTTCCCAACTGTTCCGGCTGTTTGTCCCTTCTCTCTTTCCGTTGTCTCAGGTGAAGCCACTATTTGAACAACGAGGCACACCTGGCCTCAGAGATGAAACCTGCTCAGTGGTGACTGCAGGAAAGGAGAGACATTTGGAGTTGGAACTGCTTGGCCTCTCAGTCAAGGATTGTCTGTTGTATTTTTTATATTAGTTTCTGAGTTGATAATTTAGTTTGTGTGATGATAATACATCCCTTTGTTTTGACTTTGGTGAGGTGTTTTAGTGTTTTTATTGGGTCAATTTGTGGTTTAGCCCCATAGGGTCACCTTCTGGTGGGGCGTAACACCAACCTAGACTTGACTTTGTCAAATTCAAAATGTGCTTCTTATCTTTTGCATTGATAAGAAGCATGGAAACATCAACAGGGTGATGATATTTTGAATACTTAAAGTGAGTGTAGGAGTCTGTTGGAGAAAGAGTCATGTTTGTGAACCGCTGGGAGTTCATTCCCATGAAAGCACTGCGACAACGTCAGGTTGAAAATGATATTTTTATTATTATTATTATTCATTTAAATTAACAAACACTGCTATACATATTGCTGTTTTTTTTAATTAATTTTGAATCATTTGAAACAGTTAAAGCATTTGGAAGAAAGAAGGAATAGTTGAAAACAGGCGACAGACAGTAGATGACATGTACAGCAGAAGATCTACAGTCAATGGCTTTCCTACGTGTGTCCAGGGGCTTCGCTTTCTTTCCAACATACAGACACATCAGACTCGCCCACACTTGTGTTTTTTTGGTTACCTCTTTATGTCAGGATGAAATATTCTCTTATCACAACCCGGTGATGTAAAACCCAAACACCATCAAACGATAAACAGCTGACGTGTTCTTTCCAAAGTAGCAGCAGATTGTATTGAATGGCAAAAAGTCCAATTTTTTTTCTACATCCAGCACAACATAAGATCTTCCAATAACAACTTGAATTCCTCTGATAACACTTCTTCCCCTGACATTTTATTTATTAGGAATGTTTGAAGTAAACAAAAAACAACTCCCAAATATCACCATTATGTCCCTCTCAGTGCACGGTATTGAAAACCCTCATCCCTTTAAGATATGCAAAAATGAAAATAAAAAAATGCAAAAGAAATGCTTCATAGAACCTCAGAAATATTCTCCCCTCTTTCATGTCAGGCCAGCTGTACAGAGAGTATTCCCTTCCTTATCGACACAAAAGTCAACCGTGTCTGGCCCGTGTTTCAAAGACTTCCTTTTTACTGAGTACCTCCATGTCGACGAATGTTCACACAGCCATAAATCAGCACATCTGAGTTGAATTTCATGTTTCTTTACTAAAAGTGACAGATTTACAAAACACAGTATAAACAGGGTTGACATCATTGGCTGCTGGCGACAGTCTAGACCACAGCGGCTTTTTTCAAATTTGAGCTAAAAATCCCTCCTAAAAAAAAAAGACGTTTGAATTACAGGATTACACGTGTCACACAAATCCTTTTTTGGCTTTTTTTTTTTTGGAACCTGACCCGCGCTGAGTGGCAGTGTTGAAAAGGTTAGACCTTTATTTATATTAAAAAAGGACAGAATCCAGTGTCAGGAGGGGTTTCTTCAAACCATCGTCTAAGCAGTAAAAAAAAAAAAAAAAAAAGACAAAACCTTCTTAATGTGACACACTTAAGCGATAGACAACTTTGCGTACCACCTCTGCAACACTTGTGGGGGGGGGGGGAGTAGACCAGTCGACAGTCCTGCACCACTCTTCACGATGGGGGTTCTACTACACATGAGAGATATCCCTGACATCAATGTAAATCACATACACTTTGTCATAAACAGGTTGTAAAGTTCAGGTACAGAGTCACTGAGGAAAAGCACACCAACACTACTGTAAAGCCACTATGGCAAAAATAGAAGGTATAGAGTATTGAGGAACTAGTCATTGATTAGACGTTGGCTCGTATCCTTTGCAACACTGAGGAGTGCTTCGGTCGCCCTGTGCAGGACGACTGTTTTGCTTTTTCTACAGGCAGATAAAGGAGAGGATGATGTCGTCAACGAAACACTTTATAAAAATGTAATCAGCACAGGCCATAAATACAATTAAAGAGATGGAAATAGCATTAGAAATGTGTACACACTCGTAGTAACGGTTCCTGAATCAAGGTCCAAAAATCTCAAAAGGAAAAAAAAACGCAGAGAGGAAGTCTTTTGCTCATTGTCTCTTTCTCTCCTCGCAGACCTCGTTTAGTGATTTATTGATTCGTCTTGGCGGAGTGCAAGTGTCGGCCGCATGGCTTTTTAAACATTTTCAAAAAATATATATATATATATATATTAAGAACGCACTCTCTAGTTGTAGTCAGTCACATCAACTCACAATTTTTTTTGCCAGATTTCAGGCATGTACTTTCTTTAAAAAAAAATCGTCTGCTCAGTAAACAAGTTGACACTCTGGTGTTGAAATGGCAAAGGGATGACACTCGTTGGGATCGGTACACACGCTTTTACAAAAAAACAAAAAAAAGAACATTTTACACTGAAGCAGAACAGGAACAAACACATGGCGTAGCCCTTGTGGGTCTCCCTGTAAGAGAGGGAAACGGCTCACACTGTCAGCTTGGTCTGGACTGTTGAATGTGCTCTTAAGTCTTTAAAAGACACTGGAGGGGGGGGGGGGGGGGGGGGGGGGGGGGCGGTGGATCCTCATGATGCCTTCAGCCACAGTGTTTGTGTCTCACTCAGAGGGCGAGGAGGGTAGGGGAGTTGAGGGAGTCTGAGGACTGGTCCCCGCTGCTGCTGCTGCGCCGGTGGGCCTTGGAGCAGGACTCGGAGGAGGGTGAGGGGCTGTCGGGCTCCAGCATGCTCGGGTAGGTGAATATGAGGCTGGGGGGGGCGTTGGGTGTGGCGGCCGGGGTGGACGCCGCTACCACCGGTGTGTTCAGGCTGTCTCCGTCTATGCAGTACATCCCGCCACCGACTCCGCCGCCGCCGAGGCAGATCGGCTTGATGACGGAGCGCTGCGACTTGCCCACCACCTCGTCGTCATCGGGCTCCTGCTTCACCACCACGTGGTTCATGTGAGCGCGGGGGCCCATGTTGGGGCGCATGGTCAGGGGAAGGGGGGCGCACTGCTGCTGCTGCTGATGATGATGCTGCTGCTGCTGATGATGGTGCTGCTGGTGGCCCGATTGCTGGTGGCGCTCGTCGATGGGGAGCTTGCACACGGGATTGTGGGCGACCAGCATGAACTCTAGCTTGTCTTTCTCCTTCTGCAGGCTCTCGATCTCCTTCTGCAGGTCGGCCTTCTCCTCCTCCAGCTTCTCCGTCTCCTGTGAGGACAAACACAAAGGGAGATTTAGCACTTTGTATTTTAGTAACTCATTGACATGTCCTTTAGTCATTTCCAGATAATTATGTACTCAAATATTTATTCATAACAGTGCTTAAGTAAGTAAAAATTAAGTTAATTTAGTATTTATACAAAATTAAATGAATCAGACATAGACATAAAATTGATGCGACATGTTTAAGAGTTTCTCTTAAGGTAAAAATCTGATTACATGTTTTTATTGACCTTTTGTCAGGAATAGCTTCAGAAGATTATTTTCATGCAAAAAATTCTGAGTCATTTTATATTTTTTTTTAGACAGCATCAGCACAGAGATGAGAGGAAATAGGGGAGGGGGGTCAGAGACATTTGAAATGACATCCAACAGCCAGACCAGAAGTGTATGAGTGCATTGTTGGCATCTAAGACGGTTTAACTTTGTAAAAAAACAAATACTGCAACCTCGTGTTCGTGCATATTCAGACACAAAAGACCATCTTCAGTCTATTTATTTTTAGCTTTGGTGAAGCCAGAATCTCTAGTTTCTTTAGATTTAAGAGAGTCAGGTTGTTCGAGTGTTCCCCTCACGCACCAAAAGAGGGCACTATTTGTTTGCTACAGTTTCATAGAAAGTAGCACAAACAACACATTAAATAAAGAATTCGTCATGAGCCATTTAGATTTACGACGTGTAAATCTGAGAGCCGTCTGCTTGAATGTGAGTTCCACACAATGAGTCTGTATTGTTTGTGTCTGGTGTGTCATTAATGTGTCGCACTGAAAGGCGAACGCAGAATCCCATAAAAGCCGTTCCCCAGTTCTAGACAACACAGATAAGCTGACATGCTGTCTGAGAACTTTGACTCATGAGCAAAGGTATGAGGAAGCTGTACACAAGGAGCAGGAGGGGGTTTGACTCCATCAAACACAATCAACAATTGTAAAAACATTGCTCCTTCTCTTCACTGGACAGCGACACTTCCTTATTATTATTATTATTTTTTTTTTTTAAATCAGGCGTGTGAAGATAGAAGGGCGTTTATTAAATTTCCCTCGAAGCAATGGCTGTGATGTGTGTGTGTTTGGAGATGTGTGTGTGTGTGTGTGTGTGTGTGTGTGTGTGCAGCATGTTTCTCTGTGGGATTTTTGAGACAAGCAATTGGCCCCTTTTTACAAAATGTCCCGCATTCATGGAGACAGCTGCCTACAGCGAATTCCATTCCTGGGGGTTTTTTAAGGCCTGACAGGCTCAACCTCACTGTAATTCGGCTAATTAGTCCATTTAGCTGCCGTTGCTGTCTGCCAGGCAGGGCCTGCTGCAGACAGCCCTACCTCTGTCTACAGCTGCCCGAGACAAAAAGCTTTTCATCGCCTGTCAGCTCGTCACTCAGACCTTGCACTCAGAGATGCAGTGAGAGTCGAACCAGTAATGCAGGTTGTAAATTTAGGTGTGGAGTTCAAACACTCGTCAGAAATCTGGACCCCTGCCAGCCTTATGAACAAGAGTGACTTACTTTTTTTTCTTCTTGTGCAACATGTATTCTGTCTGTGCACATCATTTCTATTGTTGCTTTTGCAATTTTGATTTTCTAAGCATTGCAAATTCTGCACACAAAAAAAGGAACCACTGGTTTGCCGCATTAGAGGAACATGATGCTCCAGCACTTATCCTGGTTTCAGTGTCATTTTAACACCATTAAATTAAAAAAACAAAATCCTGATCTGATGGCAGTGGTGAACAGGTTGTAGACTCACCCCTTGCAGCATATCTGTGAGCTCTCGCCTTCGGTTGCGGCATTTGGCAGCGGCTAACTTATTCCTCTCGCGCCTCACCCTCCTTTTCTCCTCTTCCTCTGGTGTGAGCTAAGGGGGGGGGGGGGAGAGACAAGGGAACATGGCAGGTAAAATAAGATGTCTACAAGACAGATGTAATCAATAAAAATGGGAGAGCACGAGTAAAAACAGGAGCCTGGTTCCACAGGCTGGCTGCAAGTACAACGATGATGCAAAGAATTTTTTGGCATGATAAAAAATATCTGACCAACATGTCTTTAAAGACAAATAATTAAATAGTGTGCTTTGCAGAAGAAACAACATTTTCTTAATTTTATAAAAAAAAAACATCTCCCCTCCAGGCCTTTTTGGAGTCTTATTCTGTTCACATAGTCAACTCAGGTCCCTCACCTGCTCGTCCCTCTTGCGTCGGCCCCTGGCGTCCCCAATGGAGCGGATGACCCCGGGCCGAGCCAACGTGTTGTGGTGTCCCAGCAGCCCCGGGCCGTTGGTCAGGTGATGGCCATACGGGTGGGAACGGGAGTAAGGGTTGGACATGGAGGTTATAACTGTGGGCTGGACCATCCACTGCAGGTCTTGGCTGGTCGTGATTGCATTGATTGTGGGTATAAAGGCACTGTTGGAGCCGGGCATGTCGACCCTGTACTTCTGGAAAGAGAAGAAAAGAGGGAGATATGATTATTAGTTTTGGAGAAAATGTGTGCAACTGATTCCTGTAAACATCGAAGTTTGTATCAAGGAGCAATGCCTCCGTTTGCTGTCAACACAATCGTGGAAACACAGACACCACCACCCACCTTTATCAAATTCACACATTTTCCACATTTCCAGCTTATAGTAATGATTCAATTCACATAGGCAAAACAGTGCGTATGTAACCCCTGAAGTGGAACAGTGACACATGCTGTGAATCATGGGAAAGCCCAGGGTGTCCAGTTCATCTCACTTTACTACAAGAACCATGAGACAAAACACAGCGCAAACATTTCTGACTTTCAGGAGGGTACATTTGATCATTTGCACTTTGACTGAGTACAGACTGCATGTGAAGGCTCATACGGTTGCATAGACCTTCTTTTGTGATTTAGAAAAAAATGTTCTGATATTTTTATTTCTTTTGTTGAAATAAAACTTGTCTTTAATCAAAATACTATTAAAAGTAAAATGGTGCATTTGCCTGTAGTTACAGGGATGATTGGAGCCAGAAAGTGATGCAAGATGCTATGATTTTTATCTAATAGCAAGTTATGAATTTAGTCGGTCAAAAAAGGGATTTGGAGCACTTCTTTGAAATTCTCCACAGTTTAAATTCATACATAACAACATGTATTTGTGAAACTGTAATTATGATGATGAAAGAATGGAAACTGTTGTCAGATCCGTACTTCTTCATGTCTCTGGGGTCCTCAAAGAGACGGGCAGCCCGCCTGCCTGTGTGCGTAAATTACGCACGTCCCCATATCCCCGTTATTCCCGACTTTCCGTCGGATATCCCGGCAGTCTATGGAACTTTGTTTATCTGGTGAGTCATTGTGTATGGGATTTGTTAAGCACATGTGAAACGCGCTCAGTTCCAGTAAAGGGGGGAAGCAGCCAGCTGTAACGAGCCAAGCAGTTAGCCAGAATTATATTTTTGGCTTCAATATGGGAGCGTTAAAATTCCAGTTAAAAGAATGTGATGGGTGAATGCAGCACATTACTAATCAGGGGAGTCGCCGGTCTAACTGATAAAACTTTTGGTCTAATAAATGCTTTGTTTTGAGATGTCTCAATAAACCTGAGGTCATGTCCCAGCCCGCTGTAATGAGAAACAGACAACCAGTGTGTGATTACAGGGAGCCAGAGCAATGATAGACACCGTCCAAAAGTCGTTTACCGTCAGGTTGCGTGAGCCTGACGAGGATTTTTCCACAGAAGTGCACTGACACAAGACAAGGTGCGGGTAAACAACATTCCTTTTCCCGGATTTATATCCTATTATTTATGAACGCACGGGCAAGGCGTCCTCATTATCACGCTACAATGGCACGCCTACAGTAATGTATATCGTAATGAGAATGTGAAACCTTAACTTATAGTGAAACGAGGATGTGGCCTCTCCAGATCAGTGTTTTAATCACTCTATCGGAGCGCACCAGTTTCATTTTATGACATTTTATCAATAAGGAAAGACAGGCTTGATTGCCTTCTTCGTCACTGCGCACTTCCCGCTTGAGGAAATGTGCCATGTGAAGCGCGACAGCCGTATGGGAACCCAGGCAGCAATGTTATCATTGATCATGCACATTCTGATATATAATATGGTACTTATTTCCTGTGAATACCACATTAAACTGAACCTATTTGCACGACTCGGTTGCACTCCGAACTGTTTGAACTGGTGCCCAAGAGAAACTGGACGTCACCATTATGGTGTGAATTCTGGTGTCAAGCAGTACATGCCTGTTGCATTTACCATAAAGGTTTAATCTGTAGCCAGACTAACTGAATGTGTAAATAGCTCAGGGTATGTTATGTGGGCGTTCTAGAGGATTTATCAGCTTTATAATGCTTGCGCGTAAAACGCGTTCCCAGCGCGGATCTACAGGCGCAGAGAAAAATACAACAGTTTTAAGAGCTGAAAGAGGAGCAATCTGGCTCAAATGTCTTTAAATGTGTCCCACTTTTACCTCAGAACAAACATTCTCCGTATTTGTCAGTGTAACCTGGTAGGATGCATTTAGACGTTTTGCTTAACAAACGGTGGAATTATAATAATACAACTAGTCAGTGCGTATGTCTCATATTTTATCAACGTCGGCAAGTGCATGAGCCGTTTGCGTCAAGATAGCTTTCATAGATTTTATATGATATAAATCTATAGCACTTGTGCGTACATCCAGTCTGGCATCTTTGCAGTTTCCCATGCGCTGTGTTCATATTTTTCCCGTCTTTTCCCCCAAGCGACCCGAACAACCAGGATATAATGTCACCATGATAATAAACGACTTAAGTGCAATAAAGCTGTTATTGCAAGAGGTCGTGCAGTTCATATTTATATATTGGGATATTATCGATAAGGTCTCTACATCCTAGTTTTACCTGGTAGCTTGAGGTAGAGATCGGACTTCCGATCGTGCTGCTGCCGCTTGTGAAGGACTCTGGCTGGGCCGGAGATGTGCTGCTGCCGCGAGACGAGGTGTCGTAGTTCCCGGAGTAGTCCTGGTACATGATCCAGGAAAGTGGGGGATTTCAGTAGACTGTTTGAGCTCTGCTGAAACCCTTTCTTTTAAATCCTCGCACTGAAAAGGCACCAGAAAAAAAATCCTCTGACTCGAAACGCTGTTAATTTTGGATATCCAGAAAAAGTTGGCAACGACAAAGTGCAAATATGCTTCACTAAACTAACCTAACACATCTCACTGATACGATCAGTTATTATAGATGTACTGGTATCCCTGCTGGTAAAGGCTATTAGTTATTGTGCTTTTATTTTTCTTCCGCCGCAGGTAAACCTAAACTACACTAGCAGAGATCCTCAGGTGAGGACTTGAACCTACAGTCAGTAGCACACCTTCAGCAGTCAAATCCAGCTGAGACAAGTGAACCTGTAGTTACAGAGTGACTCACGCAGGTTAACGCTCGCTTTAAAGCCTATTGCCTGGCTAATCTTCTGAGTATTTTCCGTCTCTTTGCCGTCTACACACTCTAACTGAGCTCTCTGCTGTTCACGGAACAGTTCTAACTTTTTTTTCTTTTCCTTTTTTCACCGCACTTCCTAGAGATGACTCACTTCAATGGCACTATGAAGAACTGCAACTGCTTTTCAACACCAACGAAACCGCCTACGTCACGCATGGGCGTTGCGATTTCACCCAGGGAGGGGTCGTTTTCTGGATAAGGCAGTGAAAAAGGAAAGATCCGCTTCGGCCAGCCTTCGCAGAGCGGACACCGGAGACATAACCGAAAAGCGGGGATGCAGTCAAAGCAGCTGAAATGTGTGTGGAGAGATTTATTTTCTGATACGGACGTCAGTGCCTGCTGTGGAGTTCACTATTTGTCTGACTTGCTTCGGTCCATTGACGCATGTTTCCTTAAATGGGCAGTTGCGTCAGAGAGCGCGTGTGGGTTTCCTTGGTAAAGGAAGCGTCAGACACTGGAGGGATTCCCTCCCCTCGCGCAGCAGCACTCCGGATTCGGAGCTCTCGTTGCTCGGGTACCGGTTCTGTTCCTCATCAGTGCTGGAAGAAGATATATCTAAGCTCTAAACGCATTATTATAAAGAGAATAAGGTCGCAAATGTTGAACGCTGCTCAGCGCACATGCGCAGACATAGTAGGAGTTCGTTTAGAGCATGAACATGACCTCTTTTAAGTTCATTATGAGCCCGAATGATTCAATATCCACATCTGTGTAAAGCCCAGAATGAAAAGCCTTCATGTTTAAAGAGAGAAGAGAGACGCCCGATGCTCCTACAGTTTACAGGCACGCGAGTGAAACATCCACAGGCTTTCATGTACGACTGTCCTGGTAATCCTGTTCTGGACTGTCCTGGTAATAAAGACCACTGAAAACGATTGGTCATGCGGCATTTCTGCACAATCGAGTCTTTGTGATATTTGGCGGCAACGCATTGTGCGTAATTTGGAGTGGTGGCATGGAGCGCAAAGGGAAGGCACAAAAACACAGCAATGATCCAATGCAAATGGTCAAATTAATGTTGCCCACTGGTTAAGTCTACACAACACCGAGCACGTCTGCTTCAAAGGAGTCTCAGTGAAATGTGGGCTAATTGTAATTCGGACGCACCTCATAAACAAGGGCGCAGCGCCCAGAATGTGACACGTTACACGATATGAAATGGCGCATTAAGTATAATCCAATCTGCTATGGTTCCTATTTTAATCTCTATCACCATAACTGGTTGTGCTGAGCTCTCTTAAAGCTGTTTGCCACGAGTCTCATTGCCAGAAAGAGTCGCTCCCATCAAAAAGTTTCAGCTGCAGTCTACAGTCGGGGAAGTTGTGGAGGGAAAATAATCTGCAGGGGGGGGGGGTTGTCTGAGGTGACCACTTGCCGCGGAGGGACTGACTTTATCTTTTTGCTCATAATGCGAACACGTCAATCATACTGTAGGTAGGCCTACTCCAGCGCTCCAATATGTCATCATTTCCAAAGTTACATGGGTGTCATTTTCAATGCATTACCTTTTGACCCGTGCAGTGATCCGTAACTCCTCCATGTGCGGAGTAAAGTCATTCAGAGCTCTCACTACTACCACTACGACGCCCTGGGCTTCTTCTGGTGACATGAAGGCGCGCAGATGTTCAATAAATCTTGATCTGAATGATATTAATTAATGATTAATGTTTATCATCTACAAACCACACATCTTTTTGAACGGCAGCGGTGTTGCTAAGCGACAGAGTTTTCTGCTAAATTGCTCGGGGAAATCTAATCTGCCATAGTCCTATAATTAATGCTCTAATATCATTTGAGATGCACCCACCGGCGTCAATTTGGGGCAGAGCAAAGGTATGGCACAGTGACAGGTTCTCTTCCTACACGAGTCCAATTTTGATCTTTAAGTACATAATGAGATATCACGCAGGAATTGGAAGAGACAACAAACAGCGGAATGTGACGCCTGTCAGTCAGACATTATTGCTCCAATTTTATCTTCACGGATGTTGATGGTTTATGACACATTCAGGGACTTCTGCAGAACTTGTGTGGCAGTGTAGAGGCTCGAGGAGCAGGTCAGGGCAGGTGACGGATAAAGGCCTGGGTCAGCCAATGATGCGCCCCTCCATCACACATCATAAGGAATCAGCTGCATACAGATCATCTCATACTCATCCTACAGCGCACACAGGACTTACTGCAAAGAAGCAAGAGGCTTACCTGTGGCCGACGTTCTACAGGTGTTCGTGACGCAAACGTTTGGTGGCTCTAATGCTGCCTTCAAGTACGCGTCTTGTTAATCCGAAAGGGACACAATGAAATAGCCTAAAGGACAGTCAAGTCTTCCAAGAGAGTGATAAACAAAATGCTACATTAAAATTTGGCGACATGTTTCTAATGCTTGCAGAGACGTGTGGTGCAGCTGAAGCAGAGGAGGACATTTGTATTCATATTTTAAAAATATTCTTGGACTGTTTAGCAGAACATAGACTCCATAGAATATTCAGGTTCAACACCAATATGCACATCTAGGCATAAAAAAGACAGAAATCATCAACACCATACTGATGCCAGGATTCCTTTGTAGAGGAGATTTTGATTTTAATGGGGATACTGATCAAATATATGATTACATTTAACAAACATAGCCTATTACATAAAAAAAACTATGTAGCCAATTAGCAATGTCCCTTTCTTCCCTTTTCTGGCAGTCTGCAGCACAGTGAGGAAATGTAAAGAAAAAGGAGATGTGAACATTTTATAAAGTGTGATGTTTAAAAAAAAAAAAAAAAAAACAGTTTGAAATGCCCCAAATCAGTAAAGTTGCAAAGGTGATATGATATATGGTGTGCAGCATGTTTAATACATTTTATTTACATTAAAGTAAACTTATTCCACATCCTGCTGTCACTGTCACACTGCTGAAATATGCAGATTATTTTTTTTTGTTACAAGCATGCGATCCTTTAGTACGTAAACTAACTTAAAGCCCTGTTTTGGATTTTGCTGCATATAAGTTAGAATCTACAGAATCCTGTAATGATCACATGAGGGCTTTTATCTGTTCATTAAAAGTAACATACTCGTCAAAGTGCAATGTATTCAATTCAATTTTTTTTTAAAGAAATCCTGTTTTTTTCAATGAATCAACTAAACCTCACATAAAAAAAACTTTACACTTTGCACTGTGATTATTTTTGATTTGTTTATCAATACATGAAACCGTAATCATGAACAAATAAACAATACAAATAAAATCTCTTTTTTTCCACTAAACCCCACCTTACCACATGACCTTAGAATAAACCGATGATATTATGGGTTGCTGTAAAAAGAATTGTACTGCTTTCATGTATCATACTATGGATTTTACTGATACTGCACAAGGAGCTTCTTTAATTATTTTATTAGATATATTTAGATATATTTTAGGGCTTTATTTGCTTTTATTGTCAGAGAGTGATAGAGTCAGAAGCCGGAAAGAGAGAGTGGATAACGAAATGCGGGAAAGGAGCCACAGGTCGGATTTGAAGAGAGCAGAAGGCCGTCTGCTCTCAAGGACTTTAGCCTCTACACATGGGGTGCGCACTAACCACTAGGCCACCAGCACTGTGCTTTTGAATCATTTTAATCATATGATCAAAATACTTCTCTTATATCCATTAGTTCTATCATTAAAGCTCCTGTGGACAAGGTACAGGGTTTGTTTTGTTGCTGAATTTTTATTTTTTTCCTGAGCAGCACAGTTGTTCAGTGGTTGTACCAGAGTGTACCCCGCCCAACGACACAGCTGGAATTGGCTTACCGAACACGGTTAGCAGTCCAGAATATAATGGATGGATGGATTCTTTTCTCCTGTACATGTGTAAGTTGTTTTATAACTAAAAGCTTGTCCTTCTTTATTTTACATTTCTAACATGCAGCTCCCAATAATTGGGAGAGCTAAATATAATTTAAATAAAGGCAGTTTCTCTGGCATGACGCCTACCCTGCGGCAGGCGTGAGAGGCGTATAAAATAATTATTTAGAAATAATCAATCATGTCTCTGATGGTCTTGTTTTGGTCTTCTTATTTTGTATTCTGTTTCAGAACCAGATAAGAACTCCTCACAGGAGCTTTACGTTGTGTAAATGATGCTTGAATGAGACTTTGTGTGTATCTGTAAAAGGCACCAGAGACTCTAACCTGTGGTATTTTTTACCTAGGCTGCATAAACATATTGAAATGAAAATGACAGATATGAAAAAGGAGACAAGTGTGGGAGCGTCAGAGGAACCTTTAGCAGGTCGATAGTGTGTGACTGTTGACTCGCTTTCCTGTAATGCATGCAATGAAAGTACCTAGTATTTCAACCTGTATACTTAGAAACACCAACATGTAGAGAAGGGTAAATGTGAGTTTAAGATAACTGCTGTGTCCCCTTTACTCCTGAACCCAGAATGATTCAAGTACATTTTCAAAACATGAACTGGATTCAAGCTAAAGACACACCCACACAATTGTACATTTAATATCATTTACAGTTATTCTGAGTGACTTCATGCTTGATAC
Organism: Labrus mixtus; assembly: GCF_963584025.1. Taxonomy (NCBI): domain Eukaryota; kingdom Metazoa; phylum Chordata; class Actinopteri; order Labriformes; family Labridae; genus Labrus; species Labrus mixtus. The sequence goes on along the minus strand of NC_083629.1, from coordinate 4,087,143 downwards.
TTCTCAGGGACGAGCTCAGCAGAACGGAGAAGACCGTTGTATTTTAAATGAAACTTTCCCTCAAGTCAACAAATTGAGAATACACAACCATGACATCCTTTTTTACTGTCACCTTATTTCTCACTACTGGCCCCTTTGCCTTTCCTTTGTCTCGCCCGTTCAGCTTCACTCACCTGTCTCGTTGTAATACCTTCACCTGGATAACAGCTCAACATGATCCTCGTGGCTAATCTCACGGCTCAGGTGCTGGACACACGCAGGCTCCAAAGTGCTGACAGAGGAGAGTAGAGAGTGGGTTAAAGAGCCATTAGAGTTACTGACAGTGGGTTTTACTGTTGTGCTAGTGGTACATTACACACTTTAGCTTGTCTATACATGTCTGCTACGTTCACTTCATGACGCAGAAAGCCGGGTGCGTCTGCGGGTAAGCCACACTCCCTTTCTTTCCCCCATAATATTCAAACTACCCCAAATGACCTCGTTTGTATCCCTGACAAAGCAGTGGCAAACATGAGCTCCCATCATTGTGTCTTGTTGCTCGTTGGACTTTTTAAAATAGAAATCAAATCAGCAGTTTCATCAGGAGCCCACCGAGCAAGAACACAGTTTTATTAAAAAGAAGTAGCAGACGGCTTCTGTGAATTTAAGTAACCATCCTTCAGTGATTTCATTTACTGGTTGCTGTGGTGACTCATGTAAAGCAGTCAAACACAACAGCACAGAGGAATAATTTGATCATTCTTGACCTCAGGAGTGTGGGATTGTGCAGACAAGAATATAAATCCATTGGCTGCATATCATCCAATGAGACCAATCACATTCAGGTATGCAAAAAGCTCTACAGACTCTTCTTTTTTATATATGTATATATATGCAAGCCTCTCCAGACCTAGACACAATCACATAGATTCATGTTATGTCGACCTCCTTTGGTGTTGTTTTAACATCAGATCCAGTTTGGGAAAAACAGCAAATATTCTGTGACAGGTTTAAGTGGTTCATATTAGACATGTCGACTAATAACATGCCAAAATCTCTGTACATTGTTTACATCCAGAGGCTTTCATTAAAGAGGCACTCCACCAATTTAACACGTGAAGATCCTTTTACCTCTCCACGAGAAGGACTACTCAGTCAAGCTTTCATGTTGTGAGAATTCAGTCAGTAGATTCAGATTTGTTCAGAGACCCTGAAGTCTCACAAAGGATTACATTATCTTGTGCTCAAAATATGATTTTAATCTGCACACAAGTGGGAAGAAAAATTATTATCTTGTGCGCACAAGATAATAATTTTTTTCCCGCTAGAAAATAATACTGAATGAAACCTATAAAGAAACTATGAAAGCAAACAATACCATCAGCAAAGAGAGGGACGGATAGAGCGATTCACTGTAACGGCCTGTGTTTACATCTTCCACAGCAAACGTCCACAGTGAGTGACAGAATGGATGGCTGACTTCAAGCGGGACGAGATTTTTCATCAGACAACACAACTTACGCATGATTGACGCATTTACAGTACAAGCTACAGCAAAGACATTCCTCTTTGTCCCCAGGGGTCGCTAAGATCGACACAAACCAAACGGTCCCCCCCCCCCCGCAGCTTCAAGGGGGAAGATGACATGACAGCTCTCTTTTTTTGGAACCACACTTATTCATTTGAGAAGCACATTTTGCTATTAGAAATCAACCACTGACAACAACAAAAACAATATAGACTACTGAGAAAGACACTACAGTTTCTGGCATTGTAAGCCGGACCCCGGACTAAAAGAGGAGCAGCACTGGAATTGCTGTGAGCTGGGAATTAGAGGTTTGAAGCATCTCATTAAACACATAGCAACCAAATGTTTTCTTACTTGTTTGCTTCTGTTGGAAGAAAATAATCCAAAAGACCACTGACAATAACAAAAAAAACAACATATACCACTAAGAAAGAATTGCAGTTTCCTTCTTAATACGTAGATGTTTTTTAATTTTGTGAGTCACACTTAGTGTTGATCTTCCATTGAAGAATTTCCTCCTCTTTTTGAGCAACTTTATTTTGATCAGACGTCACGCAAAGTAATGCTGGTTCAAGCCCACCACAGCCATGTTGATGCTGGAAAATGTGATCTTGTTGATCCATCACTTAGCAAAGGGTTTTTTTCTATAATTTAATGAAGGGAGTCTGATTGAGTTTCCAGATAAGATGCAGCTCACAAACTTTGGTGGATTGTCTCTATGAAATGTAAGTGTTAAATTTGACTGTAAAGTGTGGCTCTCCAACTGGCTCTTCCCTTGGTACCATTTTGGCCTTATTAAGTCATTTAGCACTGTTTTGACCTTCAAGTGATATGTGTGAATTGTTTTGTACAGAAATTACCAATTGGTAATATGCTCAAGTGCTTGAATCCTTGTGGACGAGCAGTGTGGAGGAAATATCATCCCTTCATTCTGTGGTGTATTAAATAACAATAAAAAGGGAAACGGCTTCCATAGTTCATGTAAAAGAGTCGGCACATATAGAGCCAGCTCGTTCATGACCAACACATCTATTTTAGGTGTGAGTTATATGTAGTTACATTAAAAGGTGGTTGGGAGAGCGGCTCAGTTTCCTTCAGGGCTGAAACCTGGCTGAAGTGTTCCTGTACATCAACACTGCTGCATGTGGAATCTTATTTTTCAGTTTTTACTGTGAATTCATGAATTTCTATATTAGACAATTGTTTTCTTTCTGGCATTGTATCGCTCGACCTCACACCAAATAGCAGCACCAAATTGCCGTGCCGTGGGAATTATGGGTTTGGAGCATCTTATTAAACGCCATCGCGTAGCAACCGACTGTTTTCTCGCTTGTTTGCTTCTGTTGAAGGAAAATAAAGCAAAAGACCACCACTGACTCAACTTTAGCTGCACATGTTTTTCTTGTCATTGTGCAGGAATATCTAACACACAGTTAGTCGTAGAAGATTACAGTGAAGCAGGCTGCCTTTATTTCTGTAATTTACCCAGCAGTTCTGTTTAATCCAAGTGACCACAGACAAACAGACGAGTGGAGACACATGTTTACCTGTACTGAGCGTACAGCGCCTTCCAATCATGCTTGACAGTAACTTCACAAGCGGTAAGGTATCAGTTCCTGATACAATGGAAGGAAGTGCGTCACAGACATGCTGCTCCTCGAGACAAAGAAGAGTGGAACGCAGCTCAGGCAAAAACAGCAAAGAGAGAAAGAGAGAGAGAGAGAGAGAGAGAGAGAGAGAGAGAGAGAGAGAGAGAGAGAGAGAGAGAGAGAGAGAGAGGAAATGTTGGAGCATGTGGTGGAAGAAGTGAACAAATAACAGGGTCTGTGCGAAGAAGAAAAGAGCGTGAGTGGGTCGGGGGACTTCTGCGAGGGGTCAACACAACCACCTGCAGCGTGCAAATAAACAGACGCACGGCGTTCCTTCCATTTTTACTGGACTGCTTGTTTTTACTGGAAGAAAACAAAAAAGCCCCCTCCTCACCTTCCATAGCAGAATTCAAGGAAAGGAGAAGCCTGTCATTAATGGGCTTTTCATGTACGTATTATTTTTGTTTTTGTCCTCCTGCGTGCTGTTTACCTCGCAGCTGGCCCCGCAAACACTCAAATCAAATAGCGTTTGTGAGTGACGTGCCTCGGTGCAGCCACAGTGCACACACAATGGGCGAGTTTATCGCACTCCGTCAACAAGGTTGTCAGTGTAATTTATGAGTATGCAGGTCTGAGAGCAGGCTAAGGTCTCTGCAGCCTGGAATGTTAATGAGTTTTGGTTGAGGAGCTGAGTTGTCCGGCTGTTGTTTAACATCAGCTGAAAAACAACGACTTGAACCAACCGAGCTGAAGTTTAAAGACGGAGCTGTCTTCACGTCTGAAAGATGTTTCAAATTTAAATTTAGTTTTTGAGCATTTTTGGTGTTTTTTTTTTTTTTTAGCTGGTTGTTTCTGCATCACATTTCTCACTAATAATTTTTGAACAACAGTTTAATATCTACCTGTTTATTTTCCACTGGGAGTCTGGAAACACAAACATATCACTTCATGTGTGTGGAAAGAGGTTTCCCAGGAAGTGGTAAACCTGAAAAGAAGAAGTCCAGACGTTTTTCCACGCTGTAAGTTGAATCATGCTCACAATTACTGTAAAGCAGAAAATTTTAAATCACTCTGACAAGCAGTCACAAAAATATCTCAGAGAATCGTCTACTTGTGCACGGAAACATCTGTACATCTTCATCTGTATGTTCAAATGTATATTTCATCCAACATGAAAGTCTTTTCAGACTGTCAGCGTCACTACACACTAGACAAATCTTAACTGATTTGATTAATTGGGGAGAACACAGACATGTGGACAGTTTCCACCAGTTTTAACATTGTAATCCTCTGAAGGCACACACAAGGCCGGACTGCGAGACCACACACCTGACGTTTGAAGTAACATTTCACATTGGCATTTCCATAGACACCAGATCTCACAGAAACTTCCATGATCAATTGTGACTTCAGAACAACAAATATGGAGGACAATCGATGTCATCACCTGGATGTCCTGGCACACGTTATGTTTTCCAGCGGGGAACATTTTTTTAAGAATATAGATGAAATCCTGGCTGAGAAAACAGTGTAAGCGAAGCTTTGTACGCTTTGCAGCGTGAGCTGGAGGTGAGTTGTTATACTCAACATCAGGTTGGTAATACTTCCCGGTCTGCACACACTCAGTGGCTATTGTTGGAATTCTGTCAGAAGCAGACCAATCTGGCTAATTGTAAATATAATACATGTTTGATATTAACGATTAGTCTTGAATCGGGCCAAGCCTCCCGGATCACCAAGGGGGGCAAAATGGGCCCAAAGTTGGGCCTAAATTCATCTAGTGTGGAGCCAGCCTTTGGTTGTGTAGGCACAATTTTTGGATTGTTTCAGAAGATCACTGTTTATGTAAAACCAGCTGGCAACGTGTTTTCAACCCAAACCATTTGTCAGTTTCCTAAACAACCAAATACCATTTTTCACATAAAGATTCAAAAATTGTCATTGCTTGATGCATGAAAAGTGCTTGGTGAGGTGCAATGTGTAATCTGTCCCTCGAATGCCACCCTGGGTGCCTTGGGAAACCCCAAAGTGCTCAGGAAGTGGCAACTGCCGCCCACATGCTTGTTAGGTCCTCATCTCCTCATGACTAAAACTTATTTTTTTGTTCAATGGTTTCTAAACAGGTCAACATTTTAGACATGGCACATCTAAAGATTACACTTTTACACGTTTATGCCGAGTGTCCAGGATGTTCCAGTGACTGGCTCATATTGATACTTTTGGAAACCATGACGTGGACACATGTATTCTGTCAATGATCGAGTCTTATCAGTCACAATGTCCCTCCCTGTTTTGTCATGCTCATACAAGAGACCAATTTCGTGACAAACGACATCAACATGACATGCGGCGGTTAACGCAACATGAATAACTACAGTCAATGCTGACCTTGTTGTTGTCTGTGCTGGTCACGCTGCACTTACAGTTGATATTTTATGATGCTGCTTCTGCGGAGGAAAACTAGCTACAGTTTGAATGATTCCCTGGTCCAGTGGCTTCATCAGCCTTACAACTAGCACCGATGTGTTAGCCTGTTTGCTCTGTAGACAATATAAAACATGGACATGGTCTCAATGATGTCATCCAGTGGTTTCTAAAGGCAGGTTATGAAGCCCAGCGAAGGCTGTATTGGAAACGTTAAGTTCAGTGGAAGAGATAAAACACATCCAGTGAGTTTGAGCTCAGAGTTTTATAAATGTGTAAACGTAAATATCAGGGAGGAAGTGGCTGAATGCTAACATTAGCTGTGTTCTGATGGTTGATCATCTTCATCATGTTTATATGACTTACAATCTGAAACATAGCAGGTCTACACGATGACGTTTAAGACACCCACCATGAGCACAGAGGAAAAGCCACTGTGGGAACATCGTCCATTAATGGAACATTTTGGCATTTGTTTTCCACATCATTATTTGTGAATGATTGTACTGAACTAAGTGTCTGTTACATTACCACAGGGTTTATGGAGGGACTTTTTTTAAAGCGTACCATCATGTTGAGTGAAAAAGCAAAAGATAGAAGAAAGTACACAGTAATCATTATTGACTGTGGAGACGTCTGTCAGTCAAGAAAGACGTACTCTCCATAAGCCTTGATGTCTGACATTTAAGGGAAGAAATGCCCCTGACAAAATGGTTTAACACGTTTTAAAAATAAAGGAAGTTATTGATTGGGACTCTAACATCATTGAACAAATGGAATTGGGGAATTGAAGGGGGTGGCGATTCGGGGGGGAGTAAGAGGGGGGGTGGTTGATCTCCTTCCTGGGGTCGACTCCTCTGGTGCGTCCGTTCCTTCCGGCTCGATGGAGGCTTAATGTGAGTGTGGAAAAGTGGAAAATTTAATTAGGCTGCCAAGGGGGGTTTGTGTCACTTGGCATGAGCCATCCCCCACCCTCCTCCCACCCCCCACTACCACCATCACTTCCCTCTCTCTGCCTCCTCCTCGTCCTTCTCTCACCCTCTGCTCTTATCTCATTTGCTGCGACGAGCACACCGTTTGTCCCCCCTTTATTTTATATTTTTACATGCAGTCCTCCAGGACATGACCCACTGATCCACAGGAGCAGAGATAGGTCAACAGTTTACATCTGCCCAGAGTGACAGGGCGCAGGGGAGACCTGATGTGGAGGAGCTGCCACAGAGCTCTGATGTGTAGATACACTGACACGGGGGAGAGAAGGGCAAACACACTGGTTGACATTTTTAATTTACTGATGTTTTTTCTTTTTTTTAAAAGCAAACTCTCACACATCAGAATTGGAAATATTGAACATGTTTAATACTTACGGTTTGTAATTGCTCTGGCCACAACTTTCTTCTGAGCAGGTCAGGTCACTCTTCACACACCTCACACCACAGGAGAAATCTGGCAGGATAATCTGTAGAACAGTCAAAAGGTGGTGACATGGTTTACTTTGTTACATTAGAAATGAGGAAAACACCACACTGGACACACTGCATGCTTTATTTCAAAGGGTTGATCATATTTGGGCTTTTGGACGATTGTTTATATCGAATACAAGTCAAACTGACAGATTGTGACAGCAGTGTCAAGAAGATATGCACAGAGATATAAGAGGACAAGATTCATATTTGTTTTCGAGGGAGGGAAGCCACCTGTTTGTTTTTGTGTTTAATGAGATATGCTCTGATTTATTAAAACACATCAACTTAATCCCTGTCTCTGAATTTATCAGAGACAGGGCTGGCTCCCTGGCTGAATGTTAAAGGTAGATTCCACAGGATCCATGTGCGCGGCTTTACGTCTCTGCCGTGGTTTTGCGCCCTAGCCTATCGGATCAGTTTCTAAAGCGTAAGCGCAGCGGAGCCATGAGCAGCTGGACTTGAGGGTAATCAAGATCACTCGGGGGGAAAAAGACATCAACGTGGCAATGACAGGTTATTTTGTCTTTCTGATGTTGATTTGTTTTTCATTTGAGGCCTGTTTTGAGGTAATGCTGATACCGTAAAGGAATGGTATATACTATCGGGAGTCTGTACATTCACATCAGTAAGGGAAGTATTATCAAAGAGTTCCAGAGTCTGATAGGTAAAAGTTAATAATTAAGAACAGCTGGTGCCTTCAGCTCCAGGTGACAACTGTTATCAATCATCCAAATCTTATTGAATTAAACGATCATTTTAAAACAAGTAGATTCAAAGCATCTTAAATATTATAGCTTGTGCCAATAGTAGTGACATGATTGGAAAATTTGAAACATTTTGCTTGTTTTTGCCAGTCGGGCAAATTCAAAAACAGGAGATTTGGGCTCTAAATGAGGATTCTGATATTTAAAACGGCGGTCTGCAGTCTGCATACTGTGGAAGAAGGTGGACGGATACTTTTATCTTTAATTTCATGCAGACTGTGTGCAGGAAAAAAAAAACATTCAAACTGCAAGCTGACATGATAGCAGACTGCAGCCCGAGCTGTACTTCATCACGTGGCTGCATCACATCGGCTCAGGCTCAAAAGGAAAGTTTCCCTCAACTCGTCAGGAAACATGCTCATCCCTTGTGCACTCCTCCAACTTCCAACACATGGATATTTATTTTTCGGAAGTGCGGACGGGGGATGGGGGGGGGGGGGGGGGGGGGGTATTGAAGGGAAGCGGGAAGGCTTGGTGGTGGTGGTGGAGGGATGAAGGAGTCTTGTCACATTACATGTACCTGTCTGTGCGCGTCTTCTCCTGCGGTTGTCATCTCACCTGACAGGTCTATCAGTGTCCGCGGCTGATCAGAACGCGTCCCTCAGCCTGACAGGATGAACCGACAGCGCTGCAATCCAGACTGACAGCTCCTCAGGTAGCTGGTGGAGGGAGGGAGGGAGGGAGGAAACAAGGGAGGAATCTGAGAGGGGCAAGAGAGGCAAAGCAAGAGCCACTGAGGAGTAAAAGAAAACAACAAGAGGACTAAATTAAAGTGAGTAAACGTCCCAAAATCCAGCATGACTTTCCTGAAAACCATCTGATAAAAAGGTGATTCACCTGAGCTCAGCGATTGTTGCAAAACATTACCTTTAAAACCTCCATTAAAGCCCTGAAATCCTCTTTCTGCAGAGGAAACACGGGGTGCCAGGTTTGAGCAATTTGAAGTAAATTGAGTCTCATCTTTTACGACAATCAAGAACATTGAACTGACGCCAAACTGCTTGCTTAATGTAGGGGAACCGAGAGCTGGATTCCAGGGAGAAAAACACCTGCGGGATGTGCTTTGGTTAACCCATGAAAGGTTTAAATCAAGTGTCTTATGATCACACCCGGGGGGGGGGAGATGAGGAGTGGGAGAGCCCCTCTTCGACAGAAATCAGTCTTTATCTTGTCAAAAAGCATCGAAAAAAGCATCCAGAACGCCTCAACACGAAGACGAGACAAAACGGGGGAGAAACCTACAAGCACCAGAGAGAACACTCATTTGATCAGCTTAGCCACGCTCTCCTGGCTTCTCATGTTCGAGGAAGTAATTAGCAATTAACAATCAGGGTTTAACTAGATCCAGTTATTATCTGTAAGCAAGAAGGGAGGGGGGGGGAAGAAAGATGTGACGCTTTGACTCAGGAATGCATTAGAGTTCTTGCGCTCCTCGAGTTTGATGAAAAAAGAAGAGTGAGGGACCCGAGCAGTAATTCTCTCATTTTCACGACATCTCTGGGCCATTTTTTACAAATTCCCAGATCAAACAGGCTGTAACAAAAGGCCCCAAATCCCCCCCCCCCTCCGCTCTCCTCCTCCTGCTCTCTCTTTCCAAAATTAGTTAAGCCTCTCAGCTCCATCATCCTCAACATGGCTCGCATCAACAACCCTACGCTGCATCGCAAATGCTGCATAGCCTCTGAAATCCACCCCTCCTCATACACACACACACCCCCCACCCCCCTCCCTCCAAACATGCAGAAGATGAGAAGGGGGAAAAAAGAAAACTCCCCATATGTCACTCTGAATTTGTACTTACAGACAAAACATTACCCCACAGTCACTAGAGTTTGTGATTTCTCCCCCTCCTTCCTCTTTCACTCGGCTAACTGTTTGTCTTTTGTCTTTTGTTTTTTGTTTTCTGGGGGAATATGTAAAGTCAAAAGGCTGCTGTTCAAAAAATAAAGACGGGAAAAGAAGAATCAGGCGAGGCTGACGGATCGGGTGATTCGGACACAGTGACAGGAGAGGGAAGTAAACAATCTTGAACAAGGCGGCTGTTACCGCTCGCTGACATATTCAGGCCTTTTGGATGCTCCTTGTTTCCTTCTGATTAACCTCGCAGCGTCCCCGCCTGTTCACCGCCTCTTGTTTACGAGGTGATGATTCAGGATTTTTCAATCACCTTTCACACTTTTCTGTTTTTCCTTTTCACGAGGTATACCGTCGATGGCAGTGCCTCATGTCATGCTACTTTGTCGTTCTTCCACACATTACTCAAAAAAAGTTTCCGGCGACTTGGCCGACTTCTGAGGTGAAGCCGGGTGAGTGATGCCAAGAGCTAACTCTGGGTTATTGCCCAGGAAGGTGCTCGTTGCTGAGCTTTAAGTGATCCTGTTTCACACACTTGTCAGTTCTCCGGGCTGGCAGGTCCTCGCTGCCTCCGAGCTAGCTGCTTATAGGGTTGTCACCGGAGCGGTTAATGTTAATCTAATGCTAATATTCATGTTTGCCAGCTCCCTTGAGCTAAGGACACCTGCTTCTGGAGCAGACAGGCCTCTTGTTAACCTTTTACGTCCATTACTTTGTTGGATCATGTTAGCTCTGTCCTGCCACCGGCTAATGAAATTCTTCTCACCTGAGGGCACTCAGTGGAGTGAAACAATAGTTCAAACAAAGCCGAAACACCAATTAACCCTCCAATCTTTCTCTGAGGGGAAATCACTGCATCTTAAATTGTTCCTAAAATCCAGTCCCAGTCCAGCAAAGCGCAAACTCATGGGGACCACAGAAAAAATAAATAAAACGCTCATCAATTTAATCATCCCCGTCCACAGATTCCAAGCTAATTATTCCAGCCTTTAATTATTCCATCCGACTGCCGTCGAGATCTCTTAAAGACGGCTGGATTAGTGGATTTGGAGTCTTAGCTGGGAGGGTTGGCAGACCTCTGCTCTGTGATTCAGGGGGCTGAGAAATACATCTTCAAAAGGTACCTTGAGCAGCACCTCCACAGGATCATTACACTGGATAAATCCTTGGTAAGTTGCTTAAAAGCGTGTAAAGGTGAGCCATGTTTCGGCACAGGCGCTCGGGGAGGGAGGAGGCTAACTGAACGTGACTTAAAGATGGCAAACAGTGACACAGTTTTAAGAGTCTTTGAGAGGAATTGTTCATGAGTTACTTAAAGAGCTTATGCCAACTTGAGTCAACATCAAGGAGCAAAGAAAACTTTGGGAATGTAGACTTTTATTTTTTTATTTCACTGATTGACAATCTAAATTGGCTCATTTTGTGTGATGCTGGTTGAAACTTATACATCCATGGAGTATCTGAGATCTGAAAGTGATCCATCATTTTGATAAATAAGACAAAGGGGTCTGCTCTTGTGGATATACAGTATGTGAGCATCTTTGATACATGTTGCACATGTAATTACATGTTGGTCACTCACCTTGAGTGTCTCATTTGTATTTCCTTATCTTCCAGTGAACATAAGGCAATCTAACATATGAATTAAATCTGACTGAGGGTCCTGAGTTCATTAAGAAAGTGCAAAAATGTACGACATTGTAAAGACACATTGTGAAAATTGAAAAAGTTATACAGTAGTAGAAGAAGAAGAGGAACAAGAAGATACACTTTACTGCACGGCCTGCCCCGACCTCTGACCTCAGCGACAAGGAAGTGTGGACAACAGGAACACAAGGACTACAAAGCAGAAATCCTTCCTGCATCTTATCCCATTTTTCTTCACAAAGAGTAAGGTCTTTAAAATGCTCTTTTGTGAAGTGTCTCGAGATAACACTTGTTATGAATTGGCGCTATACAAATAATGAATGACTTTAATAATCCCTTTCATAAGTTTCCCTCTGTTATTTTTGAGACCTGCTACACCCACATAGAATGAAATACAAGAGGAGAGCTGTCAGAGTGAGGGGGCAGCACATGGATGAGTGCCCCGAGCTCGGGAAGTGAACTCTCACCTCTCCTGCAACCAGACCAGTTTCCAGACCCGTTTTTAACTCATAACGGGGCTTTGACCGAAAAACCCTCCAGTTCCCAGTCGAGGTCCTTACAGACTGAGCTACTGCTGATGCTGAAAACCAGCCAGAAGAAAACTAATGACACAGAGCAAGTTAGTGGCACCAAGGAGATCAACTATGAGCTGTGATGAGCAAAAACATTCTGTGAGATATTTTTTAAATGTGTTTTCTAAGAAACTTGAAGAAACAAAAAAAAGCCTAACGCAGATTCCAGACTAGAGATGCATATTAGTGTTAGAAAAAACACGGTGAAGTAATTCCTGAAGGTTACCGTGTTCACCGTGCAGGTTCACTGTTCACTGGAGAATCCAACAGACACTTTTAAGGAGAAGTAAAAATCTATTTAAATCAATTTCCATCATTTTCAAATAAAAACTGTAGCTTTTGATTTCTCTGCTTCACAGTGAACAGGTTTTTAAAGCTCATCGAAAACCTGACAGTCAATACGTGTCCTGCATCGCCCTGTGGGGGTTTCTTTCCGATTAACCAAAATGTGTAATGCACATTATGTCGTACTTCAATCGAACAGAAGTTAAAGCTCAGTCTACGGTACAACCCTCGCCAGTGGTCATGAGCTATGGGGTAGTGGCCGAAAGAGTGACATTGTGGAAACAAGTGGTCGAAAATGAGTTTTCTCAGAAGGGTCGCTGGGCTCATCCTTAGAGATAGGGTAAGGAGCTCCTTCACATCGAAAGGATCCTGTTGAGGTGGTTTGAGAACCTGATCAGGAAGTCTCCTTGTCCCCTCCCTCGGGAGGTCTTCTGGCCACGTCCTACTAGGAGGAGGCCCAGGGGTAGACCCAGAGAGCTCGCTGGAGGGATTATATATCCCTTCTGGCCTGGAAACCTTGAGATCCACCAGGAGGGGCTGGAAAACATTGCTGGAGAGAGGGACGTCTGGGGTATCTCGCTTAGCCCGCTGCCACCGTGACCCGTCCCCGGATAGATCATGGTCGGATGGATTCAATCAAACATCTGATTCTGAATATTAAATGTTATTATGATGGATTGTTTTTGGTCCAATAGACTTAATCTCAATACTATTAACAAATGAAAATGTAAAAGTCGTTTAGTATTAGATTATGAAGGTTTTTTTTACAAACTCTTTGACAAAGAGAAAGTCGAACATAACCTCTGAGGCTCAGTCCAAAAACACATTCACTAGTATTAAAAGAGCATCACTACTTTGAAAAGCAGAGATGTGATGTCTCAATTTTATTGTCAAGTCAAACTTATTTCCTCGTGTTCGTTAAAGCTGCTTCCCATCAGCCTGCTTCCTCTCTTCTTCTGTAACACCCCCCCCCCCCCCTCAGACATCCCAAAATGAGAGCAGCTCATCCCGCGGCTGACGACAGAGATGTTTTGAAAGCAGGTCGGAAAAGGTTAGAGCAAGAAACATGGAGCGGGGCAGTGAAAAAGACAAAAAGAATCTTGCCTTTTAATTATTTTATTAAGAGCCTTGATGCTATTAAATGCCCCAGATACATTCACCCTATAGTTCTCAATTAGACTTGACAGTTGCTGCATTACCAACAATAAATATAGCAAAGGGCTGCGCCTCAGGCCGGGAAGGACCCCTAACTATGACCCTCATATTTAATGATGAAAACAAGCAGGCGCACGCTCAAGCACATGCATGTGCACACACACACACACACACACACACACACACACCGTGTTTGCTGGAGCTCCTTGTTACACAGGCACATCGAGGGAGTGTAAAACGCAGCAGTATCTCTTAAGGTTTATAAATGCATTGGGATGCTAAGGTGTTCACATGATTATATTAGAGTGAGATTTTAAGAACAAGATGACAGAATCATGACAATTATTTTCCTTAAGAATTTGGCTTTGCGTTCTTTTTGAATGCATTTTCAATTTCTGTTTTCAGCTATTCAAACGCTGGCAGTGTTGGTCAGGGAGTACACAGCTTTAATGGCTAAATTGGATGAATTGGCATTAAATGAATCAGTTTACAAACAGGATTTATAACATTGTGTATTTCCTTCTTCTTGATGACGAAAAATTGCTGACAAACTCTAAATGCACGAATAAGCTTACGTTGCCAAAGTATTTGTGTCATTTGGACAATGCTCTTTCTCTCTTTCTCTCAGGCAACTTTTGGCTAAAAATGTGACAGAAGATCCATATTTATATATATTTTTGCTATATATTTATATTTTTTATTTTTATATATATATTTAAGCTGTGGGACTGTACCTACTACTATCGATTATTAAGATTAAGATTAAGATTTACTTTTATTGATCCCCGCAAGGGGAAATTTCAGTTTTTTATCAAGATTATATTATTTTAAAACATGGGGTACAAATTGAAAGTATCAACAACCTTAACTCCATGGTGAAAGAGCTTCTTGGTAAAAAGCTCTAAACGTCAACATTGATGCAAAAAGTACTAGCCAATCACAGCACAGTAGGGTTGGATTCAACGAAAATTCATATAGAATACAATTACCACGTGTTCATGTTTCCCATGAGTTCGATTATATCAAAAACAAGTGAGGCAAAAACAAAGTGGAGACTGAAGACAAAAGAACTCCACATTGTCAGAGGGAAACAGACTTCTTTACTGGATAGAAACTCAGACAGAACTTATCCTTCAGTAACGTACAGTATTGTCACTTCACAGGGCTTTGAATGCTTCAATGAAACAGACAGACAGTTAAAAGGAAAAGTCATGTAGATATTCTGACAAAGTGCAGCCAAACTCTAACATGTTGTTAGTGATAGAGACAACAGTGAACAAAGGAGTTTTGAATTGTCCCCACAGCTCTTTGTGATTTACATGTAGTTAGTTATTTTCATATTGTTTACATACCAACGCAACAGCCGCTCTGGATGGAGAATTGTGATGGCGGACCTCTGGGGTTTGAATGCTTTAAGCCATTGGCACAACACTTTTTAACAATAATAGTTTTTGTAACGTCAGACAGACTGACTGTACAGGGTGTTGTGGAGATCCTTTTAGAGATAAAGGCCTTTTAGGCAGAACAGCCTGCATACAAGAAGTGGATGTAGCCACTGTGATATCAGCAATCAGTTTATGGACGACCTTTTAGAAGCCTCTAGTTAAACATTTCGGCCATGACTATCTTGGTGTTTTGGATCTTGGATAGAAGTTAATTTTTTGGACGAGAAGGTGGCACTGTAAGGAGCAAACATAGTTGTAAGCTAAATCCAGGACAAGCTCATCTCTGATTAATGGTAACTGTGATATTAATTATGACAAGTGAAGAAACTGCCTTTAAACCAAATGTACTTACCAAAGACTGAAAACTGAAAGCTGAACAAGGCTTTCTTAGGGGTGGCTGAAGTAACCAGGCCATAACATGCACACTGCTTTAGGTTTTTAAATCAAGGAAGAAGGGTTATTTTTTATTTAACTTGTTTACATCTTTTTTTTGGCGACTATTGGACCCCCTGCTGGCCATTTGAAAGAATGCAGGTTTAAGGTGCTACTGCATTAGCTTCAACTTTCCAACCAGGAGGCTGCTTGTTTCACTCGACCAATACAGTCTATGGCTGGCGAACAAGCAAAGAAGATACACATTTTAGGCTGCTCCCACAAATTTGTGCGGCATGTGCACGATGCTCATGTGTCTGTTATTTTCACTAAAGAGGTGGAGGATGTTAAAGTCACATCACTCCCTTGTATTTACAACACTAAGTCTTTGTCAGCCTCTCATTTCAGAACCATATGACAGTGCCCTCCAGACTTCTTCTCAACCTCTACACTAAAGTGGTGTCTATTTAAACCTAAATGAAAAACAAAAGGAGAACTTATACTAAGAGCCATTTCAAGGTCAAAACATGGAATTCACAAAGTCTGTGCGCCAACAAACCCACGGTCACTCTCACTGTACTGTTGGAACATTTCACAAACATTAGTCTGTGCATACTCACTTACAGGTACACAGGGGCATGCACAAACACACACTCACATACACACTCCCACAGGCAACTCTCCAGGCATGTCATAAAGCTGGAGAGCACTAGAGTTTCCCGTTGGCAAAGGCTCCCTCTTGGAACTGAGGGATAAAAGTCTTGAAGTACGCCCTGGGGTGAGAGAGAGAGAGAGAGAGAGAGAGAGAGAGAGAGAGGGAGAGCGAGAACAGAAAATAAAACATCAAATGTGACAATAATTGTACTTCAAAGCATCTAACAAACTCACTAGGCCAGTCCCAGCGGTGTGTATGAAAGTGCAGATGAAAGGCAGAATGTGTTTACTTGTTAAAAATACAACTACATATGATATCTACTCTGCATGTAGTATCACACATGAGAAAGACACAGGACGGACAAAAGCAAGTGAAATAACAGTTCATGGTGTTTAGCAACATGCATACAGGTTTATCTACTTATACTAAATCTATAACATCTTCATGAGTTCTTGTAGAGAGTCAGATGAAAACATTGATGCCACTCTTGTATCTGTAGCTTCAAAATGTGTATTTTGTTAGAATCAAGACCGAAGTAGAGGGAAACGGCTAACCTTAGCTCGCCCAAAATGAGTCAAAAAGCACCCTCAAGTTAAGTCAGGGAAGTTCCAGTCACTTCCTCAAATAGCCCAAATATCCTGAGGCTTACAAATCAAACTTTCTGAACAAATCATGTGGTCAAAAATGTGGTTTATTCTTGGATTCTTTTGGAAAAAATGTAGGCATGCTTTGAGCAATGTAACAAAAAAAAAGTAAGTAGTTATCCCTCTCCCCAATTTCTACAGTCAGAAATCAGGGAGAGAGAGAGAGTTGGGATCCACAGGTCGGATTCGAACCAGCGGCGTCTGCTTGGAGAACCACAGCCTCCATGTGTGGTGGGCGCACGCACTAACCACTGGGCTACTGGCACCCCAGAAGGCGGCGACATATTGACTTTGTTTAGAGTTAAAGAGTAATAAGAAGATGTTGATATTACTTGTAAATAACAAAAAAAGAGAGATTTATATTCTTGACTGAAGCTGAAATAATGATTGGATTTGTTTGCCACTTTAAATGAATATTGTAAATAAATAAATAAGATGTCTTTTAAGTGTTCTTATTTGATTTTAAAAGGATTCAATTATGTATATGCACAACCATAATGCATCCAATTGATTATATACAAGAATTTAACTGACAAGACTCCTATAGTGTTATCTAGAGAAACTTAAAAAAAACTAAATCATGCCAATAAGCGTTGAAAATCATTTGAAGTTTGATGGTTCCGAGGTTCATGTAGTATCAGACAGTCCAGACAGAGGACTGAACTGTGTGTGCTAAACTTATTTATTTGATTTCTTGCTCTTTGACTATTGACTCATTAAGAGTACTAAGCAAACATTTAGACAGATCTTCCTTAATCGTTTAAAACCTTCAATGAGGCTTTCAAAAAACGTTTATTAAAATGAAAATACACAGCATAAGTGAAGAAAACGTTCTCAGACAACCTTTGAGTAAAACAGATCATGTGTTGCCTTTTGAAGTCAGTCAGATCGTTAAATATTCACGTCAAATATTTACCTTTGCCAGGCGAAAAGCAAGCGGATATAAGTCTGTGGCTGACGCTGAAAGGCTTCCTCTTAAAGGGGTTTTATAAGTTCATGTTTATAGAAGGAGGATTCAAATCTGAGGATGTCGACAAAGCAGAATATTCTCTCAGTTAATTCTACACATAATGTGGATCATGCATGATACACAGCATGAGTACGTGTGACTCGGTCTTGAAATGACCTTAACCTGTGATTTAAAATTGAAAATTGAAAATGAAAGACTTATGAAACTTTCTTTTGTTCCTTTAAGGCAGATTATTGGTCATCAGTGTTTGTCTATGTGCGTACAAACTAGTTTAAAATGTTTCTTAAAGTTTAAAAAACTACACTCAAGGCAATTTTTTTTTTTTCCTTGCCATTAAACTCATCAAGTAGTCAAATTTCCAGAAAGGCGTCAGATCTAATGAGGCAGCACCACTCACTTTGCCCTCTTTGCCATCTCATTGCCGTCCCAGCGGGGGCTGTAGGGGTACGACTTCTGCACCTGAGAGTAGAGCTGGCCACTGTTGGTGAAGTGGTACACAGACTGGAAGGTGAGGGTGGGCTGGTCCCTGGGGAAGTACAGCGGGAGATCCACTACCAGGAGCAGAGGGACACAGTAAAAAAGATTATTGCATCAGTTTTGAACCTAGCAGATGCCATGCAGTGTCATTACCCACACAAGCAGGTTTTTTTTTCTGACATTCCTACCGTGTACGAGGAAGCAGAAGTCCTTCCACATAAGTAGTAGAGTGAGTTTTGTGAATCCTTCAGCATCATACTCCACCACACCCCTGCAATACACATACAATAATTTCAAGTCCCCCTCTCAGTCTTATTTTACACCGACAGTACCCTTCAGTAAACAGAAGACGCTGTGATCTCTTCAGAGGAGAGTGTGCTTGACTCACGTTCCAAAGTGGCTGAGGAAGGCGGCGATGTACTCTCTCCTCTTGTGGTAGCCTTGGATGACATACTGCACCTAGAGACAACAAAGGAAAGAGTTTAGTGCACAGTTTAGTGGAATTGGAAAAAGACAGCACTTGAACCCCACCAGTGACTTACTGGGAGAGGAATTCAGAAGGCATCCATTCAGTTTTGTTCAGTGAAATACGACAACATCACTAAAGAATTAAGTATGTAGACGAGGATGTTTAGTTATGAGATATAATTAGTGTAACAGTAAAAGGAAATCTGCTGCACAATATAAATAAATCAGCTTTCAAAGCGCGTGTGAGTAACTTTTGGTTTGTTTTGATTTTGGCACCCCCTCTGGACAAACCGGTTCCTCTTGTCTCTTTGCTGATCTTTTCCTGACACGTATTAAGTAGGGTTTATGACAAAACAACTAATCTTACTTTTAAAAAAAACTCAGTGAGAATCTTTGCTGTTGAAAATGAAAAAAAAAAAAAAAAAAAAAAAATCAGCTGACACCTACCCTGCAGGGTTGCTTTGATGGATTAAAAATACCGAGATAGAAATCATCAATCTCGTGGCTGAAGGTCACATTTGCCTTTATAGGTCATATAGAGGCATCAATATTAATTTCAGTCTGATCCATAACCAGTAAAAAAGTAATCACAGGAGCTTTAAATAAGTAATTACACTATAAATGAATATCTATAAGAACATGTAGGAAACCTCTGTTATTGTGTGACTTCAGGTTTTTTAAAGTTTAATCCAGGTCCTATACAATATGTTCTAAACACAGAAAATGAAACATTAACTAATAGGGTTGGGAATCAGCAGAGAACCCATGATGCGATATTATCTCAATACTTGATTCACAATATGATATTATTGCGATTTAACTTTTTTAACTTCATATTTTGTCCATAAAATTAAACTAAATCAAGAGCTGTTTTGTCAAATGAGAAAACATTCTCAGTCTATTTTTTACACAAAGGGAGTCAAGACCCCAGACTGACCAACACTGTTAAAGGCTGCATGCACCTCACGTTCTGAACTGTTTGTATTTCAGTCTAATCAAACTCTACTGGACACAAACATGTACGGACGACTGCAGTCATTTTTAACAATGCAACTTGTTCAAAATGAAATGTGCAACCCCTTCAGCAATTAAAAATTAAAAAAGCACATTTGATATATTTGCCCAGAGGACGATATAGTATCACCATGAAAAACCCATCTATTAACTATTCCCTGTAGCAACACAGTAAACTCTTTTCTTTAAAATTTGAGTTAAAACTGCTGTCATGTCATTTGAGTTGACTGCATTGGAGACTTTAAAGGGAGTAATTTATTGTCTTTCTTTAATCCTAATCCTAAACCATCTTCATTGGCTTGGAAATAATCTACCAGTCAGTTTATGTCATTAAGAGCCCAAAAGGTTTAAAAATACTGGAATTGTCTTTTATTATAATCCTCTATGCCATCACAAACTGTTGATTTTATAACTAATTTCAGGCCCTTCATGGTAAAAACAGAAATTCCACATTTAATTGTTACAACTTTACATATTTTAAGCATCTGACAGAAGAAGATCCTCACAGCAGCAACAGATGTGGGTAGATTAAATTGACTTTTTTTGGTAGCTGACTGTACAAAGAGAGGGCAAAGGGAGCAGAAGCAGGGAGGCAGCAAGTAACCTGGGGTTGTCATGATAACATGATTAAAGGTCTTTGACCTATAAGAGAAGAAGAATACCCTTAAAGCAAAGGCATTTGCACATCCCATTTAATGAGTAAGAGTAAAGTGTTTATTGTTTTCAATCTCATCCCCCCCAGCGACAGTTCAGTCCACATCATGTTTCTGGGTCTTTCTTAACCCCGAGTGAGGCCTTACAGGCAGAGTGAACTCAGTCTGTGTGCAGCCTGAGAGGAAACGCTGTTAGCACCGTACTGGGAGGCTTTTGTGAGAGAAAAAAAAACTACCCTGAATGTAAACAGAGCCTTGGCCTGTAGAGGGATTAAGAGAGGTGAGCTTTTTAATGGTTGCTTTCACTTTAAAACCAGACAGCTCAGAGTACAAAAGTGGTATTACATGCAATCTTTGTACAAGCGAATTTAAATGTCACACAAGCACAAAGTCTTTAGCCTGCCACTTGACAGCCAAATAAGCCGGTGCCTAAAGATGTGTCAAACAGAACAAGAAAAGAGTGTCTGCTCAAGGTGTTCATTTACATACAATGACTCCATTTCTTTCAAAATGAAGGAAGTGAAGGTAACAATTTCAGGGTTTTCTTTATTTCATGCAAGTCATGCATGTACAGCGACATTGTGCGTCAAATTAGAAAAGGAAGAGAGCACTGTGGAGCTTATCTTAAGGTGGGTTATCTTACATCTCTGTGGCATCCCAAAGCACCTCTTACATCTCAGTGGTTGTGCTATGAACATCCATTCAGAACTACCTCTGCTGGTGTTGTTGGTGTGACACTGACAGGCATCAGTTTTAAAAGTACACAGCGCTATGAGCTGTATGCTGACGAGTGGAGCTATAAAAAAAAAATCCACCCAAAAAGTTCAATAAAGACATGATAATTGAAAACACAATTTATTCACACGTCTCCTTAAACACATGCTCACTACAGAAGGAGTCGCTGTTCTTTGTGTGATTAATTTATTTAGTGCATGTTGACAGTTGTGATTATCCCTAAAAGTCAAAAGAGGAGGAGCTTAAGGCTCATTTGACTGATGAGCTTCCTGGGCAGGTGAGGAGGCCTGAAGTCAGAGAGCCGACCAGCCATGAAGGTGACCCGCTTTTTCACCTAGCAACACTAGCAAGCTTAACAAGGTGCTTTCATTTCACTGCTGTGAAAAGACCTGCAGCAGAAACGTCCATTTGCCAGCTCTGGCTATGAAGACAGAAAGTAGTTGAGGAATACCTAATGGCAAATCGGTTAAGAGAGTTCTTGGTCGCTGATGGGTTGAACTGTTAACCTGCATGCAAGCACCTGGGGATTAAATCAAATCCTGCCCGTTACATCTCTCATGGTTGATGACTGTGATGCACTTCACAGTTATACAATCACTTCATGTACAATATATTTGAGATAAGACTTGAAAATGGATGTGGGAATGTTTGATGAATCTTGTGACTGAAGCAGATTTCCTGGTCTAAACGTAAACATCTAATCAATGTCTCGAAATGGGTGAAAAAAAGTCCCATTTTGAATTAGTTTTGAATCTTCTTTGAATCTTTTTTACTTAACTTAAAAGGAAAAACACTTGCTGGGTTGGAAAACAGAGTCGTCTTAAAGTTCACATACCTGCAGGAACAAGAGGAGTGAAAGAACAATGTAAAAATGAGGTGTGATATTGAAGCCATTGCGTCTTTATTGCATACTCTGTACGTGTCTGTTCTGCAGTATAACGCTGACACTGCTTATTTGATCGAGTCCTGAGTGGCGGGTATTTTCTAGTAAAATTGTAGGGTTCATTTCAGGACAGCGTAAAACTGGAGACAGAAATATTTGACTCTCTGCTTCTGTATGGTTTAGATTACTCATCAGCCATGTATGAATGACGGCGTTTAGTGAAAGAGGAAAGTTGTAATCTGTGATACACACGGTCATGTGTGTGTGTGTGTGTGTTTGTGTGTGTGTGTTTCCTCCTTATTTCTGTAAGGGTTCTTACAGTGGAGGCGGCAATTTATCTTTTTCAAAAGCTGCACAGCCACATACTCAATAAGCTGTTTATCTAGTTACACTGCACGCGCATGTGTGTGTGTGTGTGTGTATGTGTGTGTGTGTGTGTGTGTGTGTGTTTAAAGGGAACTGTGGATCATTGAACTTTCCCACCCATCCTGAGAAAGGATTTCCCGCCCCCACTGTCACTTTCTTTCTATTGGCTGCCTGGAGGTTTGAGTGATGCAAGACAGGTGATCTTGATCTGCAGGTATTCAAACCTGACTGCACCCATGGCTCCATCGCCCGCACATCCAGTTATTGTGCTTGTGCATGTGTGTGCGTGTGTGTGTGAGGAGTGTGATGCAACAACGCCGGAAGTGCTTCCTGCTGTGTGATTAAGAAATCTCTTCTCTCTCTCTGTCACATAAGCATTCACACCACCCCCGGCTTTCATATAAAGGGTGACTGATCTGAAATCTGACAAAAATCTCTTTTAAAAAAATCAATGTCTTTTGGTTATCTGATCCACATGGGCTTCAAAAAAATCCAAATGCTATGGAAAAACCACACAGGGGGAAACAAAATAATTACCAAAAGAAATCCTCTTTGAAGGAATTGAACTTCAACCCTGCTGAGTACTGCCATTTATAAATAAATAAAAAGCAGCTATGTGTAATTGAAAGGAGAAAGCACCCTTGGTAATGGAGGTGGAATTGGAGGAAAGAGCGGAAATGTCACACAAATTGCAACATGCACAGATTTTTTTCACATTTGTTAGAAAACACAAAGACGTGTTGATTCTTTGTAGAGTTTACAGTCCGCTCTGCTTCAGGGAAATCCTCTAACGCAACTCATCGCTCCTTTCTTTATGTAGAGTGGAGAAAGTCACTGTGGAGATTAATCTCCCTGATGATTCATGTGTCGTGCTCTATAAAGCTGCTGCCAGAACTTTGATGGTAGAGTTGAACTGATGGTGATCAGGAAAACATGATTCTGCTTTGAATGATTGAAAACTGTTTTGTAGGGAGGGGGGGGGGGGGGGGGGGCTGCTATAACTCAGCCGGTGGAGCATGCAGGCAGCTAATATATGGTAAATTCATGCATGTCTATCCAACTTCCTACTCCCCTACATATCCTGCCTCTCTTGCTCCTAACATAAAGGCAAACAGGCAACAAAAACACCTATTGTGTGGCTTTGGTTTTAGCCTGTAATGACACAAAGTCCAGGATATCGTAGACCAGCAACTCCCGTGTTTCTTTAAGGTACATTTACAGTTTTTGTCCATGACGTTTTTGGTGTCTGAATGAAAGAATGTTAGCAGCTGTTTCTAGGTTAGAAAACATATTTTACCGTAACAATTTGAGTCTAGGGAGAGGGTTTAGCTCAGCTGGTAGAGCAGGCTTCTAATGCACAGAGGCAACAGTCCTTATACTGGTCACAGGTTTGACTTCCTGTCTGCAACCATTTAGTGCATGTCATAAAAAATGGAGCCTATCCGAGGAAAAAAACAAAAAAAAATGTAGTCAATGTCTTTTTTGTGGCTGGAGTCAACAAGTGGTGATTTTGTAATTTTTTAATTAGCCATCAGTTATTTAGACCCGAAAGAAGTGAAAAACATCTCAGGTTTACAAAACCAGAATTCTGTGGAGTAAAGCCGGCTAAAAATACTGAAGTGACCTTATGCACACAACTCACAGAAACCAGAACAATAAATAGCAAAAAAGTTGAAGTGGACACTCGACACACTTAATTATACCGCTTTCATTTTTGAATAACTCTCACCTTCTCTCTCAAAGGTAACTCTCCTACTGAACTATCACTATAATGTCAGCAAACGCCAAAAACTGAGGATGATTTCACACAAATTGTAAAGAAACGACTCCTTCCTGCTGTGGTGTAAATCCATTATATAACTTTCATACTTAAAAACCTGTCAGGAATCATTTGATTAGCTTCTGAATCTGATTTTCATGAGTGATTTTTTTTTTTGTATGGATGCAGATGCCAGGCTGCCTCCATCACCCAGAACAATCACAGTCACAGTCACAGCTGAGGTATGTGGCGGTATAGTTGTGTCAATATAATCCTCGCATCTGGAATAAGTGGGAGGAAATAATTGATGGTGTTAAAAGAACAAAACGACTTCACAGCCTGTGCTTGCAAAGATTATGAGAAGACTTGTCTGTGATGTTAAGATATCTTTTTTTTATTTCTTTACCATTCTTCGGCTACAGTTGATAAAATCTCTCTGATATTACTTTGTTTCATAGTTTCAGCTTCTGTCTTTCTCCTCGAATGAATCCATTTTCTTACTTACTTCCAAAGAAGGCTAAATACTACTTTTGCCACAGAGAGTGTGCTATTGAGTAGGACACACTGCTAATTGCTACTTCTTGCTGTGTCCATTGTGCTTTTAATCTGTGACTGCAAAAAGCCTGAACACTTGACAAGAACTTTAAAAGGTCCAAGAAAAATGTACAAAAAAGGACTCTTTTATAGTGACAAAAATTACACTGATAAGAAGCCTAAATTATATGCAGCAGGAAGACTGCTGCACTTTCAAACAGTAGGGATGTAATGCTTCTTTTTTCAAATCTTAATAGTTATAATAATTAAATGCTGGAGTATGCAACTTTGGAAAAGAGCAAAAGAATATCTTGAAATTATCTTAAAAATGTGCCTAGCTCTGATTTACTTTCAGTACTTTCAGTCCTTTCATTCTGGGACGGCAAAGATCTTTTTTCATAATATTTTCAACCAAAGATGAACCTTTTTTTTTTTTTAGATCAATCTTAGGCTGATTAAACGTTTTTTTTGGGGATGTGAAGAAAATGTAATATCCTACTCTATCTTTTCACTCAAGTTCCCTCAACACCTTCCAGTATTACGGTTAAAGGATCCTGTAAATTTGCCCAAAACGCATATCAATACATTCCCAGAGCAAACTGAATGTTGTTCTTGAATCCTTTGGACTACAAGCACGGATAAGGTCTCTTTTGAACGTTAACAATCTGTAGTTTCAGAATGTCTTAGATTCTCCCAAATATCATTAAAAAGTGTGTACTACTGTAGAAATAAGGCAGGCGTTTGTCACAATCTGTTTATCATTAGAAATGCTCTTCTTGCTTTCAGGAGCTATTGCATGAAGCAGTGTATCCACGTGTTCAGAATTTCATTGGCTACAAGAAACGTCAGTCATGGGCACAGTCTCGTGCAATTTCAATTAGATTGTGGCTGCTGTGGGGGCTGGATCTTGAAGTGGTTGTATCCTGAAATGTTTAACATGGTCAGAATCAGGAATCGTAGCTTTCTAGCGACGTATGACATGAATGATATTTATGAACTACAGTTGTGTAAATAATTGTGATAATAGGAAAACAACCTCCAGCCTTTGAGCAGGCCGTGGGATTTTTAATGGTATGTATAGAAGACATGAAGGTAGGATTAAAGCCAAAGCTCAAATCTGTGTACTCTGATTTGATCAAGCTAGCATTAGCCAGTATACTGTTCACCTCTGATGTAGCATGAAGAGCTCAAAACGTTTAAATCAATGGTAGTTTACACATAAGTATAGTTTGAATTCACTTGAAAACAACACATACAGTCTAAACAAAAACTAAATTGTTTAATTTTTGTTATTTTTCCAATTAGCAGAGACGCCGATGAGAGGGGGCCTAACAGTTTAGCATGAATCCAGACCGATGTTAGCAGTAATCCCCCCCCCCCACCCTCACATTTTCTCTATGCCCCAGTGGATTACTTTTCCTATTCAGAAGGTTTTCTGTCATGACAATTCATTCCCAGTGTGTGTATGAATGTGCATGAAAAAGATCAAAGGGACAGCATTTTACAAATGTCTCCTGCTGGGATACGAGACCTGTTGCGCTTATATAAAGAGAGATTGAATTCTTGGACGGATCACAACAGAGTATGTCATTTTCCCCACGTTTAAAGGATGCTTTGAATTTCAAATGAAGCTGCAGAACATAGCATGATATATAGGCTTACAAACCAAGGCTGTTTCACATGCTTTCATGGCTCTGTTGTGTTGGCTGCAGTGCTTTTTACACTGCTGTCAGTAGAGCACAATGTTGGTTATTCAGTCACAAGACATCTCTGACACCAAAAAGAACAAATCCCTTAAGCTACATTTTAGTATATAGATTTTTCTCTAAGTGCAGGTTACATATTGTATACAGCAGAAACTGAAATGTAAAAAAAAATGCCTGTTAGAGGCTAAATATGTCTTGTTCTGCACACTTAAGAATCAGTACTTAATCTTTTAAATTGTGGCTGTGACAACATGAGCATGACTTCTCCTGCCTTGTGTCACACTGCCTTTATCTGCTATCGACTTTTCATTTCAACATGCTCGTCCAAACACGACTGCAGCCTCCTCGGCTCTTTCAGGGAGGTGGAAACTGCTGCTGCTGCTGAGCCAGGGTCGTTCTGGGACACAAGTGTTCCTGACATCCTGAGCACGCTGGTCAGAGTCCAGGTGCATATGAAGAGATGTGTGCATTATGTGTATGTGTGTGTGTGGGGGATGGGCATTTGTCCCCCAAGGGAAATGGCATTACATGGTGTCTACACTGCGTATCTACCTGTCAACCTGCAGAGGCCAGGGAGCGCTCAGACAGACTATGGAGATTGGCCAGTACGCCCACGTCGTCAGATGCCAGACACACGTGCATGACTTCACATACAGACATTAGCACACTCAAACTTTAACACACACACACACACACACACACACACACACACACACACACACACACACACCCACACACACACACACACACACACACACACACACACACACACACACACACACACCCACACACAGCTTAGCTCGACAAGACATCCCCTAAAATGATGCCTGTTTTGAAATAAGAGCACCAAAGCTTCCAACCATACAATGATAGATTCACACACACAAACACAAAGAGTGAGTTAGCTTGTAGTTTAGAAAACAAGAATCAGAGTTAAAGGCCCAACACAAGCCAATAACTCTGCTTAATACATTTCAATAAGTGAACCGCCAACCTTCCGATTGAGAGATGACCGACTGGTTGGTCTTTAGAGTCGGTTTAGACACACACTTCTTGTATAGAGCTTTGTGTCTGTACAGCAACATTAATGTTAGCCCGTAAACGTTACAATTTGCGGGCCAGTTTATTCACAGAGGTCTCCTCATTTTCAAAACACACAGAAAACTGTGAAAACTCGTAAAAACACTTAATAAAGTGGTTTTATTTAGAAAAAATTGGTTTCTATGACACTGTTTGGGCCTTGGCGAGGCTTTGCTGGCTGCTAGCAAAGCTGCGGCAAACTGGCTAACAAGCTAACTAATACTTTATCCAGCTGAATGATATAGAATAAAATGAACACATTATGCTTGGAACACATTAAAGTCTACTGAAAATGTTTAAATATGTATCCATGAAATAATGCTTGTAGAATACTTGCTGAGTTGAAATCAAATTTGTATTGTACAGCCAAATGTATTTTCAACTACTACAATTCTGAGTGGTACGGTCCTAATGCAAACCCCAAACACAAACAGAGACGTCTTTCTGATGACAACACACACAAGACACAACCAACAAACACCATGAATACAAAAACACTTTTACCTTGTTTGTGAGTAACTGGCACACTTGAGGGACGTAGTCTATTAGGCATCCTCCACTGGGGAATGCTGGGATATGAAGTGCAGAGGAGCCTCCCAGGGCACTGATTGATTAAGAAAAGAAACAACTGTTAGCTCATAAATACACATATTTAGATTACACAGAAGAACATAAAGCCACTAACAATGTTCTCTTCACATGACATTGTCCTGCCTTATTGGAACTCTATGAAACGTCTGAGAAAACCCAAAACGCACACACAGCGCATCCAAAGAAAATAAAAGAGTAACTCATGCCTGTGGCTTCCTCTTAATTCTTCTTCACTTGTTCACTTATTTTTTTGACGTCCTGATTCAACGCAGCACCACAGCTCCATTAGTGATTAGTGCACGCCTGTTTAATCAGGAAATCTGCTGCTGTAGCTCCCCAATGACTAACCAACCGAGGCAGTCACTCCCTCATTTTATTCTGATGTGGGGCAAAAAACAGAAGGAATACCCTGAGGACGGGTTAAAGGTCTTAGGGAGCCGCTTATTGGCTTTTAATGCCCATGTTAAGACACATAAGGGAGGACTTCTTCCTCTGCTTTCTATTTTTATCTCCTTCTTCATTAAAGCAGGACAGTCAGGGGGCATTCAGAAAGGCTGTTATGTCATTTAAAGAAGCCATGCCAAAGTGAATGACTTCCGTTTACCAGGTTAAGCATGCATGATGCATGTAAATAGCCAACATCATGTAACCGTGTGTCAAATGTCAAAGAGCACGTATGTGGAGATGGCATGCTGCAGGGCTTGTTCTTTGGTTGATCAGAGAGTCTGTGATGTGGAAACATGAAGTATTCAATTCTTTCTAATAACTTCCATACACTGAAAGACTTTAAATTGACTTTGAATAAACGTTAGGAGACTGAAGTCAGACACCTTCAGGACATTTCTATCTCAGGCAATAAAAGAATCCAGGGCTTCTAAAACAGTTTGATAAATTCTATATTGAAAATATAATAAATATAAAAGAGGTCAAATCCAGCAGAGTCTATTTTATCTGGATCTCCTTCAGACAAGTTTTGGACCAAGACTTCAATAAAGCTGTGTAGTAGAGGTGTTGAGATGAATTGCTTCTATGACGCCTCGTGATGCAGACGTGGACGATTCTGCGTCGATGCAGTGACAGAACAGAATCCATTATTGTGTACTGACTTTGCTTGTAGATTTTCCGGCTGCAGCTGGAATTGTATAATTTCTGTATTTTGGTTTACAATGAAAATACATTTATGTTGACATTGATTTCACTTCTATCAAAGCACTTCTATCTGACTACTCGTCTTCATTGGTGATGAAGTAGCCAGGTGCAGTTACATAGAAAACTGAGGATGCATTGTGACATCGAATATAATCGTTGAGAGGATAATCGCAATCGAATTGAGTTGTGAGACCAAAGCCCTATAGTGTAATATATTACATGATGAATGAATGAATGTAGAAGGATTTCCATGAGGACTTAATGCATTCAACGTGATACATGCTTTTAGCAGTGGAAGTATATTGCTTTTATGTATTTCATAGTAACTTATTTAGGTTTCTTGACAGTTCAAATACTTAGTTTAATAACCTTTTTATGGCCTTATTCTAATTCTATGTTTATTTTTTTGCACAACCCCCCTCCCCCTCAAGTCAAATTCCTTTTCTGTGTAGAAATCTTTGGCAATAAACCTGATTATGATTTTCACATCGCCTGTGTTTGCATGTCCAAAATAAATCCAAAAAGCTGTTTTGTCCCCAACCAATTTACACCTATTCATCTGAGGATAGCAGATAGATAGCACAAGATTCACCTGACTCAATCAAGATGGTGTGAAAGCATGGTTACTGTACTTCACTCAGGCTTTCATCTAATGGATAAAATGTAGGCATGCTAAGGGAGAAAGCAGTGCTTGTTTACATAAAGTCATTATTCTTATTTATTGTGATAAATTCGCACATCGGCGATATGTTTATTGTGAATGCTTATATCGGGATAATAATGAAATTGTGATTATTTGAACAGCACTTCTTGGTAGCAGTTTCAAAGACCTGATTAGCAGGCTATTCAATAAACCCATGATATGTTAACAGATTATATATTAGCTGCTCACTAAGCCAAAGACTTAGGGTTCAAGTCTCTCAATTATTACAGGTGTAAATAAATATCTCATATGTAAGGCTCAGGATCATCTACCTGCAGCAGAATACAGTTTTATCTCATGATGTATGAAAATATTTTCCACATTATCTCATCTTTTTAAGCTGAAAGCCAGCGATTTGTACAGAAATCCTGAGAATTGCACAGTGTTGCTCAACGAAAGGTCGGGGGAGTAGTGAGGTGGAGCACAGCATCCTGCACTCCACCTTTCTGTCATAACCAAAACCACTGATGTTTATGGGAAATGTATGTCTGAACTGAGGTGGGGAAGAGGTCAACAGTGACTGGACACAGTAGATTTATGATTTGTCAAGAGGTGAAAATAGAAGAACTGATGATGTTCTGTAGAAAACATCTGGTTTCTCATCAGCGGCTCATCTGTCTCACACAGGAGTGACTGTGCAGTGTAGTCATAACCTTCATTTACAATAAGTAGCTAAAAGATAAGATAACACCCCTGTTCACGTTAACAGCCTTTCCTTGAGATCCCTGCTCCGACTCCTTTCGAACAAGAGATGCTCGGCTGAATATTAACCAGGTCTTATTCTCGCAGAATCCATGCAAACTGTCAAGAGGCCATTTTCATTGTCGAATCCTTTTCTTCAGAACTCCAAAGCCACCATTTACAGTAGGCTTTGTGCACATAATAAGCATTAGCCTGTGCATCTTTGCCGTGCACCAACAAATGGTCGATTGAGAATGGCTCGCAGCAACGGGGAGAGGAGCTTTTGAAAATGGAAATCTAAATGATGCCCATCTATCCTCCCACAGGTCTAAGAATAGCTCCAGATCATTCAGATGGAAATGCAGACAGAGACACAAAATAGACGCTGGAGTGTTCGTCACTCATGTGTGTCAATGGCGAGCATGTGAACAAATGTGATGCATTTCTTGGAGTTTCAATGGTTTTGCCTCTGGAAGATTAATCTGAATGGAGGCTGATTAGACACCACACTCTTATGCTCAGATCAGATAAACAGGTCGTCCAAAATCCAAAAACCTGATACGAGGAAATGTACGACAGTTACTCCCAACTGGTCCAGTCTTGAGGTCCATCTCTTCCCTTAGACATCACCACTTGTATTGTATATTACTAAAGTAAAATACATTTTGAGCAAGTTCATAAGGTTTAAGCTAATCATAAAAAACATAAACTATTGTGAAGGCAGTTGCAACTCCTGCAGGCTAATTTAGGCTACTACTGTACAACCAATGTCAAGGCAGAACATTTAAAAAAACAGAAATGACATTTTAAATTAGCATTTTTTTTGTCCAAGAATATTTGAATTCAATATATTTTTTAATCAATTTAATTTATAGTTATTAATAAAACTATTTAAATATGCTTCAAACCAAAGTGTTATGGCTGCATATCATGCATCTGATCTGCAGATTGACCTTTACAAGAAAAAGAAAAAAACACAATAATTCATTCTCTTGAATTCAATAACTGCAGGATCCCATTAAATGCTTGGGAATCATTGATCTCAACCATATTTTAAAGTTACATATTCAGCCTCCAATTTAAACAGACCCAACAACCTCCAGTGAAAGATGCAGATGCTGGATTATATTTATTGAACACGGGCCATCATTTACAGAGAGAGGCTGTTAAAATTGCACCCAGATGCCAAAAACTGAGAACAAACCATTTGAGAAGCCACAACTTAACTTACCTTCAAGCAAAGGGGAGGGCAATATAAGAAGGAAGATAAGTTACAGGTATACAAACTTCCATCCCACATTAGATTAGTCACTACAATGAAGATAGAAGATACATGTACTGATAGAGAGAGCCCACTGAAAAGCCATTGTACCTCTAGTAGTTGAAGGGTTGACAAAGAGAAGGATTAT
This sequence comes from Labrus mixtus, assembly GCF_963584025.1. Taxonomy (NCBI): domain Eukaryota; kingdom Metazoa; phylum Chordata; class Actinopteri; order Labriformes; family Labridae; genus Labrus; species Labrus mixtus. Next base: position 4,055,586 of record NC_083629.1, on the reverse strand, counting down.
ATTTAATGCAGCTGAGTAGATGTTTCTGATTTAAATCTCTTCTATAAGTAAAGCTCATTCAAAGTGTCATGACCCTACAGTCCTGATAATGCAACAAAAAGTATCCATTTGCTTCTGCTTTAATAATGTGAAAACGACATGAACACTACAAAGAAAAATTGTTTTCTTTAATGCAGAGAACCAAATTTGGTAATCCAACATAGACAGTAATTAACAGTAACAACATGATATCCGACAAAAGATTACAAGTGGGCAAAAACCCTGAAATGCAATTCTGGAAATGATCCTTGTGTGATTTTTTTTTTAAACATTTTTAGTCTGCCATGTTTCTACACAATATGATTTCAGGTTTTACAGCTCAACAAGTTGTGTACTGAATTTTCTTAAATTTTTGCTTCCAACCTGACATGGCCTTGAATGCCCTGACACACCAAGGAGACCGTCGGCCGTCGGTGAGCGGTACCTGAGAGTACCTATATCACAAGTGTTGAGCGACAGCGTGGGAGAAAATCGTCTTCGTCCCCACTAGTTCTTTGCTGTCTGCTTGGTGTGTCAGGGCCTTAACGCTGAACTTTACCAGAAGAGAAAAAAAAATCTGTTCTGAATTTTTCCACCATTAAATGAATATGATTAAGGTCCCTGCCCGACACTGTACATGCATGTGTCCTTTACGTTAAGTTCAAGTCCACAACCCCTGGTTTGTAAGACAGTTTTGGTTCCTCCAAACCCAAGTCGAGATGACCTGTTTCAGTTCAACTCCACATGATTAAGCGAATAAGCTTGTTAAAAAATCTGTGGAGTTTCCCTTCAACCAGAGAGTGGGCTGAGAGCAGAGGTTGAATTTAGATACATAAAAAGTACAGTACATGTCCATGTTATAGTTTTCAAAAATAAACAGAAACCCCAGAGGTGAACTGTTCCTGAAATGATTCGGTATCATTATAGTTATGTCAGTGTTATCAAATGTCCTGTATGGGCTTAAAATGGAGCTTCCTGTGGGCGGGCTCAGAATCCAGACATAATGGTTTTTTTACTCTCCAAGTGGCGCCCTGAAGAGTCCCCTGCTTTTTGTCTCCACTGGTGACACTGCTCTCAACACTGCCCACACACACTGGAGTCATCATGCAGACAAGCTGCCTAACACAACCCCTCTGAGCAATGCAACCTACTGTATGACATATTTACAGTAGAACACATGTAAACAAACACACACACACACTCATGCTGTACAGTGACAGGGCTGCCTGTGACTTCATCAACCAGAGAGATTATCCTGTGTGACTCAGGTGGATGGTGACGAAGCTCAGTTTGTTTATTTGTGTGTGGTTTTATATGTGTGCGTGTGTGATGGGGGGTGGGGTGTGCATGACAGCGCAGTGACAGCGTGAGAGCAGATAAAGGCTCAATTGGAAAGAGGGCAGACATGATTCATTACCAAAGTGAAAGATAAGGCCAAGAAGAACTGTTTGGAGATGCAAATGTAGTTTTCAAAGCAGCAACATTTCCATTTTGATTGCCTTCTTCATTTCCTAAAGCCTGCAGGCTCCTCAGAGGCCCACATATGACTCTGCCTGTTGACTGTTTGGACTAAATAACATCCTTTTCTTCCCTCTGCGACTGGACAAAGCACACTTGGCCTATGGGCAGTAGGAGTCAGTAACCTTTCTGTTATGAGGTGACTATCCTGGCATAAGAGTGCAGAATTTTACCCATATTCAGTATTCATCCTCTATCTCGATAAAACCAGATTAATGGATCCCCTCAGGCTGCGACAGTTACACACGCTCACTACTGTATGATGAGGTTTGGCAACAGGGACAAATTTGGTTATTGCCCTCTTTGACCTCTTCAACAGTTTGCACTGAATCTGCATGAAAAATACATCTGCATGTGACTAGAGAAAGATGTTGGCTTTTCTGAAGCTTATTTCAAGTGTTGACTGATGGTGTTAGAACGGGTTTGGTGACTAGAAGGAACTCAATCCGGGTGAAGAACAAAAAAGGCAGACTGGTTGAAATGCAATATTGGAACTATAGACATCAATTTTCTTATGTAGATTTGTCGTCATTTTTATAAACAAATACCTAAATACCAATGCACATAATTGTCCTGAATCTAATCAAATGGTTTAGCCAATGTGCTGTTGATTTATTGGAAGATTGAGTGTCTACTTATACAATAGTACTACTATAGAAACAAACTGCAGAGTGTTACATGCATCCTGCATAAATATAGATGTGGATGTGCATCCTTTTAAACATAATATAGAGCACTTGTGATGCATTAGAAAGCCACATCTGAGTGCTACATGTAGATGCTAAAAAGCTAATGTGTCGGTTTCTGCAGTTTGAGACACTGCAAATACATTGCAGGCTATCAGTGCATCAAGGCCAGGTTTCCATATATTGCAACATCTGATTTCCTACAAATTGTACCTTCACTGAGGCTGCGTATTGGCAAGACTTTGGAAATATGATACATATCACAACACAGGAAGTACTGTTCAGTGTAAGGAAGCCGACCCTCAATTGTCAAATATGTCACACTCTTCAAAGTATCACAAGTTACCCCAGTCTGTCCTCAAGCTTATTGTTTTGAGGTGACGCAGCAGAAAGTGTGTGAAATTCTACTTGGATCAGTTGAAGGGTCTGAGAAACACAGGACAGAGGGGAGACTGGGAACATTGAGGTTTTATTAATTACTCTTGGTGCCTAACCACACAGTCATCATGTTTTAGCAACATTTTGATTATGCTCAGGCACCAGTAATATCCTTGACTTAGGTTCAGGAAAATATAAAAGGTTTGAGGTGAACTGACAATCCAACGTTGTATTTTGGTTTCCCAGAGGACACAGCGGTCTACTGGTGGAAGAGAAAAAGCTTTGTTGAGACAGCGATCACCGAAGTGTAAAATGCTACTCGAAGCGAAGCTACAACAATATGGATGAAAATATAAGTTTCTGGAGACCTTAAAGGAAATGGGGAAGATGTTACAACACTGTGTGACACATGACATAAGACACTGATCCTGTTGAGTCTAATATAATGTCCTAATCTTTTTTTGTTTGTTTTGCATATGATATTTGCAAGAGCACCTCAGGGTTTTGCTTCAAACATATTTTTTTTTAGTCAACAATTGTAGGTCTGATTACCTGCTTTTTTTTTTTTAAATGTGCAATTTCACATTTTTGGTCTCATTCAATCAGCTTTAGGAAGAACACATTTTTTTACCATCAGAGAAGATATTAAGCAAGAAAATACTCAGCCCACTGAGGTTGTAAAATTGGCAAACATATTGAGTGGAACATTTTTTTTTTTTCCTGCAGCAAATCAGCGTCACAAAACTGACTGTACACAGACTTATAGAAAACATAGGAAGCAGAAGTGTTCAAGGAGACCAGGAGGAGGATAAAGTGTACTTTGAGCGGCTGAGAGTGAGAGAGGTGTCTGCACTGACATCTCAGACTGTCGAGTGGGTTTGCCGGGTTAGCGGTGAATTTATTTTATCAGACTGACAATTTCTCCCTGTGACAAGGCGCTCACAAATCCTTGAAAAAAAAAAATATCTGATCGAAAATGCAAAGATTTTCAAAGGCTAAAAAACACCTCTACAGACCCTGGAGAAGGGACACACAAACTGTACACCCACACAGGCACATGCACACACAAATACTCACACACATCATCAGTCAGGCGAGCAGGCATGCATGCACGCACACACACACACGCACGCACACACACACACACACACACACACACACACACACACACACACACACACACACACACACACACACACACACACACACACACACACACACACACACACACACACACACACACACACACACACACACACACACACACACACACACACACACACACACACACACACACACACACACACACACACACACACACACAGGCACCTAAAGGCAAATGCAGATACACAAACATAAGTGCACTGCAGCCTAAAACTGTCTCTCTGTGTTGATTTTTCTGGGCTCCTAAATCTGGTTTGGGGGCAGAGACGGTGCCCACTCGATTCTTTTATGCAATGCAGCAGGTTTTCTGGGGGAAGGAGAGATGTATCCAACTCATCTCATGGGCACAGCACAATCAGGTAAACGAGAAGGAAAAGTGAAAATGAAAAGAGCGATGAGACGGCTTACAAAATGGTCGGAGGAGACACAAAAGCAATCAGGTAACAAAAAAAGAAAGAAGAAGAAGAAAAAAAAGAAAAAAAAGATTCTCCAGACCAAATGTGTGGATGTTTATGAATGCTGAAGATTTATTCTCCTCAAGTGATTCAAGCTGCAATAAAACAACCTTATTACAAACTCATTAAATGATACAAACAGGATTAAGTTATTCTAATAAGATCTTTTATTATGTGTGTAAATCAGCAGTTTCATCAAGATACTGTATCCATTCTTTTGATGAGGATATGATAGCGCTCGCTGTGGGCAGCCCCCTCACTCTGACATCCATCCATTAGTGCATGTCCATAGGATCCTGTTTGTGCATGTGTGTGTTTTTCAGCCTTTGTGTGTGTAAAATTGAATTTCCCCTCACAGGATTAATAAAGTACATCTTCTTCTGATATATGCAGATATCATAAAGTCTGCAATGATATGACTTTGATTTCCATGTAGGGGCCTGTGATTGATTTGAGATGATTTCCCATAAAGACAAAAAGCTTTTTATGAAATGTTTCTGACATTTGAAAGAAAAACAACCTTTTTTATTATCAAAACGCAGAACAAAGACCGGTTTTCACTTTAAAGTGACACATTTTTCATGTTTCTTTTTCTTTTTTTCTTACAATTGTGTGGCCTTTTTGCTTTTTTTTATTGTACTAGATAGGTCAGCTGAAGAGAGACAGGAAATGTTGGGAGGAGAGAGTGGGGTGATGTCATACAGCAAAGGGCAGAGGTTGGATTTCGAACCCATGACCTCTGCAACGAGGACTACAGCCTCTGTACATGGGGTGGGCAACATAATCACTAAGCTATCCGGCACCCCCACACTGAGACCTTTTTTTTTTTTGCGGGTTTGTTTTCTGCCACAGAAGGAAGCCCTTCACAGAAGAAAAAAAAAGCGGTCCCTTATGGACTTCTCTGTTTTAGGAAGTGAGTTGTTGGAGAGCAAGACAAAGCAAAAAGTCGAGCTTAAGCTTAAGACACCTAATTTGATTTCCATACCAACCTTAAAGGTTATTACAAATTTATTTTCAGGCTTGTTTATCCAAAGGAAAAAAAGTAAGTACAGTGGAGTGGAGGACGGTCTATATTTATCATGCAATCTGGAGAACATCTCTTACATGTTTATACTCTTACATACAGCTCAGTGAAATGATAAAGAAAGAAGTCAAATCTGTTTTGCCTTCAGCCACAGAAGGATACTATCTATGTTAGTTCTGTAGAAACTGTTTGATGCTTTGTGTCAAACCGATGTTAAAAAAAATCCCACAAGGACCGATACGTTTGATGTACATCTTCTGAAAATCTCTGCCCAATCCTAAAGCTTTTCAAATCTTTAATTGGCTTTGGTATATGAATCCAAGCAACACACTTTCCACACTTATGACCCGGCTCCTGCTGTGTCTCAGAACTATTATTTTTTTTGCTGGGATTCTAGTTTTTCTGGCCCGATCACAGCGAAACCTTCCCTGCAAAGATGTGATTTTTTTCTACTTTTGCTTGAGAAAAAAAATTCAATCCAAGACGCCTCCAAAGCTCTCTTTCTTTTTTGCATTTTCTAAATGTCGACACCTATTTACCACTTAACGGTTAGTTTACATGAATAGGGAGGGGAATTCATCAGAGCTACACAGCGTAACACCATGCCTTTCACTATGTATTTTCTTCTAGGCGACCCGTGAAACATTATATAACAAATGAACGCTGAATCTTAAGCAGGTGAATCTGTGAGCCTACAGAATAAGTGATTTGACTCCTCACAATCAATATTTTCTACAGAAAAAGAAGCAAGCATGGTGGTGCAGTCCCATCAAAGAGCGGAGTCAAGGCAAGAGTCTACATACACTGTACGTTATTGGTAAAAATGTGGGTGTCTGTCAGGATATTTCAACATCTTTCCCCCCCCCCCCTTGCTGCTCTGTAAGGCAGAAAACATTAGAGTGATTGTGTGTTTGAAGATGGGGGAAGAATAAGTAACAGAGAGAGAGTAAGAAAGAGAGAGGAAGAGGGAATAGAAATAGAGGTATAACACTGTAGCTCAGGGGGCTTACGAGTTTGCGTTCAGAGCTCTTAGATCCGAGCCCCTGCTGAAGGAGAGTAAAAGTGAGATATCAAACAACTCAGGAGTGATGAAAGAGGAGAGTAGAGAGGTGGAGGAAAGAGAAAAGGAGAGAGAGGGAAAAGCTCTCTTCTCCCGTGTGTTGCCTTTTTTTTTCCTCGCTGCGTTTCAGTCGAGCGAGGGACGACCTTGCTGGGTAGAGCACAGCTCTTCTCTCTCTTTTAAGTCCCACACACTCTCTCGGTTCCCTTTGAGGATCAGCCAGAGGGATCAGCAGAGGAGAGAGAGTGATAGAGAAACGGAGAGAGATGTTGAGGAAAGAGACAGGCGGCAGACATGTGAAAAACGGGCGAGGTAGGGAGGGAGGGTTTGGAGAGACGTGACCGAGGACACAAGAGTTAAAAACTGGAAAAAGTGATAAAAAAAAAAAGAAGTGAGATTGACTAGACAGCGGTGAGGGATGAGGGAGCAAAAGAGTGAAGGGTGCAAGGATAATAGGAAGGAAACACAAACAGCAAAACAATGGAATAACAGAATGGTGGATAAAATGATGGGACGATTGACAAACAACCTGGCAACCTGGGGTCAAAGTATAAGTACTAAGAAGGCTCAGATCATGATTTCAAAGTGTCTCAGAACATCACACAAAGGATTCCTAAAGGACAATCCTTTCTTTTTATTGATAAGATTCATCAGTTACAATCCTTCTAAAGCCACCAGACGTCATTGATAGAGGAAGGAAATTCACCCAGCAGAACCCGGGAGTTGTTGATCTACCACTGTCTCATTTGGTTGGTTTGTGTTATTCTGTGACTTGGGTGGTTCCAATGGCAAGATCTGACTCAATATATACGCGACACAATAAAAAAAAAAAAAAAAACTTTGAACCCAAGGTAGACAAGCAACTGCAGTGTTCTCGACAGGAACAGACCAAACAGTCCACATCTGTAGAGATCCTTTCCACAGGGTTGTTTAACACTTGAGACAAAACATTTAAATCAGTCAGTGGCAAAAAAAACCCAATAATTCCTGAACTCACTTTGATGGGACCAAGAAATATTAGCTGTCCATGTATATGCTCATATGTCAGAAAAAAACACGCTTCTCGGAAATTTCAACATGAGCTGCTGGGCTTGCCACAACGAGCCAATGGACTTAGATCAGTGATCTCACACTGACAATGACGTCACACTGACAATGACGTCACACTGACAAATTTTTATCGAAGGGGGCTAGAACCGAGCGTTACATGCAGCTAATGCTACAGCTAACAGGAGGACGTAGGAGAAGCCGCGTTTCTGCAGACTTTGAATTTTTGCGCATAGATGTGCCTAAACATGCACAGGACACTTGGAAAACACACTAAAGGGCATATAAAACCAGAAAAGGAGAATATGGGACCTTTAAAATAGTCTCAGAGGTCCCAAAAAAATGTTTCTTGTTCTAAATCCACTCTGATCCTGTATTTAATCATGTCTATAAACCCCTCTATTTCAGCCCTGCTCAGAACAGGCTGTTTCTGTGTCTGTGAAACATGTCTCAAATATGTAAATGAGCTGTGTCTGACCACACCCCCTCTCTGGAAGGGGATTGGCTGGCTCGGTCTTTCTTTCACCATGCTCAATTGTTTACGGTGAGAAGGCAGACTCAGAGGTCAGAACAAACACCTAGCTGTGGGAGTGTCACCTACCTGGGGGAGGGGTTACTGCCCTTTGTGATGTCACAAAAGGAAACGACCTGTTTGAGCACACATTTTCTAAAAAGCGGAGCAGGCCTAAGACGGAGAGGATGGACTTTTCTCATAATTCGGGGGACTGTAGACGGACTAAGTACACATATTAGTGTTAGAAAACAATGGTAAAGTTTATAATATGTGAACTTTAAAATATGATTCTGGTTCTGCACATAAAAAGGGATTTAAATGTACATGTACCTGGCCTGTGTAGACAGCTATACTGAATAAACCTGGTTTATTTTTTCCTTCACTGTAAACAGATACTCTGACTGCTTTCCTGTCGTTATTCAGGAGCTCAACGAGTGTTTGCTGTTGTATTAATCTGCACCTGCTGTTACCATGCATGATTACATGGGTGTGACCAAATCAACCAGGACAGAAATCTGGAGGATTACAAGTGAAAGGAGTGAGGAAGATGGGAGTGCTGGGTAAAAGTTGGGCGAAACGAATTAAAGGTAGAAGGGACAGCAGCGGAGGGAGTAAAAGACAGAAAAACGGCAGAAGGAATTATGTACCGACAAAAGAAAAAAAAAGAAGAAAAAAAAGATATCAGGATGATTGACAATGAGCTGGAATGACAGAGAGATTTGCAGACGTAAAGAACATTTTGACACTGAATAGATGCAGTTGATATGACAGTCTCTACAAACAGTGAAATCCAGCGGTGCCAAAAACAAAGCCGAGCCAATTTTCTGCTGCTGTCCACATCTGCTACACTCAATGTTTCATAAAACAAGAACTGATTTAAACAATTTGCAAAGCGCTTTTGATGTGGATTTTATTGGGGCATTTTATGATTTCTTGACCATTTGCCGTCGCTCGGGTTAGCGCAGAAGCTCCTGACTGTCGCTGTCTCTCAAACTGCAGAGTGCAGGAACGCTGCAACAAACGGATTTTCCCCCTCGCTGGAGTCAATGCAAAGACAACGTGCAAAGGGTTACTAACAAGGGTCAGTAAGGACATGAAGGATATCTAGCAGGGTCTAACAGATCTGCATGTACGCACGTACAGCGGAAAAGACTCGCACAAATCTGCATGCTAAATTAAGTAGCATCCTCAATGAATATGATACGAATGCGCTCATGCATGGACTTGCAAAACACATGCAATCGTTTGTCTTCAAACAACGGTGAAAAAGACATACATCTTTGCCCTGGGTCATGAATTAACACACTCCCACTCATTTGACAAAAAGGTGCACAAAAGCATGTAGCGGAGCATATTCATACTCAGCCTTGATATGCATATGTGCAAATATCTCGAGACAAAGAGGCAACATTAAGCAGGAGGAGAAGGGCTGCTAAATGAGAGCTTGGCTCAATGCAGCATGGTTAAGCCTCTGCATGTCGAGATGTTTCTTAGAGGGTTGAGATGAGGAGGGTTGTGTTTTATAGCCTCTCCTCATTTATCTACCCCCCCCCCCCCCCCCCCCCGCCTCTCTCTCTTGCCTCTCAACTACCCCCTCTCCATCCCCCTTGCGCCGTAGCTTCCCCACTTCCTGCTCTACACTTTCTGCCGTTAGCCTCCTTCTGTCTTCTCTGCTCATGCAACTGGCAGAGAGAGGGAGAGAGCCTCTAACACCACAGCAACAGCTCCAGTCTGGTCTGCTGGAACTATCGTAAGGTCAGTCTCCCTCAGACACACACACACACACACACACACACACACACACACACACACACACACACACACACACACACACACACACACACACACACACACACACACACACACACACACACACACACACACACACACACACACACACACACACACACACACACACACACGCTTCTTCAACCAAGTGGATTTTCTGTGCAGAAGTGTCCATCAAAGCAACACATTTGTTGCCAAACCACAGCTAATTAATATTTCAAGGATGTACATTGAAGCCACAGATAGCAAAATTAAGTTGAAACCTTATAGAGCTGTGTCTTTGTAATGAGTGCATTATACATCAGAAAAAGTCAAATTAAAAAAATAGAGGCTGGCATAATTGTTTTTTTTATAAAGGAGATACATGCAGCACATGATTGCTCACATACGCTCTATCACATGCACAGGAGAAAAAAGGAAGATAACATAGGACAAGCACTAGTAGGCGACCTATTGTGTGGTGTAATTAGAGTATTTTGCTGCAGCTGCTGTATGGGGTTAAGGTCCTGTCACAGTTCATTATTTCATATTGAGGAGGAGGAGCATCTCTCCCCCTCTCTCTCTCCCTCTCTCTCTGTAAGTGTGTGTGTGTGTGCATCTGTGTGAGTGCTTCCTCTAACCTGACATTATATAGATTCATAGAATCCTTTTAGTACAAGATTACAATATTTGTTGATATCATAACATGTGCCATAACACAATTTGAATATATATCATTAATAAAGAAACATTAATGAAGTCATTACAATTATATTAAGGGCAGTGAGCATTAACTAGTTAATCGCGATTAACTCCCAAATTGATGCATTTATTTTTTGAATGGTGATTAATCTCATGCTATTTTGTCCCTTTAGGCGCACCGTGGACAAGCCTCCCCGTGTCTCGCTGTGGACAGTGATGGAACAGAACGACACTTCTTCACCTTTGAATGTCTCACTACACTTTCAAAAAACTCCTCAGCAGCTCAGCTGACGAGTCAACAGTCATATCCACCTCATGACATCAAACATTTCACTTTTTTTTACCAGTCCTTTGAGCTGTTTTCATTTAGTTTTTGATCCATTACGAGTTCCTTTATCCTTTCTTAAATCCATGTCACAACCTTAGATCTACCAGGAGGTCCTTACTTTATTTCAAAATAAAAGCAGGTTGAATTCAAACAGCAATTAAAGGGTGCTTTAAGACAGTACAAAAGTTCAAAATAAAGGCCAAATCATTTTGATTTATTAATGCAAAATAATGGAATTTCCCACATGCTATTAAAAATATGTACATTTTTACATTTTTTTATCGTTTGACAGCCCTAACATATTTATATACATATATATATAACCAAATTTACTTTTACTGATCTCTGCCAGACATTTACTTAAAAAAAACATCTACTCTTATTTAAAAAAAAAAGAGGTAATTCTGTTTTTCACTTTAATCACTTCAGTCAATGTATCTGCCTCGAGGTGTGTTTGAACACTAACAGTGACACAGTCCTGCCAGGGGAAATTAACAAATGAGGCGAATCCTTAAGACAGAAATATGAATTTTGTTATCCCCTTGCTTCAATGATATCAGATCGTTAAACCTCTAGTGTGTGTGTGCGTTTGCTTTGTGCTTTGTTACAGTGAGACATACACAGATAATGAGACAAAGATTTTTGTTCAGAAATGTAATGAATATTTCAGGAGAAGGAAGATTTTTATGAAAAATGAAAAAAAAAAAAAACTCAGCAGAGAAGGATATAACAAAATGAGCCAAGGAGGAACACGGGAGACGAGCATGAAAAAGGAACATGGTGAGACAGGACAACGAGAGAGAGAGAGAGAGAGAGAGAGAGAGAGAGAGAGAGAGAGAGAGAGAGAGAGAGAGTAGTGGTGGAGGAAGGGGGGAGAGAGCAGAGGTCTCTTAACCTGGTGCGACGGGGCGTGTGCTTGTAAATAAACATCAGCCTGAGATTATTCTGAACACGAAAGCCCAGACCGTGGGGCCCTGAGGTCAGAGTGGGCCCATACCTGGCTCTCACACAGATACATACACACACACATAGAAAGCACACACACACTTATCTGCATCCACACCTACATACAAAGACTTTGTGTAGAGAGCAGGCCTTATTCAAATAGTGTTGGTGCATGCACACAAACACATGAAACAGACACATACTTTGAGGATATAAAAAAAAAACACAAGCATGCATGCATCCAAACACACACCCGTGTGCACACACACACACACATACACACACACACACACACACACACACACACAGGCAGACACAGACACACACACCCAAATATAAACTGACAAATGCACACAAACACACACGTAGACACTACACCCTGCAAGACAAAAACTGGATTTAAACAAAGTGAATAAGCACACTGCTGAAGTACCCACTCACACAGTGCCCACAAACTCAGAAAAACATGCTACACAAGCCTGGGCACACAACACACACACACACACACACACACACACACACACACACACACAACGTCGTTGTACTGTTAACACCCCAGATGTCTGTAGACATCTAGTCATCCTGAGCTTAGACGTTGTGTGTCATCCATTTCATTTTTTTTTGTTCTTCCCTTGTTTGTTTTTGAGGAACCGCCTGATGAGTCCAGACACTGGGATGTGGGATTATTCACAATGACGTAATATGTTGCTAGATTCACAGCACACTCATGCTAATCCATCAACTACGTCTTGCGTCCTCGAAATCAGAGGCAGAGGGAAGGTGGGCTAACATCACCTCTACCTGACCTTCCCTGCCTGATCACTGTGACTGTGTTTTTTTAAAGTGAGGCACAAGAACAAACTTGCAGACCGTTCATTCTTTGGGATTAGTTCGGGAATGTTTCTCATTAGATGACCTCTGATTCTGGATGGCTGAAAAGAATATCTGTTTTCGGGCCGCATAATTAGAGCAAATTTTAATGATATAGACAGACTGATAGACTGTAAGACCAACTTTACCGACTTTAATCACAATGCTACAACTCTTTGTAGGACTGTCATGAACTAAAGGACGTTTAATGGAAGGGAAAAAATCTGGAGTGGTACCATCATTATTTCCCCTGGTGATCCCTTTGGGTTGAATTAGCCACAGCAACTGTTTGATCCACTTACAATCCAGGAAGCTAATGATATGAAAACTCAACACTCAAAATACATTTGACATGTCAAACAACACAGACTCACTTTTGGATGCAGCCTGAGGTAGGCTGAATAGAGAATGTCAATATGCAATCAACTTTTTAAGTTTTTTCCAAAGTCATAAATCTTTTTAATGGAAACATCCAAAGGTTTGACTTACACCTGAAACAATCATTTATATATCAAGGTTTTAATGCAACAGAACCATTGTTTAAAAAAATCCAGTTTATAGACAGATTCTTTGTAGAACCAGCAAAACCAATTAAACAGACTGTTTTACTGGAGCTACTTAGTAGGTAGGGGTCCATTGTCAGGGATTTAAAGCCACCCTGCAGGCAATGAAAAAACTACAGTTTGCATGAATCACACAGACCATGGTAGTAGGGTCCATAAAATAAACCTTCCATTTATTGATTATAAAGAGAAAATGTTGATTCACACCAGGATAAATCCAGGTAATCCACAATCATTGTCTAGTTTTGTTGGACTGTAGTGCAGACCAATTGCATGCAATAATACTTTGTCCATCTGAACATAACTTTAACTTCACTAAAGGAAAACTATAAAAGGAAAGTATTTGTTAATGTGATGTGCTTACTGTTCAATGCTGGGGGACAGGTAGAGTTTAGGGAAGACCTGGGTAGCCTCAGCATCCTCAAAGCTCACTGAGAGAAGAGCGACATCCTCTCCAGGGTCCAGCGCTGTGTCCTGAGTAAGAGAACGTCCGGTTAGTAATGTTATGCAATTCTTTCACTTATCTTTTACCTTAATAACACCAGAAAATCTCTCGGATGGAGATCGGTTTCTAAGGAAATGGTCAAGACACATAGACACACAACAGATAACACAGACTTTATTCAAACAAGAAGACTGAATCACACCCAAATAAGGAAACTAAGAGCGCACTCACACTAGACCAGTGGTGTCCAAACTTTTTTTCTTGCGGGCCAAAATTGCCGTGTTAGAATCGCTCGCGGGCCACAGGTTTTGTTTTTTAAAATATAGTTGAAAACATAGTAAGGTTTTGTAGATCAGAATCAAAAGGCTCGCTAAAGAAACCCTTTAATAAAAGGAAATCAAATATTTTGATTTCTTCGTTCTACTTTATTTGGTTTTTTTCTCAGAATCAAGCCTGTAACGTGGTTCATTTCTTTGGAAAAGCTTTCTGCATTTAGCTCAGGTCATCAAATGGTTAAACAACAGTCCGCTTGTTTGCAAAAACTTTGCATACGTTTTTTTTCATAGTTTCCAAAAAAAATTGGAAAATAGTAAAAGCTGTAGATTTAAAAAAAAACAACAACAACATGTTACTGAACATTTTCTATTTTAGGAATATTGTTCAGCTCTTGTTAACATGAAAAAGAAAAATAAGATAATGTGCCAATCTTAATCAAGGCCTCGGGCCAAAATCTTCTGATTCTTCATTTGAAGTCGCAAAAAATCCCCTCAAGGGCCGCAAATGGCCCTCGGGCCGCACTTTGGACACCCCTGCACTAGACAATCCATGATGTGCCAAAAACCTGTTAGACCCCCAAAGTCCAGTTCGTTTGACTAGTGTAAGTGCTCCGTTCCCTGTTTAAGCACAGTACACTTCCTTGGCCCTGGCATAGGTGGAAGAGGTGGGCTTCAGAACGGTACAGTTGCTTATTCACGAGTACAAGCAGGTGACACAACGTGAACATGAAGTATAATCGATCCCATCCTTCCATTATCCTGAAGTTTTATGATCCAAAATAAGCGACAAAGTCAGTACATGCAGTCATGTTCTCTGTGCTGTTCTCTGATATTCGTCCCCTTTTTTATAGTCCATCTGTCTTGTAAACAAAGCACGCTTCATGATCCGTAAATCTATGAGTTGTGTTACAACGTTATGTTCATGAGGTAACCGTGCTCAGGCCCGGTTTGTCCTGGAGCAGTGCGAGTGCAGGCCAGCGGAGGAACGAGGATGAGGAGGGGGGATCTTGCTTCAGGACAATACGGAGCAACATTGCCTAGTGAGTGCGTCCTACAGTTCTCTAACAGCTCTTAGTTTTAATATATATAATGTTATGCAAATGATTCAAGGCCCAATGAGCCACAGCCTGAAACTCAATGCCCGACACCACAAGACTTAAAGCTAATTTACTCCTCTTGTCAGCCTGTTCCATCTGTTTGAGTAACTTCATCATTAGAACACATCAACGACAACTTCAGGTTATTTCAAGTATCTCTGGAATTCAACCGCAAATCAGTTGTTTTTTCCTGCACTAGTTTTGTCATTCATGTAGTTGTTGGCATGGGACATCTATTGGCTATTGCAGCTCGGATTATTGGTCTTGGCTGTTTCTGTTCTGGCTTAATGTTCAGCAATGGCAATAACAAGGGCCGAGCATGTTATGGATAAAGATAGACTTAGCTGACACAGCTACTAAGCTAGCTGTACAGCTGAACAAAAACAGCAGAGTGAAGAAAAGTCTGCTTTTATTAGCAAGTCATACATCAGACACTGCTGGTATGACTCTATGATCAGGGGAACTCAGTTTTCTTTGCTCCCATTGACTTTATTTTCCATTAACAGCGATTAAATCTACATAAAATCTCAGGAAAATTCACTGTATGGATTGGGAATGGTATATAATGTTGTTTATGTTGATGTGCATGTTAGAGGCCAATTTACATGAAGTTGCTTTTAGAAAGGTTTTGATTATACAGAAGATTCAGAAATTGATTGAACAACCTTTTAAGCACTTTGTTTTGAAGCATGCAGATCCCAAGTTCAACCAAGATGGTTGGTTTCAAACTTTCATGTAGACACTAATCCATACCATACGATACAATGCGATGTAATATGATGCGATACGATGAGATCAGCTGCGATACGATATGTTACAATACGATACACTTTTATTATCCTCATAAGAAACATCTTCTTGAATAAGCAATCTATGTTGCATAACATTTTTTTTTATTTTTCTAAAGAAGCAATTGGTTCAATATGTGTGGTTAAAAACTACATGTTTTCTATTCATTCTGTAGTTTCAAATTGTTGAAGTAGAATCCCCCCAAAGCAAAAACCTAGAGATCATACATTTCATGCGTACACAACAAGTGTGACAGTCCCAAAATATTGAAGGAGATGGAGAGGAGGGGGAAGACACCAGAAGAAACATCTGTTTTATTTCATGCCACATTAACTTCAACAGCTGCACAGTGAGGCTGAGCTGATGACTGGGAGCTCCAATCAAATCATGTGTGAGATGGATGCAGAGGCCACCCGGAGCTGCTCGCTACAAACCTCGTCTGTCTCTCCGAGGTTCTAATTTCTCGATCTGTGATGTT
This sequence comes from Labrus mixtus, assembly GCF_963584025.1. Lineage (NCBI taxonomy): Eukaryota > Metazoa > Chordata > Actinopteri > Labriformes > Labridae > Labrus > Labrus mixtus. The sequence goes on along the minus strand of NC_083629.1, from coordinate 4,039,463 downwards.
TTTCCTAGAGCATGGCTACTTCTCAGGCACCGTCATTAGTGCAATTCCACATCAAGTACCACTCTGGCCTCTCTCGGCAGACAGAGGCTCTGCGGTGTTAATCAAATGTCTTACAGATGGTTTGAACTCATCCATTTGTTATAATCGCTGCACGCTGTGGTGAGAGGGAATCTAACCACCATACATGATGGACAGAGGCACACAGCAACCAGTATGCAGCAATGCCGCCTCGAACGTGATCAGGCCTATGAACTAATTTCACAAACGGACCACTGGATTGAGAGAAACACTGAGTGGGCGGATAAGGAATTCCTTTACTGCACATTTTCTCTCCTAATGGAGTGGGATTTATTTATCTTCATGTAATCTAATGATATGAACAATGTGTTTAATTAAAGAGAAATTTATACAAGGCACTAAAATCAATAAAAATGAGATAGGTTGCAGCTGAGAATATATAAGCAATGGCAGGGGCACTGGAAACAGCTATTAATGTGTCTGGAAATTTGGCTAGAAACAGTAAAAATGCATTTTTTTAATTAAAGTTGTGAGTCTCTTTAGGAATCTAAGGAGATCTACCTAGATTAAAAAAAAACGTCTACATCTGCTTGGCTCATCATCAGCACAAATGAGATCTGTGCATATAACAATCACTGCACTGCAGCCATAGGGTCTGTGCCCATTACGGGCTATTTAAAAAAAAAATATGGCAGCGCTCACGCCCTTAGTTTCAGAGAACTTGTTACTGGTGCTTACTGTTGCTAGGCTTCTTAAGTTGTCCCACAGCATGCACACGCTTCATTTGGTAGTGATCGTTGGGTCCGTTTTAATTTGCTCTGTATGCTGAGTTTCTGCTTTTATTCAAGGAAATTTCCCAAAGAAAACTCAAAAACAATGAGAAGGAATCGAGTCCTGGCTCTAGACCTGGAAATTTTATCTTCGAAGAAAAGTCGGATTAGTTTCTCCTCCACCAGTGTTGTTAACAAAGTTGAAATCAGAAGTCCCGCTCCTTCTTGATTTTAATTGGACGGTGAGGGAGTTGTGACATTGAAGAGCGAGGCGTTTTTTCAAAAGGTCAAGTATAAGTGAGCCCAACGACAAAATACAGCTGCCGCCGAGGGCTTATTCTTCTATGATTGGATTGAGGAATTTAAGACATTATAAATATCGGAACAAAAACCACACCAAACTCACACCTAAGGCCCCGTGTCCACCTAGCGTTTCTTCAGGGAAGAAAAGTGTTGGCTGTACGCTCGAGAGAGTTTACATGAAGCGTTTGTGCACTGAGAAGAAAAGTGCTGCATGTCCGTCCTGTCTCTATGACGCTTTTCATCCAGACGGCCGCTTTTTGCTTCTACGCTCTGTCCTCATTTGTGAGAAAAAAACGCTAGGTGGACACAGGGCCTCATACAGCAATGTTGAGGACATCAGATAGCAATATTTTTTTATTCCGATTAAAACAAATCTGCATTAATTTAAAGTCTCTTCCTATTATGTACATGAACCTCGAGTTGCAGAGTTAGAAGACTTCTGTTGATCGGGGTTTCCAGTGGCTTTAAGTATACTTAAGAGTCATTAATGAGCAGATCTTGAGTTTATTATACTTTTCTTGTGTCACAAGAAGGGCTGCTGCTGTACTGGTTTTCATGTAGACTGCCTTGTTGTGGCAGAAACTATAGATATTAGGGGGTTAAGACGTAAACAGTAGGAGGGAGGCAGTGAAAGACAGCGGGGTTGTACGGCATCCAAAAGTGTTGCCTGATGGAATCAGCTCGCATCAATACAGTGGGCATCAGTAAACAAGAGCTGCTCCGTGTCTCCCAGCAGCGCTCGGGGCCTCAGCAGCTGACGATAAGGGACAGATAGGAACAGGCATGGAGAGGCTGGGGTGGGCGTGGAGTTTGGGTCAAGATTATTATGGTCTGATTTGTAGCTGTCATGTCCCGTTCTCATCTTCAAGAGGTGATTTAATGGATGCTTCTTTAAGGCTGGGACAAGAGTAAACAGACGGATGAGACCCAAGAGGAAGGTGAGAGGGCCAGATGAGGAACATGGGGCAGCTTAACATCCCTCGATTCAGTCAGACCAAAGGCGCTGTTGAAGCCTTTTTTTTTTGTGGAATGATTCAGACTCTCCTCGTCCCAGCAGACAGCGAAGAGCTGTCACAAGTCATATCAAATCAGTGAAACAAACAAAAACTAAAGGCAGACCCTTTACCTTTTAGCTATTGAAATTTTAAATGAATGTGCTGAAGCTAAGCAGAAAAACAATCTAATTTTGTCTTGTTGAGAAAAAATAGTTCAGTATAAGTTTTTCTTCCTCAAATACTTTAAGCTTCCTTTTTTTTAAGTCAGACCAATAGAGGATCAACAGATGACAGGCTGTGAACTTTAAGAGCATTTTCCAAATATCCCTTAAAGGAAGAATATATATGTATATCCTATGTAAATATTTATCTGAGTCATGACTGTCTACAATGAGTGAGAAGTGCGAGTCCTGCTGGCTGTGTTGTTGTCAAAGCTGTGTTTACATCATGTTTATATGGACGGGTCGGCCGACTCCTCTCCTTGTGTATAAAAGCAGTTTTAGCTTAAAAGAATATCAAACTCACTGCTTATTTTGATGGCACGTAAGCGTTTTTTAGATCATAGTCCTGCTGTGTAAATGTACATGCAATTTGAGGCAACGCTAACATAAGCCTGCTAACACAACAATGCAGGCCACAGGCAATTGCAGCTCGAGCCAAGAACAATTTTGTCCGCCGCTGGTGTAAAACTCCTTGCAAACTTGAGGGGAGGGTTGGGGTTGGAGGTGTGTCACTAGAGGAGAGCGGATGCTTCAGTATGCCGGTGCTGTGGCCAAACAGCAGTTTGTTTTGGTTTCATGCTGGTGCTCAAGGATGAAACCTGCTGGATCAAAAAGCCGCACATTCTTCCTTTAAATCTCTATTGTTCAAAAAAAGTTCTTGCAGGAAGAAAACATAGAAGAGTTCCCCTCCTCTCTAAAACAGATAAATCTCATAATTAAAACCACTAAAAACACTGAATAAAGCAATGTCATTTAAAATCAGTGTCTCTTTGATGCTAGTGGGCAGGTCTCAGGGGCCTGCGCGCCGAGCTGCCACTGGGCGTCTGAAACTCAGCTTGTTTATCAGATTACTAACGATCCAGCAATTACATATGAACATTCTTTAAAATGTTATTTTTTCCACCATGACTTGTAGCTAAGGACTCAAAAAGGTTTTAGAAAATACAGAAAATTCCATGACTGCAGAGAGCAAAACAAAATACTCAAACTTTACAATGCCATTTTGTTTTCAACAGTTTGTATGCTTAAAAGTAAATCAAAGAACAGAGGAGCAAAACAAATAATTTACTTGACAGCTGGCTCTGGTTATAGAATACACTGTGTTCTGAGGGGGTGTCATTAAACTGTGGTGGAAATGTAGAGGTATTTGAAAACTCTTGTGATTTTCTTTTTCCAAACGCTGCCAATATACGAGTATTTGTGCAAAAAAGATAGCTTAATGAGAAGAACAAAATGTGACCTTTTAACCTGACTGCCTTGAAACCATGGCTTAACTCAGAACAGAGGAACTCTTTCCACTGTAATGAAATCAAAAGCCTCCAAATGGCCATTCATTTCCTTTGCAAACAAAACACACATCTTCAGTCCTTTTAACCAAATACACTTGAGGGCAACTGCTGCTTGCTTATGTAAAGAGTTATTAGAGAAGTAACATTAAAAAAAGCCTTCGCTCCACAGGCCACAGGCAGCACCTTAATGAAGAGACTTCTTGGTTGGTAAGTAATGAGCACTGAAGCAGCCGGGGTCAGAGGACTGAGAGACAGGCAGGGCGTCCTGCAGGGGTGTTGGCTGGACGTTAGAGCAGTATTTACTACATGTCCCCGGGGCAATGTGACTCAGCTGCTGCAGGACTGGATTTAAGAAAGCGGTTGGAGAGAGTGCACGCCACTGTGTGCTTGGACATCAAGGTTAGAGGGTGCCTCGGAGTCAAACCCTTTCACGTGGCCACCAACCCCACGTCCTCTGTCCTCCTTACTCCTTCAGACACATGAACACACACACACACACACACTAAAGCACAGACACTGTTCCTTATGTCTGTCCTTGTGTCTCCTGATGTCCCGGCCTCTGGCATCTCCTCTGTGTCGCATGTGACAGGTTGGAAATGTGACAGCTGTCCTCATGCCAGACCAAGTCTGGCCAAAGTCACAACACACACAAACACACTCATCCGCGAACGCAACACAGGGGCTCGACTGCAGGGCGAGTACGGAGGAGGTGAGGGCACTTTGTCCGCTTTCTTCGCCCAACTTTAAATGTCATGCCCAACGTAATGGGGTGGTTTGACTGACAGCAGGGTTGTTGTGCAAGGACATGTCCAGCTTCTAGGCGAGCGCCTTCGAATGCCCCTGTATATGCACTGGACACACTGCTGCTCGGCACCCTGATAACAACAATAAATACATGGCACTGTCTGCAATTCAGGTAGGACATTTTCAAGAATAGTGCACCTTGGATATCAGGGCAATCCAGGGGCTTTTACCCCTGACCTTTTTGGTTCATATTAAATGAACTCTGGTGTTTTTGACTTTGCAACACAGTTAAATTAGGCTAGTGGTAAGGTGTCAATTGAACCCTTATTCAAACCAAATAAGATGGTGACACTCTCATCTAGTTTTAATGCAAGTCTGTATATCCTCACAACGTCCTTACAGGTGAAGTTAATGTGATAGTGTGCAACAGGTGATCATTTTACAGTAATCCCAAGCCGAACATGCAAAATGAAAACACTGAAAATACCGCCCTTAAAGCAGTATATACGTTACTCTTTGGGAAATAACATGCCTTCCATATACACTCATCATGCAAACAGATGGAAGCCGAGACGGAAGTGCAACCTACGTATGCACCATTTTGCTCTGGTTATTTGGTTTTACAACAGATTTCCCTAACATGAATTGTGTGCAAGATAAGGGTTCTCTTGTATTTAATACAGATACTATTAAATCATCTTTGTGTCTGTTGTTGTAGTTGGTATAGATCAAAGACGATGTTTTCAGCAGACAACTATGGGGCAAATGGAGACCAGTGGAAGTGTTTTCCACTATATGTACCGGGTGTACATAGATAGATAGATAGATAGATAGATAGATAGATAGATAGATAGGAATTTTATTAATCCCTTGGGAAGGTATCTGAATGTGTTCAAAGACAGTGATTCACAAAACTACATCCCTAACAATTACTAAGTCCATTTGTTGGATAGTGAGTTGTAAAATTGCAGACCCATCCTGTACGTTTACAAAGTGGGAAAGAAGACAGCTCAAGATCCAAACACTTACACTAATGATGAGACTATTAGCTATTCTTTTGTAGTATTTATACAGTATTTTACATTCTGTAAAATGTAAAATTCTGTAATCACGTTCCAGTTTGGAAATAGTCTTTGAATTAATATGATGGGGGCTTTTAATTGTTTTTAATTCACTTTGTTATCTCTAAAATCACTCCTGTACATTTTTTTTTAAAAATCCTCACATAGTACTCTTCAGCGCTTTAACAGAATATAGTGAATTACTGTCTGACATACTGAGTTATGTGTTTGTGTCAGCCTTTTCATAAGTTTGACAGAGACTTACGCATCACTCCCCGAGGGCGAGAAGCACAGGGTCAAGGTGGCAGCTGCCAAAATGTCTCATTGGATGACATAAAATGTTCTGATTGAGAAAGAGAGTTGAGGATATTGTTCCTAATGATGTGGTGGCCGTGGTGCGGCCGCTGCAGCTGCTTGTGGGGAGGGTATGAGCAGCGATGTGGTGTACTTCAGGGGCCATGATGATCCCACTCCCTTCACCTCAAAACGCAGAACATGCAAGCACAAGCACGAGTCATCCAATTGGCAAACATGTCCAAAAGAAGACATCGTCCCTTTAGAGGAAATTTGATCTGTACCATGTGTGTCCCTCTCCTTCTAAAACTCTCAGCTCATGTTTTAACTCAGTCTGATGTAAGACAGGCTGGTAGATGTTTAACCAGGCACCTCACATAGTTGTACTCCGTGCCAGGACTTAACCGTGACATGAGGACAATGGGGTGAAAGATTACAGAGCACACGTGCTCCACCTGGAAACGTGCTGGGAAAACAAAACCCCAACACACCTAATCGCTCAAGAAAGCTTTGTGTTTAGGGTGTGTTTGCAAAGTCAAGAATAAGAATATACTGTTTGACTCTCTCCATGGAGTGCTATACCATGGGTGTGTCCATAAATGGTAATCCAGCAACAATTAATTGCCAGAATGTTCCAGAGTTGATTTGTTGGTGCAGCCATGCTTTTCGGTTGTGGGAAACACACTGTTGTATAGGGCCACCCCTTAAAAGTCAACATTTCCAATCATCAGTGGAGTCTCTGCAGTGACCTATTTCAGCAGGGTTTATGTACTTAAGAGTTCCTTAAAGTCAGTGTTTTTCTGACACACTTGTGCTGACAGAGGTTGTCAAAAAGGGCTGCAAGCTGAGCTGCCACTAATTTGTTTGTGAGTTAGGATTCCTTAAGTGTTCAGCATTCACAGGATGTTTATAAGGAATCCATTGTGAGGTCTGCTTCCCTACAAAACAAACCCTAAAAGCACTGAATAAAGCAACATCCTTACATTAGCGGTTGCCTTGGCAGCTGCTGAGTTACTGCTTACTTTAGATGGCTAGCTGAGATTCCTTCACCAGGTAAAATGAGCGTAAAAGTAAGAAAGTAGTTGGCTAGAAATCTTTCAGCCAACAGCCAACCCAAATGGAGGACTAGGATGGATAAGTGTGTAACAAGTTAAAACATGAGATGTCCTCTGATAAAGAGTTTGATGTTTCACTGAGCAGAAGAAACACATAGTCAGAGGTTCGTATTAAACTAAAACACACTACACGATTTTTAAAATTTTTAAACGATTTTGAAAATGTGAGAGACCCCACACATTACAACAATCCTGACCGATTAACAGTTCAGATCTCATAGTGTGTGGTGTCAACTCAGCACACCACACACTAACTGATTCATTCACCAACAACCAGAGTCTGGACTATCACAACGTGTAATCTCGCGCGGTCAGATGCGATTGAAGAGTAAACAAACATGACGGGCTACATGTGGCTAGCTGTTAGCTGGTACATCCATTACGGTAAACATTTTGGTCCTTTCCTTGTCAGTTGGATTGTGGTTTGTTTTACAGGACACGTTGTATATAACTCGTTTTGTTACCACAAATCAACAAGTTGGTCCTGAATTCATGACATCCATTTAACTTTATGCTTCGTGATTGCTGTTGTTGCCATGGTAATTTTTGTTGTGCTTCCTGCTTCAGTCAGCTTGCTTCCCTATTGGCTATTGTTCCGTTCCACGTTCCCCACACCACAGGATTTCCGATCGTAAATGTTGAACACGTTTAATATTTCCGATTTCAAATCAAGGCGGCCCCGATCGTCCGCCACCTCACTCCTAACACACCTCACACCACAGGAGAATCTGGCAAGATAATCTTTGGAACATCAGATAGTCGGGCCTGACTATCGTTGGAAGGGGGGAATCGGGCCCAGAATCGGGCCGATTATCTTGTAGTGTGTACCCCGCTTACCCCGCTTAAGTCTGATTTGACATAGATATTTCTGTGTTGTGAACAGCCCTACATTGTAGACAAAGATTAGTTGTAGTACCTTCAAAACAAAAATGTTGCTAATGTGCTATTGTAGTTTACCATTTACATTTAAATAGTCCTTACAATTGGAAAGTGAAGTTTCACAAGAGCTTTCAAAATAAATCCAAGCAGCTTAAGAGATTCATTGACCTAAGGCATTTTACCCCAATGAAATGAATGATGATGTAACCCTACAAATTAAAAACAGTGAAAGTGAAAGTGATAGTATGTCAAGAGTCAAAAATGCAAAACAAAGCAGTAGTCATAACTGAAATTCACCAACACTAAAGGCTAGTTGGAGTTAATATTTTCAATATGATGATTGTTATACACCATCACTGGGTTTAATAACCCCTCTTCAGAAGCAAATCTGTGAGTAACTGAGACTACGTCTATTGATTTTAATCAGGAATTGAACTATACTCTTTGTGTCATTAGGGTCATTTTTGTCATGTACATACTGTATTCTTCTTTTTCAGGAGCAGAACCAGCAGCAACAATCTTTCAATTCTCTGTGACAATATCTGGCCCATGACCAACAGATGTGCCAACGAGACACTTAAGTAAGCTGATCATTATTTCCCTCAAACACGAGTCATATGTGTGACTGTGGCCAGCTGTTACTGATAGTGTGTCACTGATAGCATGCACTGTGTGTGATGATGGGGCTTCAAGCCACAGAGGGTGACTCAAGTATGTGTGTTTGCATGTGGAGAAGTGCATGCCTGAGTGTTTTGAGAAGTGAATGAATGCATGTGCTATGTTCATGCTGATGACACAATGAGTGACCTGTAAGTCAAGTGCCTTCTGACTTCTATACTGCATGGTGACGGCATTATGTGTAATATCTAACATCTCAAATTTAGAACAGATCTTTAATTTAACAATAAAAATATTTTTTCCTTCTTATTTTCCTTTCCTATTTCACTTTAAGAATTAATTTGAGCAGAGGGCTTAACACACTGCTTGTGTTATTGTGGCATTTTGTGGGGGTGATAATTGTAATTGCATTAATATTGCTTCAGTGATAAGTGTTGCAGGGTGTTTCTGTCCCTCTGCAGGGTTAATGAGACTATTCCGGTCATCTGAACCACTACAGCCCCTTTACCCCCATTTGGGTCCAATGGGAAGTTGGGGCTTAAATAACCGTGAAATAAAGGCATTTACAAATCATTTGGCTCATGACAGAGCTGACATTTTTCATTAGGAGTTGTCTCAGCAGCGGTCAGGACAAACCACACAGTCTGATAAGCATTTCAGTTGGCTTGCACTCGGGATATCATTACAAAATATAAGAGATAAGATTTACTTTATTGATCCCCGCAAGGGGAAATTTCAGTTTTTACACTCTGTAAGTCATGAACACACACATAGGCTGAAATATACACACACATGCACAAACAGGATCCTATGGACATGCACTAATGGAGAGATTACAGAGTGACGGAGCTTCCCACAGCGGGCGCTCCTGAGGCGCTCCTGAGCCGGCGACCCTCCGGTTCCCAAACCAAGTCTCTACAGACTGAGCTACTGCCGCCCACAAACAAGACAAGATAACAAACAAGATACTGAGGTTTCTTTGACTTGAAAATGATCTCTCTTTGAAAGTAGTTTTCCTAAGTCCTTAACGTGAACGGTATGTTTCAAACCAACTTTAAAACAACATTCATTTTAGACTGAGGTGCAGCTCAATTTGATATCAACAAAAGTGGAGTGAGTCTAAAAGCATATTTACTGATATCTTTATTACTAATTACTAAAAGTTTGATTTTGTGGGCCAAGTATCCTGCACACAGTGCTCTCCATATAGTTAGCCTAAAAATCCTGATTAAGGGGCGTCAGTGTCCTAGTGGTTAATTGGGCTGTAGTGTTGAAGCGGTCAGCCCAGGTTCAAATCCGGCCTGTGGTTCCTTTCCCACATGTCATCCCCCACTCTCTCCTTCTCCCCGATGTCCGACTCTATCCACTGTCCTTTCTCTAGATAAAGGCATAAAAACCCACAAAAATAAATCTTTAATGAGGTTGATGAATTATTCAGACATTTTTTTATTATTTTTATTATTTTTATTATTGTTATTTGCTATAAACAGGCAAAACAAAATACATGTTAATAACAAAATGAGGCAAATTTAATAAGATTTACAAAATTAATTTGGAAGAAATATTGTGATTTGCTAAGGTCATGATTGTGTATTCAAGATATATTTTGTGAAATAGTTGATAGCTCGTTACTTTTGTTTCAGCATAAATATATATTAAATAAATATATAAAAATATATTTTTGGAAAACAGACAGAAGAGAGCACAACAACTTGATTTAATGTACTTAACGCATGAACAAGACAATTTCAATGATTGTTGTTGGAAGCTGTAATCTCCAAATTTCTCAATAAAAATCAATATCTTTCACGACGCTGTATAGAATGGCCAAAGGTGCGGCCAAAGAGAACAAATCTTATTTAAAGATGTTGATAATCCTTGTATGTTTGTCAACCTCTGAATCCGACCTGAAATAACCTTGTAACTTTTCCAAATCACACTCACTAATTTTCCCCTCTGAATACAGCGAAATGATTGCAATATTGAACCATGTGGTGGATGGAAAATGTAAAACTGTGTTCCAAGAATAAAACAGCATGTTTTAGATTCTGATTCTTTCAGCTACACTGCCTTTATTTAAGCATCTGTACAATGCTTTGAAGAAAGAAGAAACACTTAATGGTGGTGGTAATGGTCTGAAGTCATTTGTAAGCCAAGGGTAAGCCAAGACTCACAAATGAGCTCTGACAGGCAACATAGGGACACCATTTTAGCCTGAAGCAAAAAATGTGTTAATAAAAAGGATGAGACTCACAGAAGGACAATGGATGGAGAGTTCAATGAAAGATGAACAACATCAAGGTTGAAATGACAAACAACAAACACTGGATTAGTAGGGAGAACATTTGGAGGTGTTACAGAAAAAAAAAACACAACAACATATAGATTGTGTTCAACTTGATATAGAGCGAGGGCGGAAAGTAGGCCAGTTAGAAGTAATTCCATGGAGGCGTGGAGAAGTGTGGGGGGACGGAGGAAGAGGAAGAGGAAGAGGAGGGGGGGGGAGATGCTCTCCGGAGACTGTAAAGCTGGAAACCTCTGATGCTCAGCTGGAGGTACAAGCAGGTGGGTGGGAATCTTCGTTTGGAGACGGAGTGTGGGTGGTTAGGGGGGGGGGAGGGGTTGTGGAGAGTGACTGTGGAATCGCAGATTCGCCGAGGGAGACGGGAGGAAGCCATGACCTTTGGTACCAGGGTGTCATATTGGGGTCAGTGGAGCATTAGGGAGTGGATTCGAGCTCCGTGCTCTCTAACCAACAATCCTGAGGCTGTGATTTCTCTTTAATTCTCCGTCTCCACAGAGGATACTGAAGCGCTCTCCTTCATCTCTTTAAATAACCTTTAAACATTTACTTCCACACTTTGAAAAGGAGGTGATGGAAGCTTCCGATGCCAATTGTCTTATTTCCGCACGTGACTGTTTATCATTTCCTCATATGGAAGATAAGGGCTTATTTAAGGGGAACTAGTTTAAGAAAACAGGTTAGGCATTCATCAACAGGTAGGCAGATATGAAGCCACTATGAAAATGGACAGCCATCCTGTATATATATGATATCAAATGGATTTAGTATAAAAACCATCCATCCATCCATTATCTATACCGCCTTTCCCGTTCAGGGTCGCAGAGGACTGTGGCCGATTCCAGCTTTCATTGGACTAGTCCAGGGTGTACCCCCCCCCAGTCAATCACAGGGCTATAGAGACAGACAACCAGCCACACTCACATTGGTATAAAAACCCATCATGTAGTTGTCATGATACCAGAATATTTTACTTTGATACGATACTTTTAAACATCAAACAACATTGATACCTTTTAGGACACCATAGCAGCAAAAATACAAGTCCTACGCACCCAATATTTGGTATGCTTTTGTTGTAATTACACAAAATTGCAGGCAAACTCCTGAATAATGTCTACATTGGAAAAATACTTTACACCGCTTTTTCATCCAATACTTTACGTGCTTTTTACACCGCAGGTCACACCTACACATTCACACACTGATGGCAGAAGCTGCTATGTAAAGTGACCATCAGAAGTAAATAATAAGAGTCTTGCCCAAAGACACATCGGACATGTTGCTGCAGGAGCTCGGGATTGAACCCCCAACCTTCCGGTTGAGAGGCGACTGACTCTACCAACTGAGCCACAGTTAATAATCAAAACACTAAACTGCTATTTATGTTTAAAGCAAAAATAAAAACATTGATAAAACTGATAGTCACTTAAATACAAAAAAAAATGGCCTCAAGTGTCATCACCACGGACATGAGACATACTACCTAAATATGTTCTCTGCTTTCACGACTACCATGACATCATGAGGCAAGCGATGACTCAGTTACAGTGAGGAACATGTTGTTTATCATGTGCAAACAATTATCAATTCATCAGCGTCAGAGGCATTCTGTGGCGTTAGTCACCAGATATGATCCAACACCTACTTATGATATGATAGAGGCAGACTAAATAGGTCAAATATGTGTCATCATCAATGGGATGTGAGGGTAGGTAAGGTGTCTCTGATGGATTCTCACCTCAGATGATGATTACTATCTTATAATGGGAATGCTGTTAACAGGAAAGTACAACAGAGGATGGGGAAAAAACATGGAGGAGAAAAAGCTTGTGGAAAAAGATAGTGCACAAAAAGGTCAAGGTGCTCACATTTTCTGTCGTTGCTAACCACCTCCTCATATGCGGCGAGGCTGTGGTGGCACTGTTCATGTGTCACAACAAGGACGGGCGGAGAATTCCCTGACTCCTCAACCTCAGGGCACGACCTTTGTGACAACCCGCCTGTCAAAGCAGCACTGGGCTTGTTGCCCTGAGTGATGGGTCAGCGGATTGAAGTGCACTGACAGAGACGAGGGCATACACACACAAATCAATTCCAACCTATGTACAAATAAATAATCCATCCCTCTGACATTTTCACATTCACACTTTAAGATGAGCTTTTCATCTCACAGACACACTTGGGTTCAATTGGGTTAAATGATGTGGAGAACAAGGTCCTGTGTGCATTGATGGCGAGTATAGTTACGCATTGCTCCGGTGGATATGACAGTTTAACATAGCATGCTTACATTTTTATCTAAATGATCCACATTAAAAAACTGCGCTGCTCCTACTAGATGCTATCCATTCGCTGTGCTTGTTTACATCCAGGTTGTAGAGTGGGGAGAGCAGGAACAATAACTGGACCTACAGCCTGTCTATGGCTACAGCCCTGACAGCTGTGTTGCAGTTTGAGTATAACATTTGACCAGCATCGAGGGCCTACAAATACAAATCATCATCCCAACTAGACAAGGTGACATTAACCGTGTAGTCGACTAAATCACTTATGAGAACAATAAAAGAAGCAGCAAACATTTAGCAGAAAAGTCATCCAAGCCGTCTTTGTTCAAGGTGCAGACAACACTGTAGAACGTACAAGTAGTAACAATCAGAAACGTTCTTTTGATCCTGTGAACTGGATTTGTTTTCAGATAAAAGAATACAAAACATTTCAGGTGGGGAAAAAAAAAACGATTCATGTAAAAATCAAGATTCTTATCTTCTAAGATTTAAAATCGATTCATAAATTCCAAAGAATCGATTTCAAATATTTTTTTTTCTTTTGGGCAAATCAGTCACTCCCTTTTAAGTGCTATGGCTAGCTCTTTAACTCAGTACAATGCCAAATAGAGCGACAATAAATTCAGCCATTCTCACAGATGACTGGAGTAGATCCTAAAGTATGTACTAATTCATAAACAGACTTTGATTCAATGGATCAATGAATCCAGAATAGTTTTGAATGGAAAATTGATTCTGAATCAAATCGTGACCCCAAGAATCAAAATTGAATCGTGAGACACCAAAAGATTCCCAGCCCTATAAAACATCCTTCCTGTAGCGTCCATGTTTTTCCTTTTATAATTAAATCACATGATAATAAGGAAGCTGGAAAATGGACTCTCCAGAACAGCTATATGGGTCTATCTGAGGAACATGTGAATGCTGGGTCAGACGTTTGAAAAAGTGAAGGCACCAGTTGTTCATTGAAGCATACAGGACTGATACACCTAAGCTGGCCTGCCCTGACAGGTGCAACGAAAACAGGAGAGTGAGGTAGATGTGTATCAAGCACAGCCTGCACATGCCCACACAGATTCACACTTCCTGTTGATATGCTGCTGCTAAGTGATATACTGCTGTGTTTTAATATAAAGTGTGAGTGTTCTTATTCATTCTGTGAATGTTTTAAATGTGGTGAAAATGCAATAAATGGAACTGTAACAGTTGTGTTTAATATTGCACTATTTTAAAATACATGTTTATCCTTACATAGAACAAATAATGGCTCTCTCTATTGGTAAATATAGACACTTTCTCAGATACTAATGACTGGTGGAGAGCAGCAGGGTGCTACTGGAGTTTAACAGTAATCATCATGTCATTCCTCAAAGTTCAAATATTTACATTGGGCTCTCTGGGTGTTTCAGGGTGTGGACATCTCCAACCACAAATTGATATTTACAACAACATGGATAAAGAGCTTTCTAGTTTCCATGGCCTTTCTACTTTTAGGATTCAGACGAGGCTTACAGTATTTTCAGCCGTGCAAGTGACGAGTCATTTCTATTACTGGCGATTGAGTGGAGTCATACTGTGAGGTAATAATGACCTCACACTTGACATCTGTACTCAATGCCATTAAGTTAGATGTGATTATTTGATACACTGTGGTTTTACTGTAAAGGAAGGGCTGAAGTAAGCCCTCCTTCAGACTTTTATCAGAGATTTACAGGGAAATTCCAGAGCACTGTAACTTCCAGAGAAATACACTCTAATTCTTAAAAAGTTTTGTCTGGCTCGGTCCCAATGTCCACACTGCTACACTTTGATTTACCCCACTGCTGTGAACATTTAATGTGCCTCCGTGCAAGAGCTTGTAAGTTACAGTAAAATACTGTATGGAAACTCTGATGTTTTAACCTGGATCATTAGGTTTATTCTTTATAAATCTAAAAACCTGAGAGCTTTTTTTCTGATTCTCTGAACACATAATTCAGCTTCAGGTTTTTATTATTTGTAGCCCATAGTTTTGGTAATGTTGGTCAGAAAATGATCATAAAAGCACGGTCATTACTCAAAGAACAAAGAACAAGAAAAGGTGCACTGAACTGTCGACTTTTAGGACTGTAAGTTGAGCTTGTCAGACAAAATATCCTGAAGACTTGGGCACATTCTACACGATAAAAGTAGTTCACTCTTAATCTACTGCTAGCTTTACAAGACGTGACTTTCAAACTATTTCACAGCAGGCACATTTCCAATAATGGGATAAAATCACAGCTTTTTTCTGGAGTTGAGGCCTGTCCTCTTATCTGAATCATTTGGTCTGAAGCAAGTTGTTCTCTCTTGTCTTGGTGTTTATATATGGCACATTTTTTTATTCTAAGCTAATGGAAGTATTTCAGTTAAATGGGTTGGACACTGTCAACAATCAATCACCAAGCACCAAAGAGTAATTCAGAAGGACTGGGAAGGAAGACGATAGCCACTGCACACAAGAGCTGATGTCCACATGTCATAACTGAATGTTAAATGAGACATTTGGAAACTAACTTCACACTTGTAAATTGGTGAAAATTTGAAGCCAGGAAGTAAGGATGAAGCTCAAAATACTAACCTAACTAGCATTATTGCCTTTATGACTATAGGTAACGTGAAGCGCTGCACACACAAGGACAGCTATGGCCGAAAATCTGTTTCTGTTTGGATTCCAATTTGGCACGATAGGAAATAAACAGGAGAATGTATCCATTTGTAGTCTATTTGTAGACGTGATTCTGCAAGATACCCGGTCTTTGCCAAGTCCTACAGTCTATGACTACATTTGAAATGAGAGGATGTCAGACTGGAGTCAATTAAAATGTGTTGTATTTTAGGCATTAGTTAACTAATTCAGTTAAAAGGACATGACAGGGCGCTGGTGGTATACTGGTGAGTGTGCGTGCCCCATGTATGGAGGCTGTAGCCCTCCAAGCAGGCAGCCCGGGTTCAAATCCGACCTGTGGCTCCTTTCCCTCATGTCATTATCCACTCACTCTCTCCCTGATTTCTGACTTCATCCACTGTCCTATCTCTAAAATAAAGGAACAAAAAAAACAAAATAATGGACATGTCATATTAATTTGTCAAACTTTATTTTTATGATCAATAGAATCGTTAAATAGTGACGCTTTCAATAAACTTCAGATATTCGGTC